>NC_139027.1:134488719-134916548 GCF_964662115.1 Mustela nivalis | reverse complement strand
GGAGGGATTTCCCCTAAAGAACAAATAAATAAGAAACATTCACCCCAGGTTAAAAAAAAAAAATTGTTCTCCTTCTCCTGCCCCCTTCTAGGTCATTCTTCATATAAATTTTGAACACTCAAATTTTGTCCTATCACTCCCTTGGTTTAAAGCTTCGAGATTTTTCCCATGGAGTACAAGGGCCTGCGTGGCTCTCTCTGGTTGCTTCTCTGTCTCATCGTCTTGTCTTCTACAACCTCACGCACTAAGTCCCAACACACTAGCCTTCGTTCAATCCGTTCAGTGGGCCAAGATCTTTCCTACCTTCATACTCCACACATAGATTTCTTCCGCCTAGACTGTTCTTCTTCTTGTCTTAACCTAAGTCAATAAATTGCCTAAGGGCAGACAGCTAATAAACAGCGAAGTCAGGATTCTAATGCCCCATTAATAAACCATGGCCTTTCCAAAGAAAGAAATATTCACTTTAAAAAGTATCAGGAAGGGGCACTTGAGTGGCTCAGTTGGTTAAGCGTCTGCCTTCAGCTCAGGTTATGATCCCAGGTCCTGGAATCAAGCCCCAGGTCAGGCTCTCTTCTCAGCAGGGAGTCTGCTTCGCCCTCTCCCTCTGCCCGCCACTCCCCCTGCTTGTGCTCTCTCTGTCAAATAAATATAGAAAATCTTGTGTAATAAACAAACAAAATCAGGTAGATCCATAAGTACTGATAAGGAACACAGTTTTCCACAAAGATTACATAAGACATGCACATACAATCAAAACCTATTTTCACATGTTGATTATATATTCACCTATTATATGCCAAAAAATAAAAATAAACAAAAGAAAGAAAACATCTGGGAAGATATATTCAATGACATTAACCATGATTAATTTGGGGTGATTTTAAAATTTCAACTTAAGGGGTGCCTGGGTGGCTCAGTGGGTTAAAGCCTCTGCCTTCGGCTCAGGTCATGATCTCAGGGTCCTGGGATCGAGCCCTGCATTGGGCTGTCTGCTCAGCGGTGAGCCTGCTTCCCCTTCTCTCTCTGTCTGCCTCTCTGCCTACTTGTGATTTCTCTGTCAAATAAATAAATAAAATCTTTTTTAAAAAATGTCAACTTAAGAAATATTATGGCGATGATTTTAAATGTGGCTAAAATGCCTTGTAAATTTTGAACTCAATCTGCCATTGCATTTGACCCCCACCCCCACCATCACCAGAAATAGCGGACTGCTCTCTGCTGAAGTGCTGCGATGCTGTTTTCATTTTGCAGGGGCCTTTCCTGCTTCACGCTTCCATAGCAATGAGGAATCCAGTCCATCAACCTGTCCTAATGAGGGAAACCCAGAACGCCATATGGACACTTCAGAGAAGCTTGGTACAGGTTAGAGGGAATGGGATCCCCTTGAGGAAGGGCATCAGACTCATCTGAGTCTGAGATCTCAGGGCCATCGTGAATGTCCATTTGTCCCCCAACACAGTGAGCTCTTCCTCACCAGCCTTTGCAATGGTTGATCCGATCAGAATGTCTCGAACTTTACATATCTCTGCAGAGATGACTTCTCAGCCTTCATCTTGCAGGTGAAATACTGCCCCCCAAGAAGATGCAGTCCCCCACAAATCACATTCATTTCCTTTGAGAGTCCTCAGTTGGTACATGCCTTCAACTTCCACCCAAATGAAAGTTAATCTCTCAAAATGTCACTACTTAGCCCATTTTATTTGAATATGATTCTTAGACTCTATGCCAGACACCAGTCAATACTTTGTCTGCTGTATAAGAAGCTATAACGATACGTAACATAACTAACTACACATAAGACCCTTTTTTATTCCGAAATTGTATCTCAGAGAGAAGAGCGCCGTGGAAGAAAGCCTCTCAGATTATGGGACACACTTTCAGGGGCTTGCACCAAACTTTTTTTGTTCAAAATAAAGTAACCTTCTAAAATAGACTCGACCATCTTCTGCCTAGGAGCTATCAGATCATTCCGTGAAGTTCCTCCTCAGCATTTATCATTGTTTGAAATTATCTTGGTTTTGTACTTGCTTCTCTTTTTAAAATCTGCCACTCAGTAAATGTGTCCTGGAGGGACAGAAGGAGGAGGAGAGAAGGGGGAGGGGGGGAGGGCAGGGGAGGGAGGGGGGAGGGCAAGGGAGGGGTGGGGAGGGGAGGGGTGGGGAGGGGAGGGGAGGGAAGATGAAGGGAGGGAAGAAAAGAAAGGGAATCACAGACTGTGCATCCGTCCCAGTTAACAGCTACTGAAATTCAGCAGACCTCCAGGTAAAAGAGGACAGTACATATCACCTTTCTTCGTTCATCTAGGAGCTCAAAATCTTTTCTTTTGCTCTTAAATGCGAATCATTTACATCATCTTACATACATTTTAACAATAGCTCTTTCGCCTGGGAACCTTCAACAACAATTAATCCAACGGTTTCCCAAATCTTTTTAGCCATAGATTTCAATCTTAACACACACACACACACAAAAACGATAGAAACCCAATCAATCAAACGGATGACCCACAGCGGTTTCAGATGAAGCCTGGGGTGAAGGGCTGGTGGGCAAGGCCGGCCTGAGCACCCAACCACTCAGCCCTCAGCCGTCCCTGGGACCCTGAGTCCCGCCAGCACCCAGACCCACCCTTTGCATCCAGTGCACAGTCTGGGAATCACCGAAAACTGAAATTTAGAACTTTCCTTTCGAAATACAAAAGAGCTTTCATTAAAATCGCTGTATCAGCAGTTCTACATTAAGCTTCCATTTTATTCCAAATGGTTATGATTTGATGATGAGCCCACTCAATCGGGTGGCAAAGCTATGCTTTTTTATAATTAGATAACAGAAGTCTGAACACCAACAATATTCATCTTCGCCATCGGTTTCCTGCAATATTCTAGGCGTCACCCTGATACCACTGATGTACTGACATTTTTTTAACTTTTATGCAAATTGCATGTATAATAAATCCATGATATACTTTAGCATGAGTTGTTCCTCCATTTGAGGAAATGCTGATTTAAAATACAATTTAACAAATTATTCCGTGGAGCATAATAAGGACAAAATTCTTCCCCCCATAAAATTTTTAGACATTTGGACAAAGACAGCAATAGTTTAGTGAGATCTGCTGAAAAACCTCTAGCTCGCATATTGTTTTTTTCTTCCCCAAGTAGACAATTACGAAGTACAGATGTCCAAGCAGAGACTGTCCATTAAAAAGCATCCATCGAATGCAATCTTTAACAAACTTCTCTGGAGCTACAATGATGACCTCAAAACCCACAGCATGAATTTTTTAAAACAAATTTGATGCTATTTAAAAGGGACGGATTGACAGCCTGGAGACTGAAGTCTTCTATTCAACCACAACCCCGGGTGAAACACAGACAGAGGCGATGAAAATCTTCCCTGCTTCTCCACTTCTGCTCCTCCAACTTCTAGAAGAGAGGGACACTTGTAGGAAAGAAACGGGAGCTGTGTGGCTCGTGCTGTGTTTAACCATGGCCATGTCACAAGGCCATCTTCGCAAGGATGGACATTCTAATCCACATGAGGGAAAAGGACCGGAGATTTCCTCACATGGACACCCTTTGGTGGACCAAATCAGAAACCAGCTGCTCAGAGGTCTGGGCCACTGGCCTCTCACCAAACACAAAGCAAGAACCTAGAACAGATGAGGATATGATACGTTTGTGTCATTCCTGAGGAAGGCAATGCTAGAAATGAACCTTCATAGTGACAGTGGAGCTCCGGGCTCCCCACAGAAACACCTGTGGAAATCCCAAGGACATCAGATGATGAAGTTCTGTGAGTAAAGTCTCAAATTTACCCAACAGTTCAAGGTGCAACCTCCCAAGATTTCTCAATCTCAGCACCCATCGACACTAGGGGCTGGGTCGTTCCCTGCTGGGGGAGACAGATCATGTGTATGGGAAGATGCTTGTGTGTGTTGTAGGATGCCGGGCCACATTCCCTGGCCTCCTCCCCGCAGACGCCAACAGCACCTGCCCCGCTGGGACAACCACAAGCACCTCCAGACATTGCCGGGGATCCCGTAGCGGTCAAAATCCCCCCCGGTCGAAACTCTGCTCTGTATGTTTGGTATCCATTCTATTTCTTCAACCCTAAGATCAGCACAGTTGTACAAATGTCTTATTTATTTTCACATTCTCTTCTTTAACCCCAGCCCTGGAAGGATAGTTCTAAACACATCGTCTGACAGACATGTTATTATATACATAGCGCGGCTGGGCAGAATTTGGCGAAGAGCCGTAGGCCCTGGGCTGTCTTCCGCCCTTTGTCGGGAGTATCTTCCTGTTTTACAGTTGGGTGAGTTATGCTCGGGCTCCCAGGCAGAGCGGCTGGAGGAGATCTGATGAAAACCACATTGTTTGGTTCATGGAATGTGATTTACACCCCCTAGATACTGGATTTTAATTTGTTATATATGTCTATTAAACTCTGCCTTCCTCCTCCCCTTTCTTAGGATGAAAAGCAGATTATTTAGTGCACAATCTAAAAATCGGCCGGTTATTAAATTTTCCTTTTCGTTTAGTTTTGAAGCTTTTATGCCTCTAAAACTTATTTACATGCTGTATATATTAAATAAAGTGTAATCCAGAGCACTCATAGGATTCAAAAAATGATGAGGTACTCTTCCCCAGATCTCAAAGCAGAATCTACCTGACTCCTCAAAAGAGGGAGACGTTTATGGCATTGATCTACAACTCAGGGATACGCTTTCCCCAAAGCAGCAACTTACACCCATATTAGGGAAGTACGCAAGACGCAGAAATAGAAATGGCCCCATCTTCTAAATCATCCATTGCCATATTGACCCCTCATGCAATAAAATATAGTCCTATGAGATGCTAATAAGCAAAATGCAAGTACTTATATATTATTGTTTATATCATATATTTTTTTATATTTTATATTTTATTCAGCGGCATGCGTAGGAAGCAAAAAAATAAAAAAGACGGGGAAAGCCACAATATTACATTTTCAGTTAAATTTTCCTTGCAAAAATTAAGTCAACTTTAGCATTCTTAAAAATAAAACGCATTAATTTGCATAATCATCATGAATAAAGCACAGGATAGCTCTCATAAATACAGCTTCCATCTATTTAGTACCTACTACTATAGGACGCATGTGACATGTTTATTTTTGTTTTAATTTAATGCTCACAATGCCTTGAACTGGCATCTTTAATCCCATTTTGCAGAGGAGAATAAAGAGTCAGAGAGGTTAAATAATTTTCCTAAAGACACGCGGCTGGCCAGGAGCGGAGCTGGAATCTGAATCCAATCTGGATGACCTTATTGCGCTGGACCCACTCATAACCCTACCTTCTTCTCTAATCAGCTGTCTGAGGCATGAAGTTGCTTGAAATCAAGCCAGTATCTTGTGGGAAATACAGGGTCAACTGAATGCATAGGCTTTTGGTAAAAGTCCATCCAAACAGACTCATTAGCCTTTTTTTAATGTTTGAAAAGGTCCTCTTCTCAGATTCATGGACATAAATAGCTACATATACTATTTTGATTGGCAAAACAAAGCATTCCTGCTAGTCTTGTCCCTCTGATGTCTTCTGGTCGCTCCTCTTTCCGTGGCCCCTCTTGGAGCCCCATCCTAGTTCACAAGCATTACGACCCAACCATCACCTCTCCCGATCCCAACCTCAAATTCCACGACGCAGCCTCCCTGCCTTCCTTGCATTTCCCATAACATCCTGGGCCTCTTTTAACACCAATTATGTTCCTGTGCTCAGTGTTGAACTTGTTTATCAGGTGCCTGCCCTGTTGTAGGGGCTGGGAAGACCGTGGTGAGACAAAGTTAGTGCCTTCATGAAGCTTACCGTCTACCTTGGGAGAGACATACAATGAGTAAATCGGAAGCATATTTAACAAGTAAGGTATCCAGCATGTCAGGGAATGATAAAGGCTTTGGTGGAAAATTAAGCTAGATGGGGCGCCTGGATCACTCAGTCGTTAAGCATCTGCCTTCGGCTCAGGTCATGATCCCAGGGTCCTGGGATCAAGCCCTACATCAGGCTCTCTGCTCCGCGGGAAGACTGCTTCTCCCTCCCCCACTCCCCCCACTTGTGTTCCTGCTCTCTCTCTCTCTCTCTCAAATAAATAAATAAATAATATTTTTTAAAAAAAGAAAAGAAAAAGGCTAGGAACAGCATTAGTGCATGCTGGAAAGCAGAAAGTTCTTGTAAATTTATCAAGGAGAGCCAGGGAAAATTACCCTGACAAGGTAGCCTTTGAGCAAAAACTAGAAAGAGGTGAGGGAGTAGCATAGGCTTCAGTGGCAAGGGGGCCCACGTGACTTGCATGCAGTGAGTCAAGCTGAAAGTAGCAGACAATGTGGTAAGGGCCAAAGGACAAGGTGTCATGTAAGGGTTTGGCGGTCTTAGGAGGGCTGTGACACTTATGAGTGGCATAAAGGATCTTTCCCTTTTTCATGCCTTTTGTATCTTGGAAGCTATGTCCTATCATAGTATCTGGAACTATCCTAATGGTCATTGCTTTTAATGTAGGGGTTGAAAACTTAGAGGGGCCAAGAAGCTGCTGGAAATATGAAAGGGGACTAGAAAGGGATGCCTGGTCTAAATGAGGCTCCAAAGACGGCTGCCAAATAAAACATAGTCCTAGGCCCAAATATCACACAGCTGGGCCAGCTGAGCCCAGTGGGTCACCAGTGCGGCCTCTCTTGTCACTAATCATCTGTTTCATGAACAGATAAGACACACCAGTGCAGTATTTTTGAGAAATATTGTGAACCTCAAGAGTAGTCTAAAAACTCGGTATCCACCCACAGTAAGCCTTCTATGACAGACTGAAGGTCTGTGTCCCCTCAGAATTCCTATGTTGAAATCTAACACTCAGAGGGACGGTATCCGGAGGTGGAGCCTTTGGGAGGTAACTAGGTCAGGGGCGCTGTGCCCCCAGGAATAGGATGAATGCCCTTAGGAGAAAAGCTGGGAGAGCGAACTCCACTCTCTGCTCCCTGCCAAGTGAGGACGCAATGAGAAGATGGCCATCTCCCGATCGGAAATCAGGCCCTCACCAGAACCAAATCTGCCAGTACCTTGACCTTGGACTCCTGGCCTCCAGAACTGTGACACATAAATTGATAAAGGTCACCCAGTTTGTGGTTTTCTGTTACATCTGCCCAAACCAACTAAAACACCTTCCATTTCATTGATGGATCCAGAGTTTCAGAGTGTTGTCTCTAATGCACTATCAAACCAGCCACATTTGGAAAAATGAAGCTTCCTACGTCCTATTTGCCAGAGTTCACTGCCCCCTCCTAAGGTTACCGAGACACTGCCTGTCTCCTCTGGAACACCTTCCGGCTTCTTCCGCCAGAGCTGCTCATTTAATGGAGGGGGGGGGCGGTGAGAAACCCATACATGAAATTTACTTAATTGTCACTAGAAAGGATTGCTACCTTTTAATGCAGATGTAAACAAAAAAAAAAAAAAAAAAAAAAAAAAGAAAGAAAAGGAACTTTGTTTAAAAATGGGCCAAGTTAAGCTTAAGTGTGGAGAAGATTTTCTGTTGGCTTTAACTGGGGAAATGCTGAATATGCAGTGATTTTTTTTACATTAATAATAATAGGAAACAGTAGATAGTGGCACCTCAGCACAATTCTAATTTAATGAGAAACAATAAAATAGTTTTCCAAAGGGGCCTATTTAGGTCCAAGAAAGGGAGATATTAAAGTTCCAAGATTTATTCTACTTTCGTTAAGGTATGCTGATACACATTTTCTAAGGCTATATTCTACTCACTGATTAGATCTCTCTCTTTATAATTTTCTTACTTGTAAGGGAATTAGATTGGTATTTTCCAGGCCAAATAACTTTTAGACAAAATATTTAAACTGAATCAATTCATTTCCGGCACAAGGAAGGTTGATCAAAATCCTATATCACTCAGACAGCTCTATGAGGCATACATTTAATATATTTAGATATCATTAAGTGCAAAACCATGGGAATCAACGATTACAAAATGGGTTTTAGAGAAGAACTGAATATACATAAAACGTTTGGCAAAGTACTATCTTTAAGAACCACCCCCTTCCCCAGCCTTTTTCTGGTGTTTTTCCAATTAATTGCACCAGCTGACCAATAGGGATTAGTCATTGCAATGTTCAAGCAGTATGCTGTGTAAGGTCAGATGTGATGATGATGATGGTGGTAAGAGAGGTGACAGCTGACATTAATTGAGCCCTTCCTATGAAAAGCCCATTCTGTCCCTTGCTTGCTACATTCTAACATTCACTCTGTGCTCAGATCTGTGTTAAATGTGTAAAGGATTTTCCGGTGCCTTATAAGTTACACTGCACTGTGCTCTCATTGATAGATGGGCCAACTGACACCAAGACAGGTTGAGCAACCAGGAATCCCCAGACTGGCCTGGACAGTCCCTACAGAGAGGTGCTCACCGACTAAGGGCATGGCCTTAGAACAAACGGATTGGATTTGATTTCGAAAAACAGAAGCTCGTGACATTGTGTACAGTCAAGATGTAAACTCATATGGCTTACGCAGAGACAGACGTCCAACCAAGTCCCTACCTTCCAGAAATGCAAACTCAAACATCATTGCTGGGAGACGGGAGTAGCACAGAGGACGCACCCCAAGATGGGGACACAGAAAGCAGGCAGCCCTCCACTGGGGGAAAAAAAGACACCAGCGCTCAGTCTTTTGTTGGGCTGAAGCAAAAAGAAAGTGCTGCTCCTCATTCAATAAAGAGCATGGCCATAGCTGCTCCTTAAAGAGTTCAAGTTAGAGCTACTCATTTGATAGCACTGAAGAGGTCAGATGGCAGGTGTAGACATCCCATTGGAAGGCATCATGAAAACCCCGAGGACCTTGAACATAGAAATGGCAGCGAAAAAAGAGGCAACACAAAGAACAAAATTCAGAAGACACAGGACCAGAGTCTAAAAAGGTGTGTGTTTTCCATAATAGATTTTAGGGTCAGGGTCAGAGGCTGGGAAAGGTCTGCAGAAACCAGGGTGAACCCCAGCTCTGCCACCAGCTAGCCATGGGGACTCAGCTGGGCAACAACTCTACCTGTATGAGCATCTGTTTCTTCATCTGTAAAATAAAGGTAACTGTGTCCCCACCTCTTAGGGCTGCTATACAGTTTAACTGCGTACATAAAGCATTTGCACACCGCATAAATATGCAGCAAGCACTCAATAAATCCTACCTACTAATACCATCAATGTTCTTGTTTCTGCCAACACAAATGAAAATATTTCTACATTCCCCTTGTGAAAAATCCCTGCTTACTGGGTAGTGAAGAAAGGAAAGAAAGAAATCAACAATAGCACAAAGGGAAAACCCACAAGGAATCTTCTTTTCATTCCCTTGCACTTAAGATGTCCTGTGTGAAGGTGCCAGATGAAGTCCACTTTGGCAGCTGAACGAGAGTCCTTGATCAGAGGCAATGAATAAATGCACTACAGTTTAAGACCTAAACATGGCTGATAATCTGGCCAGCTCTCATCCCTGAGGGCTAAGTGTCAAGCTGATATCTATCTAACCTGAACTAAGTTCCAAAGCTGGAGACAGTGACTGGTTTGAACCAATCTTCAGCACCATGTTTAAGTTTGAGCTCTGCTGCCTGCCCCTCGTCTACGATACCACAGCTCTCTGATCCAGCCAGTGCCAGTGACCTCTCCTGAGCCCCATGTCCGAAAACCCCAGTGCATCACCCACAAGAGCGAGCATTCCTCCAGGGCTTACTGTGTGCCAGACTTTGTGCTAACTGGTTCACATACAGTGTTTTCTTTGAGCAAACAGAGGTACGTGAAGACTTAAGCTGTAAAGTGAAAGTATATGATTTCTCTTTCTCCACCTCTTTCTGCTTTAGGAAAACCATTTACTGAATTCCTTCCATGAAACTGTGATATAGACTCTTACTAAATAGATAGGGTCGATCGCCTGCTCAAGCCCCAGAGGATGTCTCATGACATTTAGAATAGAACCTAAATATATTTAAATGATCCCAAAGTCCTACATGATTTAGATCCTGCCTGGCACTCTTATCTGCCAATGATTTCAGTTTCTAAACCCTCGCCCTGTGACATTCTCTCTTCCCCTGGAGGACATGTTAAGTTTGTGTCCACTTCAGGACCTTTGCACCTGCAACATACCCACTCTGCCTGGGGAGCTCTTCCCTGGGATCTTCCTTCCCATGGCTAGTTGAAATCGACCATGGTGGAAGTATTTACACCAAAGAAATTGGCCAACACTCAAATCAGGGCTTTTGTCTCCCAAAAAATCACTTACTAAACATTTACCAGTATAGAACTACCTACTTCTATTCTCCTACTGTGACTGTGCAACACAAGACTACTCCGTTTCTTCTGACCATCCACCACTCTGAAATTATATTTTCCCTGTGTTGTTTACTTTATTAACACTCTCTTGCAGCTATCATTTAAAGAGAGCAAAGACATTACCCAAATCGCTCGCTACCATATCCCTGATACTCAAAAGCATGTGTACAAGAGCTTTAACTGTTTTTGTTGAAAGAATGAAATCAATTCTGTGCACTTTCTTTGCATTACTTGCCCCACTGTGTCTAAGATTTCTGAATTTCCTCATGGTTTTTCATGGCTAAGATTCTTTTCGAATTTTCTAGGAGCTACAGCTTCAAAAACGATCAAAACTGACAGTGTACGTATGCCTTACCAGTCACCAATTAAGGAATGGAATGATGATTTAAAACATCATTTACTAGTTTCCCTACTCTATAATATCTGTTTGGAAATTGTGAAGAGTTCACCCTTGTCTCTTTTCATTCTAGAGTTCTATGTAGGAAAAATGTCTCCCTTTTGAAGGGCACTGACTGTATAATCCCTTTGTTAGGATAACAAGACCATCTGGCCTCATCCATCTTGCTGCAATTTGATCCTGGGTTAATTGCACCCTGTCACTAGCCAAGATTGACACTGTATGTTTTCTCTCTTCACTAAGTCTAGTTCATTATGGAGGCAGCTTTTTGAAGACTCAAATTCTTGAGGACTTTTTTACAGCACATGAATGGGACCAAGGACTTCTGCTGGGGTTTTCCCGGTGGCCCACAGAATCAGTGTATCATCAAAAGTAGGATATGAGAGGGGAAGTTGGCCACAAGAGAAAAGAAGATATAAGTCCTTTGGAAGGTTGACAAGCAGTATCTAGTGGGCAAAGGAAGAGCGGAGCAATTAAGCAATCCCTCTATTTGATTATCTAAGCCAAATGATGTCAATGAGCAATAGCACTTAACAAAAGTAATCGCATACTTGAAGTGTTTACGTATAGGATCCCAAATTCAATTGCCTGTAGGAGCTAAGAAGATAAAATAAATATTGAGGCAGTTAGGATATTAAATAATATCGGGGGTGGGGTGCCTGGGTGTTTAAGCAGCCAACTCTTGATTTCAATTCAGATCATGATCTCAGGGTTGTGGGATCGAACCCCATGTTGGGCTTCATGCCCAACACGGAGTCTGCTCAAGAAATTTCTCTCTCCCTCCACCTCTCCCCCTGCTTATTCTCCCTCTCAAATAAATATATCTTTAAAAAATAATAATAATATGACAAATGGAAGACTCTATGAGCCCTCTAAATGGAGCAACGGACACCAGCTCTAGCCAACTTCTGCCAAGAGGAAGTATGAAACCTACAATGTCAAGTTGTAATGGATACCGTTGACTGCCTCGCAATTCCCATCCTCCCCTTGTGTATGTAACCCTCCTCCCCCAAGATGACCCCTTCTCCCATTGCATCCTCCAGGTCTAGAACATTGGTCTAAGCCAGTTGAGAGAATTCTGTTTACCTTGTCAGTAATTAGCATAGGAGCATGTGTGTGACCCAGTTCTAGCCAAGGAGACATAAAGGAAGGCCAGTTCGATGTTCAGAGTTCCAAAGAAATTAGAAGAGATCATCTTTCTTCCTCTGGACAGAGTTGTATCTTACTCTAATGCCAGAAACTGCTGTTGCCATCTTGCCATACAGTGCCTGGGACATCTGGACCAGATCCCTGGAACACCACATCTGGCCAACCTCTGGAGCTTGTTTTATATAAGATAACAAATCCTTACAGTTTAAGCCAGTCTATGTAAGGTTTTACTTGATACTTGCAGACAACAGTACCCCCACGGGATATACCAAGCTTCCAACTTTTCAAGACAAATAGGAAATCCCATTTTTTTGCAATTCCATTTTCTTAAATTGTGGCCACTAATTTTTAACATTGTACAGGAGATTCCCTCTCTAATTAAAACAACCAAAACAGGACAAACTTCAGGAGGGTGGGGCATGTTTTTAACTCATGACTGAGTTTGACACCTTCACTCCAGGCTCTCAGTGGAATCTATCCCAAATTGCACATCCTGGGGATGTTTTAAGTTCCTGGAGCTTTCTGTGTCCCCTCACCACTGATCAAGAGAATACTCATGCCTGACTTTCAGAAATTCACTGTCTGCATAATTTAGATAGAATATCAATATCCAAACACACCATAGTGTGGTGCTCAGCAAAACTGATGTGGGGTTGTTGGAGAGAAGACCTTCAAGAAATGAAAGGTTTGTTAATTAAGTTTCTTTGCCAGAAAAAGGTCATGGAAATGAGAAAATACTTACCTTATTAAAGTCCAGCAAAACCAATAAACTTGAATTACTATGTATATTAACATGGTTAGTTCTGCAAATATGATCCATTCTTGTCTTCTGAGCTCTGCTCACAACTTGCTCCCTCTTGAAAAATACTCTCTCCTGTCTCCTTTGCCCATCCATGGTTTACCTAGATTTTAAGACCCAGTTCAAAGCCTACCTCTTCCAAGAAGCTGCCCCAGATGGGAATTTCTCAAACTGCTTCTTTCTGTGTCGTTCACACATTAAATGTGGTTGCAGAGACATCTGGGGCTGTCTGTTGAATAGAAGATTTCTGGCTCAGACCAGAGTAACTGGGTCTGAGCTTGGAAATCTACAAATTATATGCTCTTCAATTTCATCTTCTACATGCTATTCCAATGTACTCAGTAGAGTATCATTCTAATAGAGTTTTGAGTCATTATCTGGGTTTATTTCCATATAATTCTTTCCAAAGAGGTCCTATCCTCTCAATTATAAGCTCCTCAAAAGCAAGGACCTGCTTTTCTACTTCCATATTCTTACTTACACTGAGATCCAGATTCATCGGAAAAAAAAATGCAGATTTATGGTTCAGGGGTCCTTTTGAGGATTAAGTGAGGTAATAAAAATTTTCAAATATGTTGAGTCCTAACTATATAGTAAAACAGAGTTCTAAACCTTAGGTATCTTGTTTCATCTCATCTTCCAAACAAACCTGTTAGGCGGTAGGAGCCTCCTCTCTGTGCTGAGCAGGAGACTGACCCCAGAAAAGGTGGGAAAGCTGGAAAAGTTCACAGAACCAGTAAAGGCGGAGCTGGATTTCAAAGCCACATTCCTCTGATTCAAAAGTCTGTTTTTATTCCTGATCCGATGTCTGTGCAAATATCAATTACCGGCGATACACAAATCCTGGGATACCGCGGAAGCCCGAAATGTACTAACACCCGCCCAGGCCAGACCTTGGGGTAAAGAACAATTGCTTCCCTCTTCCTGTATCAAGAATAACGAATCCTGGGAGCCTGGCTGGCTTGGTCATTGAGCGTCTGCCTTCTGCTTGGGGTCTTGGGATCAAGGCCCACATGGGGCTCCCTGCTCAGGGGGAAGCCTGCTTCTTCCTCCCCCACTCTCCCTGCTTGTGTTCTTTCTCTCTATCTCTCTCTGTCAAATAAATAAAATCTTAAAAAAAAAAAAAAAAAAGAAGAATGAATGCTGTATTGGCTTCAGAACTCATCCTAAGGGTACAGAAATGTGTCCCACCTCAGAGGACACTGGGCCCTCATAACAGAAACTCAGGGGAAGCAGCAGCTCCTGTTGGAAACCCCATCAGATCCGAAGCAACCTGTGATGCCACACCAGCAGCCTGGCCAGGAGGAACCTGTTGCCCTCTCGCTCGTCCATGGTGGTATTCTCAACCCCCGCCGCATCTCAGAATTCCCAGGGACATTGTTTTTAAACTAATCCAGATGCTTCAGTCTCAGGCACGGAGATTTTGAATTATTCTGGGGTGTGCCCAGGTGCCTCTGCCTTGCACCCGGCTGAGAAATCTGTCTGACAACAGACTTGGCCTCCTGAGCTCGGCCCCCACTGTGGCCTGGCCTGTGGACCTTTGGCTCACCCTTCCTTTTTGCATCTCGAATGTAGCCCCAGGGACACCTGCCACATATAGCAGGCACTGAAGAAGTATTTGTTGAAAGACGACCAGTGAATTTTGAAACTTGCTAACCTAAAAACAGCCTCATTGACCCTCTTCCTCTCCCCGAGGACTCTTCCACTCACCTCTGATGATCAATGGTCCTCTTGCCTCCCTCTGGAGTCTGAACAATCAGGAAAACAGGAACTGCGTTACTTAACCCGGCCCAGAACGACATCAACTCATAAAAGTGCTAATCGAGTTTAGGGTTCGCTAACTCTGTCTTCTTGGGGAAGCAGCTCTCCATGGGTTTCTCACGTTTCATGTTTCTGCACGTCCTGTGGGCAGAGGCCCTAACAGCTTTTGTTCTGGACTATCTTTTCCAGGATGTTCATTCAGCAGGTGGCCTTGGAAGACAGAAATAGTAGCGCCCTCCGGGCAGAGGGCAGATTTGCTTCCTGGCTAGCCTAGTAAAGATGATGTCCTCCTCCAGGGCAAAAATGGAAGTCTGCTAGCAGCTCCCTTATGAAAGATCCAGTTTCCTAAGCTGTGGGTTCCTTGGCTGTGCTGCAAACACTACGCATATAAATCTACCTGGGCCGTTGGTCTTGGCCCCCATGGACCTCGAGGGCCAAGGGAACCGAAGGGGACACAAAGCTCACACAGGCTGCTGTGCTGAGTAATGAAACCCATTCATTGTCTCTGACTCTGGGGACTTGAGTCTTCTGCCAGAGCCTCTGGAACCGTGGTGATCTCACTTGTTAGTCTGCAGGGAGGACAAGGCCAGACACTCCCCAGTCCTTGACAGGTCTACAGGTCTGTCTTCCTCACCAGATCCAAAGCCGCCGACCCCCATCTCCCTTCCCCATCACGCTGACCTGAGTCTACCACCGTCTGCCTCCCTCCCTGCGGCCACACTAGCCTCCTAGCCTCAGAGCTTTGTCCTGGCTCTTCCTTCAGCCTGGAACGTTCTTTGTCCCGACCCCAGATGGCTCCCTCCTCCACCTCATTCAGATCTGTTTCCTTATTTAAGCTCCATGAGGGGCTCGGTCGACTTTGCTCACCGTTATAACCTCAGTGCCAAGCACTGTTCCAGGAACAGAGTCTGATACAAATAGGTGCCTGACATGTATTCACTGGACAGACAGATGAATTAAAGGGTAAAAACATCCAGCATAACACTGCATATACTGCTATTCTGGAAAAGTAGTTTCCATCAACGTCACTGTGGTGGATATACAAATTTTAGTCAGTAACACCCAATACACAAAATGTGGTATTTCTTCCCCCCTCCCCCAAATAGAAGATATTTAATATTAATATATTTTCCTCTTTTATATGTATTGTTTTTCACACAATAATGTATTAATAATATTATATCTGGATGTTTACACATTATACTGTAATTACTACACAATTGAAATTCATAAACAATGATTTCTTATGGATATATAAAATTCTATCCTGTAGGTATTTCAAGATTTACATATCCATTCTGTATAGGTGGGTATTTGAATATCCCACTTTATCTCCACAATGTAAAGCTTAAATCACCATCTTTTTGCATGTGTGTGTGTGTGTGTATAAACAATGAATTCTGTTACGCTGAAAAGAAATTTAAAAAAAAAAAAGACCTTGATCAGAGGAAAAAAAAAATAAATATATATATAGTTGCCTTCTTTTTTTTCTTTTTTTTTTTTTTTAAGATTTATTTATTCATTTGAGAGAGAGAGTGCATGTACCCACGTGCAGGGGCAGAGGTGAGGGGGAGAGAGGCAAGCAGACTCCCCGCTGAGCAGACCGCCCAGCACAGGGTTCAGTCCTAGGACTCTGAGGTCATGACCTGAGCCAAAATCAAGTCATCAGACGCTTAACAAACTGAGTCACCCAGATGCCCCCCAAATGGGATGTTTCTGTATTTCTGGAGATTAACCTTAATCTACTTCAAGCCCCCTCTCCTGGGCTGGTGAGAAACTCAATCTTAGTTACTGGGAGGGGCTCTCTAGGCTCCCTGGGATCATGCAAGAACCCCAAGGGGGTGGACACAGCTCAGAACATTCAGAAAAGGGATTTTTGGTTTTGGGATAATAGTTGTCACTACCGATATACGTTGTGTCCCCCAAAATACATACACACACACACACACTTCCTCCAAAAAAATTGTATCTGTAGAGCGCCACAGATGTCCCCTCTAAGATTTAGCCGCTGCCTGGGACATTGCAGTAGAGCATCTGACCCATCAGACCAGCAAAAAGCAAAAGCAAATGCCCTTTACCAGCTCCGAGGATGCTCCCCAACTTCTCTTCCTCTCATCCGCGGGCTCCTACCTCCACCTCCCGAAAGTTCTCATCTCTACCCACCCGATGCAATACCCTTCAAACGACTGTAGATTTTCCAAAACTTAAACTTGGAAAGTTTTGCCTTTGGCCCTACCGCACACAAGCTGCCGTAAAATGCTAAATGAGGCATTTAAACAGACTTGTTGAAATTCAACCAGGCAAACTCAAAGTCTCGGTTTCCCTCCTTCACATGGCAGGGGAAATACAGCAGAGAGAATAAAATACACAGTGATAGCCAATAAATTACCTACCACATTAGAATTAGTCTGTGTGTGCATGTCCCGGCATTTACCACGGTGCCTGGCACACGGGTATTGAGTCATTGTCGGTGGAACTCATGACTGAATGAATGAATTTAATTTATCTCAAGTAAACGTACCTCAAGAAATGCCCTTAGGGTGGACATTTTCCTAGAGATGCTTTGCTCCTCTAGATTCTCTCTCTACTCTTCTCCATCTTCTCTTGGGCTCCAAGAGGCTGACCTTCCGCCTTTGGATGGGTTTCCTTAAAGGGGTGTGTCCACAGGACAGCTCAGTGAGGGAGAAGAGTACGATCAAGGTATGAATTCTCCCCACCCCTGGTCAGTTTCAGTGGCATCACCAAGAACGGTGTTGCCTGTTCTGGTCAGTGTTTGTCATGGTCTGATCCCAAATTCACAGGTGGAAACCCTAATCCCAGTGTGATGGTGTTTGGGGTGATTAGATCACAGGATGGCACCCTCACGAATGGGATTAATGTCCTTTAAACAAGAGGCCATTGAGCGAGCTCACTCTCTTTCTGCCCTGTAAGGAGACAAGGAGAAGTGGATGGTGTGCCACCCGAGAGGGCTCTCACCGGAACCTGACTGGGCTGGCACCTTGCCCTCAGAATTCCAGACTCCAGAACAGCAAGGAAAAAAGTTCTGTTACTTAAAAGACACCCAATGGGGATGCCTGGGTGGCTCAGTGGGTTAAGCCTCTTCCTTCAACTCAGGTCATAATCTCAGGGTCCTGGGATCAAGGCCGGGATCGGGCTCTCTGCTCAGCAAGGAGCCTGCTTCCCCTCTTCTCTCTGCCTGCCTCTCTGCCTGCTTGTGATCTATCAAATAAATAAATTAAAAATCTTTGAAAAAAAAAAAAAAAGAAAGAAAAGAAAACTCATTTTAAAGAAAAAAATAAAACACCCAACGTATGGTAAAATGTTAGAGAAGAGAATCAGAGAAATATATAGATGATGTGTTTGTCTGTTGTGTGTGTGTGTGTGTGTGTGTGTACACACACAGGTGTGAATGCACACAGGTACATCTGTATTTATTTCAGGGTCCTCACTGCCAGCACTCATGGGAGCAGGTAACATTTTCCGTCCCAAAGAGCTACTGTCTCCATGTCAGGTGCTGGAGCTTGAGGTCCATAGGGCAGGCAGTGAGGAAGACAGATGGAAAGTGAGGAAGAGGGTGAAAAAACTAAAAGCCACCAGGATGATCTGGGGCTCATGCGGACAGACTGAAACCTGCCTCAGTTCCCATTGTCCCTAACCGCAGTGACAAGGCTGTCCGGGAGTGGCCAGGCCCTCCACCGGGGCAAGAACATGCACCCGGCCTAGAAGTGCAGAGACTGAGAGAGCCGGCCACCGAGGGAAGGGGGAGCAGTGGCAGGCCCTGCCGCTGTCTCAGGCCAAGGAGGCGATCCAGCAGGCAAGCCCCAGGGCCCCAGATCTCATACCGGATCCTTGGTGGCCCTCCATAGAAGGCGACTCCGGGAGACGTGGTTCAGCCAGCCACGCCAGCACACCCAAAGCCAGCAGCTCCCTCAAGTAAGCTCGAAGCCAGCCAGGAGGCTCCCCTCCCCGCCGGCGGTTCTCTCGCAGGGTCCCCCTCCACCCACCAGCCCCCGGACACTGCACTGTCCCCTGTGGTTTCCAGCCACACTGCCCATGCTGCTGGCGATGCGCCCCCTCCACGCTCTCCACAAACTTCGCAGCTGGAACCCTGCTGGGACCCTGACGGACAGTACAGCCACCCTCGGTGCGGAGGAACAAAGAGAACATCGAATGGTAGATTTATTTATTGTTTTTCCCAGCTGGAGCTGGATTTGCTTAAAAATATCCATTGAGCATCTACAAATGGAGACATTACATGCCCGACAAATGCGATAGGGGTCCAGAGGTGGCCAAGGGACGAGATCCCCCACCTCCCACGATGCTCACCCTCCAGCAGAGGGCGCGGAGCGTACCTACCTCTGCTTCCCTGCCTTGCGGCCTCACGGAGTAGACACATAAACTGGAGATATTCATTAAGTTTCCAGAACCTTCTGAGGAAAGGTGGTTTATGAAACAGAGTTATTGTCCTACTGCATCTCCAGAGATCCAGTTTATCTTGCCTCATTTTTAAGAATAAAAGAAAGGGGGGTTTATCATGAGCACAGGCAGAATGACTGACTCTGGACCAGACTCTTTTCGCAGAATATCTTGTTTCATCTTCATGCGATGCCACAAAATACATGGTCAGAAATTATTATCTCCACTAGGTCAATGGAGCGGTAAAAGCCAGGAGAGGTAAAATGGCCAGCCCAAGGTCACACGGCTAGCAAGGGAAGTGAATGGGATGCTTAGTTTTGGTCTGGGCTCCCTACATGGGAAGGAATTAGGTGAAATGTTCTATTTTTTAAAACCTTACAACAAGCCTAATAAGCTAGGTTTGATTACTAGCCCTCCTGTCATGCCACAGGGGGCTCCAGGGTGGAGAGGACGCACAGAGACTGAGTGAAGGAGTCAGGAACTGGACCCAGCTCGGCCTGATCACAGAGCCCACCGTCTTGCTACTCACCAGAACCCATAAAACACAGCTGACATGGCATTTGTTCAGGCCATGTTTCATTCCTGAATATCTTTCTCCATAAATACACAGAGAGATCTACATATCAGTAGAGATAGAGCCCCACATATCCATTACATTCCATTCAACACATAATACCGATACTCCATCTAATGCTTCAAGCTGTTCTACTCCTAGTATTGAATTATTTGCTTCTCCCAACCTCCATTAACCAAGTTTGGGGAGAAAAGCTAGCTGCCACATAAGTCTTGATGAGAATAAAGTCTCTTTATTACTATTATTATTCCCCTAATGGTCTGTGCAGTATTGTACATAACTTTTTAGTCCTTCATAAAACCCCGTTGATAAACATTTGACAACTTGTTACGATTTTAAAACTTTCATTGCCAGATCTGGGCCAGCACCACTGGAATCTAACAACGTGATATGAAGGCAGCCGCGGTATCGGTGATGCAATAAAGGATTTTGCAGCCACTCTCAGGGCCTAATTTATGACATGCGTACTGATGAATGATCAAGATTCACTATTTGCCATTATAAGAAACAGGCCAACCAATTCATAATTTTCAGGAAAGCTGGTTTTAACAGCCCTATTAGTTTTACAATTCCGACTTTTGTAAGCTTCAATTTGTTATGTTTAAGTTATTTGCTCTGAGGAGTTGGAGTGCTCTTACTGGGGTCTTAAGGTCTATTTTTTCCCAAACAGAGTTTTCAGAGAAAGACAATAGCAGTGCTGAAAAGTTCAATTAAGATCAACTCTGAAAGTCAAAGGGAAAAGCTGTGGGTATTCATTCAAGTTGAAAATACACAGAGCCTTTCTACCCCTCTTCTGTTTCTTAAAAAATATACATAATCAGCTGGAGGGGATGTGTGTTGCCGTCTGTGAGGTGCATTAGAGTTTTTAGACATTTGCTAGACCAGATCTGATCTCCAGACTTCACGGTATTAATCCCTCTGTCTATTGAGGGATGGTTAAAATGTTAAAAGAGTGAGATACATATATTCAAAAAGCATATTTGATCTGGGTCCATATATAAGCTGCTCAAATATGGAAGCTAAAAAATAATTTTTAATATGTACATATTAATATGTACTTAGCCCATACCTGGTCATTCATTCATTCATGAAAGAAATGGTTTTTAAACACCACACAGTTGTTGGTAAACTATAACCTGCGGGCCTAATTCAGGTCAAATGTTTGCCTATTTTTGCCTATTTTTGCCCGGCCTAGAAGCTAGGAATGGTTTTCCCATTGTTTTAGTCAAAAAGATCAATAATATTTCCTGACATGTGAAAATGATAGGAAATCCAAATTTCGGTGTCTGTAAATAAAGTTTTATTGACACACGATCACACTCATTTGTTCCCATGTTGCTGAGGTTGTTTTGACACTGCAGTGTTGGAAGTCAGTAGAGTCAACACAGCCATGTGGTCCACAAAGCCTAAAATATTTACTACTCGGCCCTGATCCATTCTATTCCAGGTCCTGGAGCTAAGAGAAGGAAGGAAGGAAGGAAAGAAAGAAAGAAGGAAGAAAGAAAGAAAATAGTAAAAGAGAACCAGTCTTTCTTCATTAGGGACAGCAGTAAATATGTCAAATGATTTTAAGTGCTATGGAGAAGAGCAAATCAATAATAAGTAAATCAAATACAGACTGATAAGGTGGGTTGAATGTATGACTCAAATATCAAGGTGCCACTGCCACTGGGGACATGACTTTTGAAACAAGGAATAATTCTTGGTGAATTTCCAAACAGAACAGAGTAAACTCTCCTTCCATTTATGCAGTGTATATTAAAACTATACAAAGAACACTTTGTGCTATATATAAAATGGAATTTGGTTCTAGGTCAAGATCATCGTAATCAGGGCTTTTCAACTACCCAACTTTCTGACATGATGCTAGAAAGTCAAGCAGGATGTGAAACAATCCTTCTTTGTGCTGCACTCTCTCTCAGATGGCAGGATGTTGAGTAACCTTGGCCCTCACCCACCAATTCAACACAGACATTAAAATCTCTGAGACTGTTGTCAGGCTTGGAGGGGAGGAAAAACAAGGTTGAGATCTGGGAGCCAAGATTTCAACAGATGAGGAGGGTGGCCAGGAAGGAGGTAGATAATCTCAAAGAAGTGATCGTGATATGCTGGTAAATGTTTAATAAGTCGCTCTGATTTGTAATGTTTGCCAATTTCTATGGTGTAAATACTCCACGGTGTCCAGTTTCAAGCTACCAACATGACATCATTGAATACAGAAGGTGGAAGAAGGTATATTCAACTAGCTCTCCAGAGCCAGTCTGAGCCAGCCCCTGGGATGGATAGTGGTTGATACATGTAAAGGGTATGAACCTCCACCAAACAGAACACTTCACCTGAGCAAGTAGGAACGGCCAACTGAAAGATACATCAGTGAGTGACCTATCACCAACCGAACTTCTCAACTCAGAAGGATATGGAGGCAACAGAGATAACGCTTTCCCTTCACTAAGCGGCGACCTCAGGGATTCAACTAAGGTGAGAAATGAAGAAGACAGTTTTTGAGGCTGATAAAGATTTAGCAGTGTGTTTACTGGGAAACAGAATTCTGGAAGAAAAAATATGGGGACATTTTGGAGACAAGTTAGCAGAGGGAGGCTGGGTAAGGAAGTTTCCAGGCCAGAAAACTTTCTGGGTATGGCCAAGGGTAACAGAGAGCCTCTCCCCATTCCAAACCAAGCCCAACAGCCATCGAAGAGGCAGTATTCCCGCAAATTCATCTTGCACACAGTCATCAAATTATTATAATTTAGCTTCTGCAACTACAGTAGCTGCTCAGAAAACACATTACTACAGTAGAGCTCTGCGAAATATTTTGCACATACAGCAAACGTGGCAAATTTTGCCACTTCATTGACTCTGTAAAACTGAAAGATCTCCCCCTTTGTCTTGTATAGTTTCACTAATTACATCATTAGCAGAAGGCCATTGGACCAACATGAAGGAGATAAAAACTACTTTTTGTACATTTAAGTGGAAATATAAGTTAAAATATAGAAATATCCATGCCTATATGGTACAAAATCCACAGGAGAGTCAAGTGACGTCATCTTAAAAAAAAATCAAAAGATTGATATCTTTTACGTACAATTGCTGTGATCAGACAACCAATCTCAGTTGCTCAATCTTGCTAATACGGACACTCTTCGATGAAGACAGGAAGGCAGGGTGAATACAAAAGTTTCAGCACAAGGAGTGTCTGAATAGAAAGGGATGAGTATAAGAGAACAAATAAATGGATGAGTATAAGAGAACAAATAAATGAAAGTGAAGTTCTTGAGACTGGCCAAGATAGAAGTGATGTCTCAACCCTTCCCAGAGGCACGTGGTCTCCAAAGGTGGGACGTGCTGGCAGTCAGTGGCAATGCATGGGGCAGTGGGCCTGAGGACAGGAATGAATTTTAATTCTCTAGGAAGTGACACACACAATGAACCTGACTGCCCAAAATTTCACTCTACTATATACGCAGGAACAAAGAGTAACGTATGTGGCATAATGAAATCTTGTCTGGAAAACTTTATGCCTGTGGTTATAATTATGAGTATCTATGAGTCGGCTGAATTCTGTCCCAATTGAGGCTGTGAGCATTAGCATTCAGTTCTTGGAAATATGACTCAACCCATGCCAGCCAACTCCATGATGAAGTTCCCAATGGGGACTCAGCTCCGGAGAGCCATGTGGGTCATGCAGCAAGAAGGTACTGGAAGAACTTGAACAGGAGAACCCTTAGGGGAAGCACACGGACTTTGATGTCAGCCCTGGGCTTGCAACCTGGTATCTTATTTGGCCTCCTAGTGTGAGATTGGGCAAGTCAATTAAGCTTTCGAAGTTTCCTCATTGGTAAAATGGAGGTTGAATAGTATGTACATCCGAGAGCCAACAATAAAGGAACTAAATGAGACAATGCATTGATGTGGTTAACGCAGTGACTGGCATCTATTTTGTCTGCAGTAAATGTTGGCCAGTGATACCAGTTATAACAGGAATAGACTGGCATGAGTGTTTCTGCTATGGAGAGACCAACTCTAAAGCAGCAGTCGTGAAAAACAGAGGATGGATGGATTGACCAACTGGAGGCCTAGACTCCATTCTAAACACTTCTTTGCTTAAGTAAACTTTATCTGTCCCTGAGGTAAATGGGTTCGAAAAATTTAACTCAAGGGCTTACTATATGTCCCAGGCACTGATCTACGTACTGGGAATACAGTGAATTCAAAAGATTAAAATCCCAGCCATTGTGCAGCCTATATGGCAGTAGGGAGAGACAAACAATATACATATATATTTTTTTAAATCAACAGTACCGTATAAACAGTGACTCCCAAAGTGGGGCCCTTGGGTCAACAACGTCAGCATCAACCTGGGAACTTTTTAGAAACACCCAACCTGGGGCTTCCCTCCAGTCCTGAAGGGAATGAATGAATCAGGAACTCAGAAGGTAAAGCCCAGACATCTGTGGTCTAAGAAACCTTCCAGGGGATTCTGACACAAGCCAAAGTTTGAGAATCACTGAGATTTTGCATTTCTGACAAGCTCCTAGGGGGCCCCGATGTGCTGATATGGAGACCACACAATTAGAATGACTGATATAAACAAGCCAGGGATAAGAGCTTACTGAGTAAATAAAACAGGCAAGGGGGTGTCTTAAGCCAAGGTCCTGCAGAAGCAGACCCTGAGATGAGAATTTGAAATGCCGGTGGTTTGTTGGGGAGATGGGAAGCCCAAGAGGGGAGTGAAAAAGTGAGACAGGCTAAGGGAAGACAGCCAACATGGTTGCGAGCATGTGGCTCAGGGCCCACTGGGACCTCCAGGAACTGTATGGAATATGCCTCAGCTGTCCAGCCCAAGGAGTGAGGAAGCTGAGGCACTTACTTACCACTTCATCAGCCACTGACTAAGGTCACACTCAGAGGGGTTAACTAACTGCCGGATGTCTGCCCTATCCCTCACAGAGGAGAAGAGAAAGCCCTCAGCGCAAGAGAAACAGGTTCTTGCAGCAGGTAGCTGTTTCCAGGGGTAGGAGGAATGTGAGGTATGAGGGAAGGCAGAGAAGACAAGCTTGTGGAGAAAAAGTGGGAGTTGAACAAAGACCAGAGGACAAGAGGGAGCAAGTCCTGCCCATATCTGGAAACTTCCCAGGCAAAAGGAACAGAAAGAACAGATGCCCTGAGGTGAGAACACGCCCAGCAGCCAGCGCATGAGCAGAACAGTGAAGAGGCCTCAGATGTGTCTGGAGCAGCAAAGGGCGGGAAGGGGCAGGGCGTGGGGAGCCACAGCAGGGACTGCTTCTGGGGGCAGGAAGTGAGGCCACTGGAGGTTTTGAGTACAACACCTGACTTCAGTTCAAAAGGATGTGGGGGGAGAGAGGCTGTTGGTTGCATACAGAATATGAATATTCTGGTAGACAGAGGGACAGGGATAGAGCGATATGGAGACATGGACCCAGGAGAACAGGGACCCTGTGAGGAGACCACTCTAAACCTGAGGCAGAAATGCTGGTGGCTTGGACCGAGGTACAAGGATACTTCAATGACATCATGAGCAGCTTGGTTTTCTCAGGTGAACCCCTCAGCTTTCCTCCGTATGGGCTTCAGAGGGCCAAGAGGAGACCAAGCCACGAGGAGCTGCTCCAGGATTACACACTCAACGTGCGAAGCCACCCTGGAAGTACGAGTAGTCTCTCCCCCACGAGTTGGAGCAAGGACCCAGGACCAAGCCTGGGTTGCCTGCGGGGCTGTAAACTACTCTTCACAGCCATGGTCATGGGGTGCCTTGATGGACCGCATGTGGTTCACGTGCCCATTGCTGGAAACCAGAGGTGGGAATAGCCAGCCACACCCCAACCACGTGTTCTGAGAGAGCTGGAGGGTGGGGAAGTTCTCCTGAAGACATCTGACGGAGGTGGTACACGATGCTCTCCATCCTCCCTTCTATAGTAATAGAGTTTTTAGCCCAACCCATGGCCACCTGAAGTCCACACTCCCCAGTCTTGCTCACAGATCGATGGGGCCACATGATGAAACAGTGGGCTAACAGAAGGGCTAACACCCAGGGAAGCTGGATGGCTCAGTCAGTTGAGCGTCCAACTCTTGGTTTTGGCTCAAGTCATGATCTCTGGGTCATAGGATGGGGCCGCAGGTGAGGCCCCCATGTGGGGCCCTGCACTGGGCTCCAGTGTAGGGTCTGCTTGTCCCTCTCCCTCTGCTCTTCCCCCTACACTTGTACTCACTCTCTCTCCCTCTCTCTCAAAAATAAGTAAATCAATCTTAAAAGAAGAAGGAGATGGAGGAGGGGAAGAGGATGGGGGAGGAGGGAGGAGGAAGAGGAGGAGAAGGAATAATGTACAACTTGCTCTTTTGGCCTTAAAACAAAGTGGGTGTCATAGCTCTTCTCCTTCCTCCTGATGGGAATGCAACCCCAGTGAGGGTGATCCTGGGTCTTGAGGACAACGGAAGCATCCTAATAACAGAAAGCAACAGGACAAAAGGAGCCAAGGTTCCTACCAGATTTTCAGAGCAGGATCCCACTATTAGCTTGGATTTTGATTTCTGTGAAACCAAAATGAAATTGTTTTTGTTTTGTTTTGTTTTGTTTTGTTTTTTTACGTTACCATTTTGAGGGGCCTGGGCAAAGCAGACCAAAATCCTAACTTATACAGAGACTGGGCTTTATTATCACAAGGAGGAGAGTTTTATTATCACAATAGGGACTAAGGAGGCAAAGAGGGGAAAAAAGCAATGATAGTCTTCACTGTCACCATACAGTTAGTTCCAGAAGTTTAACAGCCACTGGTGTGGGGTTTTTTCACAGACATTTCCTAGTTCTGCTAGAATTCTATCTCATCTAAGATCTATGGCTTCAATTTGTTCAAACAAAGCTTTGAACCTTTTTCATTTACAAATGTAACCAACCTTGCTAAATCTTGGCATTATGTCTTCACTACTGAGCTTGTCGGTGGGAGTTTTCGAGAACACCTCTGAGATCCAAAAAGACACCCAATCATCAAGTCAAGCGGGGCCTCCGCAGCTGGGCTGGAACCCCAGATATCACCAGAATGGGGGTGGGGGAGGGGAATTTTACAAATCTGATCACTGTATCTTCTCCTAAAAGACTTCATTTGGGGGCAAGAGTCGAGACTCTCAGTGCTCTGACAGGAAAGAAAAATGCACACAGGCCACAAACAAATGTATTTTGTCCAGTGATCGAGGAGACAAAGATGGTCCTCAAACCCAGAAGAATAAAATTTTTACCAAATTATCTACGGTATCGATAAAACTACCCTTTCTCACTAACATTTCATCATCCCAGTGTGTTCCCACATAAAAGCAAATGAAGGCTCCATTTGTTTTTTTAATTATTTTTATTAACATATAATGTATTATTTGCCCCAGGAGTATAGGTCTGTGAATCATCAAGCTTACACATTTCGCAGCACTCATCATAGCCCATATTACTTAATAGTATACCTTTTCATTACATAGCATATGGAATAGTGTTATCATATGAATGGTAATTTTTATTAAGTGCCTCCATGGACCTTCAATCCATCTTTTGCACCAAATCCTCAAACTACCTTGTTCAGTGGGTATAATTAACATCATCCTATGAATAAGAACACAAAGAAGACAAAGAACCAGCCAGGGTCACTCATTCAGGGAGTGGCAGGTCCAGAACTGGAAGCCGGAAAGTCCCCCCGTAGAGACCACATCACTGAACATGACTCTCCCAGCCTCCTGGACACAGACAAGGGCCACCCAGCTCTCCCTCCACAGACATCTGCTGCCCAACTTCAGGGATGTGGTCAGCACACAGCTAGAGAGCGGCTCCATCAAGGTCTACACCGGCAGCAGGCTGTGTCCTCAAGGCCATGCCCTATGAGGGAGCGAGAGCCCACTGGCAGTGACCAAGCAAGGCGTGGCCATAAATTCCCGCCATCTGGGGGAACGTACTGCCCCTCGGAGCATTCTGTGCTCCAGAGCTTCCCACAGGGTCGAACAGGACTTTATAGACTGACACCCCAACTCCTCCACTGCTTCTGTCCAAACGTGCTTCCCCCTGCTCGTCCCTCAGCAGATGTGGAGTCCAAAGAAATACCTCAAATCCTAATCTCCGTCTTGGTGCCTGCCTCTGTCACCTGCGCCACCAGATTTACCAATAAAGATGTCTGTGGAAGGAATGAATGACCATGTGAATATAAGAGGAATACACTATCTAAGCCTTGGTTTTTGCATAACAATCCATTCAACAAATAAATAACCTGACACTGTGTTCCAAGGGCCTTCCTAAGCAAGAACAGAACATGCAAGGTCCCTTCCCTTAGATGCTGATGGCAATTATGGGACCTATGTCAGTGGCTCTCAATCTTTTTTTAAATTTTATTTATTTATTTGAAAGAGAGAGAGAGAGAGAACACGCATGCACAAGTGGGAGGAGGGGCAGAGGGAGAAGCTGGGGCTCGATCCCAGGACCCTGGCATCATGACCTGAGCCAAAGGCAGATGCTTATCCCACTAAGCCACCCAGGGGCCCCAGTGACTCTCAATCTTGATAGCTCATGAAAATCACCAAGGACTTTGTGATGTTTTTGTTTCTCCAGGCCCAAGGCCCAGAGAATTGAGCTGAATAAGAGTAAAGTGAAGGCAGAGAACCAGAGAGAGGATTTATACCAGGCCTTCTCACATTTTCCTGGGTATATGAATCCCCAGTAAATAAATCTTAAAAGAAGAAGAAGATGTTGGAGACACCTTTGGTTACACCCAGATTCACCCAGTAGGTCTTCAGCAAGGCTGCCGGAGCTGGGGTTGATCCCAAACCACACCGGATTTAAGGGAAGAAAGATGCCAGGAAGCATCAGTAGGGGCACAGAGAGCCCCCGACTTAAGACCTGCAATTATGTGATGATTTTACGTTATAGCTTCAGACCCTGCACATTAAGATCTTACCAGTTTTAGAGAAACTGCCAAAAACCCCTCTATCCATCTTGTTTCTTTAAAGCTAAGAGCCCGGCTCAGGTGACGGCGAGTGTGAATATTGTAGAAGAATATAGAACACCCAACCACTTCTCCTTATACCATTTAAACATTCAAATAAAACTTTGCGTAGTTTACATTTTGCATTTAGAGGCTAAGCGTGCAGACCGGTGTGTGTGTGTGTGTGTGTGTGTGTGTGTGTGCACGTGTGAGAAAGAGAATTCCGAATGTATCAAGACTTTTCTTCTTTCTAAACACAGTCATCTTCACAAACAACTTTGACAATACACTTTCATTTTGTCAGAGTTGCCTGGGATGAAATTCGCTCAGCCATTAAAAGGTGGGAAAGTGTCCTGCTGCTGCGTATATAAGACAAGGCCACTGTTTTGTCATATGTCAGCTACCCATCAGTCGAAGCAGAGAAAGCGATTGGTACATGAAGGGGTCGGTAAGAAGCCCTCCAAACCTTAATTATCGGAGTGCCCCCCAGTTTCGCTGGGCTTGTCAGTGACTCCTCACAAGCTCAGAGGCAGATGAAAAGACAGGGCATCACCAACTGGTTAATTAGCAGCAAGCACAAAGCAACCTAAATTACAAGCCCAAGAAAATATGCCACAGAGTTGTATTTTGTATGTGGGATTTAAGCAACATGTGCAAGGGAAAATGTGAATTTTTCATATTCCAAAAAGTATCTCAATTGTTCTTTGGGATCAGCTTGAGCAGACAGGAAGACAGGTGACTCTTTTATACCATGAAGAGCTGTTGAGAACCTACTGGAGTCTGGTCCCGAGGCCGGCAAGAGGCATCTAGGGTGGCTGACCTATTTCTTCCTTCTTTCATGCATTCATTCAACAAATATGTATTGTTGTCTGCAGTGACCCATAAGGATCCAAGCACTGAGCTAGATTCTAGATATGTGGTTCTAAAAACAGGCATATTCTGACACAGGCTGCACCATGGATGGCCCCAGAAGGCATATGCTAAATGAAATAAGCCAATGGCAAAAGGACAAGTAGCCTCTGATTCACTCTTACGTGGTACCTAGAGCAGTCATATGCACAGGACAGGGAATGGAAGTGTGGTTGCCAGGGACTGGGGCGATGAGGGAATGGGAACTACTGTTTCATGGGGGCAGAGGCTCAGTATGAGAAGATGAAAACACTCTGCGGGGCGCCTGGGTGGCACAGATGGTTGCACACTGGACTCTTGGTGGGATTTGGGGGTCATATCACCTGCCTCATGACAGGCTCCACACTCAATTGGGAATCTGCTTAAGATCCTCTCTCTCCCAGGGAAACCCTCCTACACTGTTGGCGGGAATGCAAGCTGGTGCAGCCACTCTGGAAAACAGTATGAAGGTTCCTCAAAACGTTGAAAATGGAGCTACCCTACAACCCTGCAATTGCGCTACTGGGTATTTCCAACAAAGATACAAATGTAGTAATCCGAAAGGGCACATGCACCCCAATGTTTATAGCAGCAATTTCCACCTGGAAAGAGTCCAGGTGTCCATCGACAGATGAATGGATAAAGAAGTGGTGCATACATACAATGGAATATTATGCAGCCATCAAAAATGAAATCATGCCTTTTGCAATGACATAAATGGAACTACAGGGCATTATGCTTAGCGAAATAAGTCAATCAGAGAAAGACAATTATCATATGATCTCATGGATATGTGGAATTTAAGAAACAAGGTAGAAGATCACAGGGGAAGAGAAGGAAAAATGAAACAAGATGAAACCAGAGAGGGAGACAAACCATAAGAGACTCTTAACCATAGGAAACAAACTGGGGATTCTGGAGGGAACAGGGATGGAGGGATGGGGTAACTGGGGGATGGACATTGAGGAGGGTATGTGTTATAATGAGTCCTGGGTATTATATGGGACTAATGAATCACAGACTTGTACCATTGAAACAAATAATATATGTTAATTAATTGATTTTAAATTTAAAAATTAAAAAAAAAATTCTCTCCCTCTGCCCCTCCCACTTGTGCCCTCTCTCAAACAAATAAATAAATCTTTAAAAAAAAAAAAAAAAACACTCTGCAGGGGGGTGGTGGTGATGCTTGTACAATGTAAATGTGCTTAACACCACTGTACTATATACTTAAAAATGGTCGACATGATAAATTTTATGTTATAGATATTTTACCACAGTTTCAAAAAAAAAATTTTAAGGGGAAAAATAAAACCACCCAAAGGCGTGATTCCTGCTCTAAGCAAAATGACAGCCCAGTGGGAAGAGAGACGTGAAATAAACTGGAAAGTTAAGATTCAACTATACATAGAACGGCTGTGAAGGCAGGTCCCTCCCACCAGGGTCAATGTGACTAACTTTCCTAACTGCAGAAAAAAACCTCAATATTATTTGCTTTTAGAAACATTCCTCGCTTCGAAAACAGGTCTCTCTGATCATAGCACTCCTGAGTATGCTGGAGGTTTACAGATAAATCATTCACCACATAACTAAAACCTAAAGGCAGAGAATTGTCAAGATAAAGTGTTACGAGGCAGTGCCGATTGAAGATCAATCAGAAATTACAATAAGCATCTTGGTAATTACAGCAAAAACCACCAGAAAAAATGATCTTAACTCGTAAAAGTTTACTAGAGACCCAGTCTTACACACTTACCCGTATGAAATGATGCGATAGAAAAAAAAAAAGTCCATAGGAGGATGCGTGGTTTGCATATCTAATAGACACAATTATTGCCTGTGAGCATAATATTCCATATTTACTCATCCAATATCCCCTCTCCTGCTGATTACTTGAGCACTGGTGTTTTTCCAAATATAAAAACAGCATGTCACTTCAATACACACTGCTCTTGTGCAAAGGGTTTAAACTTTTGTGCCTTTGTTTTAAAAAAAAAAAAATCCTTAGCAAAAGCTTCTCATTAAAATGTAGAGAAGATAAGCATCCAAAAATTTAACTTGGAACTTGCATTGAGGGAAGAAAAGGGAAAAACTACACAAAGCCTTTGGATTGAACACTGTGCTTTTATCCTCTGACAACGTGGCAAACTTTCAGCATTTCCTGGAATATTTTCCAGCTCCTTTAAACACCTGAAGGGTTTCTTCTTGTATGTTGGGCTGGTTGGCAGGGAGGGTGTGAGTAAAGAGAAAATAGTGCAGAAGAAAGAAGGAAAGAAAAAGGCAGGGGGTTAAGGGTACCTATTAGATTCACTCACCAAATCATCACATCCCTTAACAGTGACTTTATCGGGTCTAAAACAAAGAAAATGCTGCCAGGATAATTAACAATTCTGGTTTTAAAAAACTGAAGTTGATTATCTAAAGGGCAGGCTGCTCTTTAAATTAAAGATGATATCAGAGGCATTTAGAGCTATGCATGTTATAACCGCCAAGACCGCACATAAATATATAGGTCAGGGTCCTCTCTCAAGTGTCCAGAAGAGCCTGAGCAGGTGAAACAGCGGAGTGGAGCCAGCTGGGTCGGGGCAGAGATGGGCTAGAGAGAGCACGCTCTTCATCACATGGGTAGATGTTTCTCTCCCAACCTTGGCCAGGTAGACATGGCCCTGTATGGACCAAGCGTGCAAATTCCAGAAGCCAGAAATTCTAATCTTCATGTCACATTTTCCACTTCTTAAATATTGACACATAGGCAATTTTGTAAATATGTCTAATTCTATAATTGCTATGCAAGCCAATTAAATATATCTGCAAGCTGAATTTACTGGGGGCCATGCATTTTGACTTACGTCCCGGTTGTTCTCAGTTCCCAAACATGGTGGCAGGAGATTATTTTGGCTGGCCGCACCCCCCCCCAACCCTTTGGAGGTGGGTCCCACCCAGAGAGCAGAAGCTCCTTGAGTCCCCGTGAGAGACCGGCTCACCATGCAAGGCCTTCAGGAATGCTCTGCTAGGCAGATTTCATAACTTTGGCATGGATGCCATGGGTGATATCAAGGAATTACCCTCCAGGGAGAAGCGTGGGCTTCAAGTCTTGTCTTGGAGACAGTCCAACAAGCACTCCCTAGACATAGGCAGAACACACTCTCGGGTTTGCATAAATGCGTCTCCATTTCTTCCTTGTTCTCCCTGCACTATAACCTAAACAATATGAAGGTTATACCCAGACTGCTTTCCAGAAGTCACAGTTTTCTGCATGAAGACACGAGTCCAAGAAAAGAGTAAGAGACAAAATCTCAAGGTCCATGTCTGGCAAAGAAATTAAGGTATTCCTTCCAGCTAGTTCTTGCCCCAGTTTCAAATGGTTGTCCATTCTTTTTTTTCCCACCAATGAACTACCTGGTAAAGGAGGGTAGGAGAGATATGATACACTACAGATACATTTCCTCAGAAAACAAAATAAAACTTCCTTCTGATATGCCCAAATCTTCCAAGCTTTAGTACCAGATTCCCAAACTAGTAGATTTAGGAGAGAATCTGACCTTGAAATGGTTATATTTGCCTTTTTTAATATTTTTCATTTTTTAATATTTTTAATATTTGTAATTTTATCACTTGGGGATGTACCCTCTTGGGTTTGGCCACAGGGCCCAATTTCCCCATGTGTCTTAAGCCCAACTTTTTTTCTTTTTTTAAGAAAGAGGAAAGATGTGGACACTCCTCTGCTCAAATAATGTTTACTCATCAGTTGAGCCGCTTAGCAAAAACGGGAGGTATCCTTGACAATATAAATAAAGAAGTGCAATAAAAGGATAGGATGACGAGCAAACCCTCTACCTTTTTCCCACTAAATATGCCCATCCCCAGTCATTTCTGTCCCTTTCAATAAAGGCTAACTCCATCCTTCTCATTGTTCAGACGGTGTGGCCAGCCTTAGTTTCTCTTTGTCTCACACGTCACACTTTGTCTCACACCAATCAACAGCACCTTCTGTTGGCTCTACTTGGAAAAATACCCCCCATCTGCCTCCTTCTCACCATAGCCCCAGCCACAACCCTCCTCCCAGCCACCGTGATGTCCGGCCTGATCTACTACGCTTGCCCCGTCACCTCAACGGTCTACGATTTGCCCAGTTTTTAGACAAACCATATTAAAACCAAATTCCTATCATGCCCTCCTCTTCTTCAGCACTTCATTTTTAATTCTTTTTTTTTTTTTTTTTTATTTGAGCGAGTGAGCGGACATGAGTGGGGATGATGGGCAGAGAACGAGGGAGAAGCCGACTCCATCTGAGCGGAGAGCCTGACGTGGGGAGTCGATCCCGGGACCCTGGGATCATGACCTGAGCTGAAGGCAGACACTTAACCCACTGAGCCACCCAGGCACCTGCTTCAGCACTTTCTAATGACTCCCACCTTGCTCAGAGGAAAAGCCTAAGCTCCTATAATAGGACACCAGGTTTCCTGTTCTTGCTCGGAATCCAGCGCACTGATAACCTTGCTTTTCCTCCAATAGGACACGCATGTGCCCACTTGCTGCTGGTTCTGCCTGGACTGCTCTTCAGGGAGAGCCCAACGGCTTCTTCTCACGTCCTTCATCTCTGGACTCAGGGAACTCCCTTCTCCCTGAGGCCTTTTCTGAAAATCCTATGTAACAGGGACGCCTGGGGTGGCTCAGTTGGTTAAGCAGCTGCCTTCGGCTCAGGTCATGATCCCAGCGTCCTGGGATCGAGTTCCACATCGGGCTCCTTGCTCGGCGGGGAGCCTGCTTCTCCCTCTGCCTCTGTCTGCCAGTGCTCACTCTCTCTCTCTCTCTCTGACAAATAAATAAATAAATAAAATCTTTAAAAAAAAATGAAAAATCCTATGTAACAGAGCAATGCCAGCCCTGCGGCTTCTCCTCCTGCCTTTACCCCAGTTCATCTTTCTACACAGCTCGTCCCACAATCTGACACACTATACAGTCAGTTCTTACTCCAGTTGTCTCTACTGGAAGTGAGCCCCAGGGGGATAAGAATTTTATTCTGTCCACTCCTTTATCCTCAACTCCTGCAAAGTGCCAGGTACATAGTTACGTACACAATACATATTTTTTTTAACAAATATTGGAATTAGACAGATGGACATGTGAACTCCAGTTCTCACACCTAGGAGCTGTGTGACCCTGGGCAGGTCACATTACCTCTCTGAACTTCTAGTTCATAATGCCCTGTTGAATGTGATAATGATCTTCTCCCGGCAAGGTATAGAGGCAATGCATTTTATTTTTTTTTTAAAGATTTTATTTATTTATCTCTCAGAGAGAGTGAGCACAGGCAAAGGCAGAGGGAGAAGCAGGCTCCCCGCTGAGCGAGGAGCCCGATGTGGGACTCGATCCCAGGACACTGGGATCATGACCTGAGCTAAAGGCAGCTGCTTAACCAACTGAACCACCCAGGCATCCTATTTTAAATGCCCACACTGATCAAAGGTAGCTGTTCTTACCATAGACACTGCTTACCTCCCACCTCCCCAACATCCTGGTTCACCCTGTTCCAGCCACACAGGCCTGAGCACTCTTACCACAACCTATCAAGAGAGCTCCCACGAGACCGCGGCACCTGCCGCTCCATTTGCCGGGAACACTGGTCCCAGCTCCGGGCATCACAAGCTTCTCATTCCCCACATTGTAACTATGACGGGGCCCCTCTGCAGAAGATGTCCCTCGCCTCCCCTGCCTCAAGCACCCTACCAGCCACATTCAGTTACATCATCGGTGTTTTTCCTGGATGGACTTAACACTCTGTTATTCATTTGTTTGCTTGCCCTCTGCGTGGCTGTGCCCAGGAGAAGACAAGCTCCAGGAGTAGGACACTCATCAGTCATCACCACCAGCACATCCACAATACCTGGCACGTAGGACACACATAATAAATGTCTAATATGTAGATAAGCCAAAGACTTCATGGCAGAAACACACATGGAGAACAACGTATATGCACAGTGTCGTGTTTTTATGATGCGTCTGGTAGAATCTCGGTCCCTGATGGATTTAGAATCGAGCGAGGAAGGAAGAGGCAAAGACAGAATGGCAAGAGACTTTTGAAGGATTCTACAGCCCAAAGGAAGAGACCTGGAAAAAAAAAAAAATTTTTTTTTTCAAAGAGGAAAGCGACAGTGTAGTTTGGAAAAGGTACTCAAATAGAAAGATCATCAGTCTTATCCCGATGACACCGAAGACCTAGGAAAATAAGGAGCCTCTGGCCAGAATCACAGCGCTGGTATTCACAGAGGACAGCCCGTGGCGTGGAGGACACGAAGGACCCCGGCAGGATTCGTGTCTGAGCAGACGCAACAAAGCTTGGGTGGTGGGGAAGCAATTAACGGCCGGATCATTCCGGGCCGGTTCATCTTCACTCCATGCCCGCAGGAAGACAGTGGTGCCCTTTGGGCATAGATATTGAAATGCCTCCTCCCCTTTGGGATTCAAAACAGAAATGAAAAACATCCCTGGAAGAAAGGTCACGACTCGGGTTTGGGAGATCTGCCAGTGCAACCCAGAACCAGATCAAAAAATAAAAATACTGCTTCGGTGTCTGCGATGGCTTGACACATTCCCTGAGTGTCTAAATGGAGTCCGTAGCACAGTAAGACAGTGACATGGCAAACCTGGGGCAAGAAGACACAGCCGCACTCGGGCGCATAGAATTCAAGGAGCTGCTTTGATGTCTAAAGGTATTTTAAAGAAGTTACTGATCATCATTTGGGAGAATGGGCATGGAAACATCAGTGTTTTGCTTATGGTCAGTTGAGTAAGCATAGAGAATGCTAAGCAACCTGGCAAATTTTGTCTTTCCACTTGTGCACATTCAAGGCTGATATTGAAGTAAATGTCCCATTCAGGACAATCAGTGAAAATTCACGTCTTTCTTTCCTTTAGCATTCCCTATAATTCACTCTCCTCATGGTGTACAGGCTGCAAGAACTGCCTGTGAAAAAGGGCTTTTAAACTCTTAGTTGTTTGCAGAATATTAGTAACACTATAAAAAGTTTATGTTAATTAATGCTGCATTTTAATAGATTTCCTGGAAGTTTGTAACTGCATACTATAAAGGCTTTCAAGATAATGTATTATACTGTGGTTATCATAAACTCCAAAGCCGTTCAAATATTCCTTTTATGTCTCAATAACTTTCCCCCAAAAGTTACAGTATTTAAAAGATTCAAATGCAGAAATAAAAAGAAAAATTTTCCCCACCAGGGGATATTTTAAATTTTTATTTCTCTCATCACGATCAATCTCATTTCTCAGCAACACTGTACTTCAGCTCGCTTATTAAGTGCAAAGCCATCTGCATGTTCTATCGGCTTTATTAGGACAGACCGTCCCCGCTACCCCGACTGTGGGGCTGGTGTCACAGAGGTCAGGCAGGTCGGATACCTCATGACGTTCATATTCTTGTGTTCCAAGACATTTTACACACACACACGCACACGCACACACACACGCACACACATATATGAACATTCCTTATCATTGTTCTCTCTCTGCATTTGGGCAAAAAGAATCATTTACAGTTCAGAGAAGAAGCACCATCTTTCATGTTTAGCAGGTACACCAAAGGGGGAGTTTTATTGTAAAAGTTTCAAGAGAGATCAAATCCAAATTACACTTCCCCATTTGGATTTAGGATCCTCAACGTAAACCCCAAATGCAAGACCTTTGTAGATGTTTCAGGCAAAAGAAAGGCTTGTCTCTATTCCTGCTCTGAAGGCTTTGAATATCATGTAATTCCAATACGAATCACCATTTCTTATGAAGGTAAACAATGGAGATTTTCTTGTGACTTTGAAAAATAGTGAGGGTTGCCAAAGACCAAATTTTTTTTTTTTTTTGAATGCACAAAACCTGAATAGTGGCTGCAATGGGCAAATTTAGAGCAGAAATCTGAAATTAGTTACACAAATGAGGTTCCATTCCACGCTCTTGTAAGGCGAATGAGTTATAAACAAGGCCACCGTAAATCCAGATGGACCCTGTGAAAAATACGCAATACTAATACACACACACATATCTCACCTTTCTCCTGCCAAATTATACATACAGCATTATGAGTGCTTTGCGGCTCTCAACGAAGGCCTTGGAAGCGATGTATCTCTTACTTTTCTCCATTCCCTAAGTCCCTGTTATAAAACATTTGTCATCTGGGCTCCGTGTATCCCACGGCATCTGTATTATATTATGTTTAATCTCAACTCCAGGAAAGGAACACATTTCCTGAACTTCGAAGCACTATTATGATTTTTCCATCAAAATTCTAAGCCCTCCCGGTGACCTTAATCGAAAATTCTTACTAGAATCTCAAACTGATCAAAATACATACATCTCTGTATTTAAGTATCTGGGTGTGAGCACGCGTGCACACACAGACGCACCAGCTTTCCTAGTTAATAAAGCCAAAAATTGAACAATCCAAGGTTGCAAAGACTTAAGAGAATTAACAACGGCCCAAAACTCATGTAATTTGCGTGGGAGCCATAGTCATCCGCCGTGGGGTGACCGACAATTCCAGTTTGCCTAGGATGTTAGGATTCCCACGATGTGAGATTTCAGTCCAGAAACCAGGACGGTCCCGGGCGAATGAATGGTCACTCTAAACACTGCACAATGAACTTGGCAATGGAGATTTTTTTTTTAAAAAAAGATCAAAAAACTCCACATTCTTCTTAGAATCTATGATCTTTCCAGAGGAAGAAAAACATGTGTACTGTGCTCTTATTAATCCTTTATTATTATCATCCTGGAATGTGCATCTCCATTATAAACCCCCTTAGACCAATCAGTTTTCCTCCTTCCCGCCTTCTGTCCCCGCCTCCCCCACCTTCTCCCCCTTCTTTTTTCTCTCCACTGCCCCACCCTGCAGATTTCTTGCAAAAAAGTCTAATTTTACAAATCCCACTTCGAAGGATCCTTTGAGTCTTCCTCTAAATATTTGTCAATAACACTCTTCTCTCCTCACCCCACAGTCCTGCCTGCCACTCCCCAATAATGTAAATACCATTCATTAATTGAAAGCACGTGGCACATTCTGTGTCTCCGCTAAGCGTCTGGGCGATGGGGGCCATACCGTGGGAGTCGCTCATGCATGGTCTCAAGGAAGAGCCAGAAGATGGAAGGGGAATACAGCCTGAGGAAAAAGTCTATAAAGATTTCTCGCTTTCCTAATCCCTTTTCTCTAATGTTTCTTTGTAAATTTGTCAGATGGGAATGAAATTGGCTCATAACTCTCCAGACGTGAAGAGCATCTCTGAAGAAAATTACGTACTTGTCAAAGCAAGGGGGAATTTATGTTGGGTTCCTGAGCTGTGATTTTATCCCATCTATTTCCTTTGTGCACATCAGAGCAACTAGAGAGACAAAAAAAAAACAACTCGTTTATGGATATTTTTTCACTCTGGTGCATTTTTTGCTTCTACTTTTCCCTTTTGTTTTCTTATTCACCACCCCCCTTTCATCTATGTTTATTGCCAGTGACAGTAAACTTCCACACGACAATCCTGTGATGATAGCAGCGATGATTCCCGCCAGTATGAGGCCGTTCAAACAGGCACAAAGATGATTTCCCCACGGACAGTCCCTGAAGGTGCCGGCTACATTTTGGAGTCCTACCTGACGCTGGCCAGGGACGATCTGGGTACAAAAGCCTTGTTAATGTTCCTTCCGAGCGGTGGCATGCTTCCTGAAATTGAATTCTTCTCCCTGGACTGCATGTGATGGCTTGTACGTCCTGACTTTTGTTTTTTTAAACTTAGAAGCTGCAGAGCCTTGCTGGCTTCGTGGGCCCTCTGTAAATGACATGTAAACCAGCGAGGAATGTCAAGGCAGGTGTGCCTGGGTTCAGATCCCAGCTGTTCAATGTTTGCTGCTTGTGAGCTCGTGAGCCTTCCCTACTTGTTCCGTAGGGACACCAACTTCATGGGACCATCACAGGGATAAAAGGAGAAAGCTTCGGGATGGGGAGAGGCTGTGTAGCTCTGCAGTACAAAGTCTAAGCTTTTGCCCAATGACTCAACCTCTCTGTTCACTCAGTTTCCCCACCTGCAAAGTGGACATGTTAATAAATAACCCTACCTCCCAGAGCTATGATGACAAGCACACAAATTAAAAGAACACCAATGAGGGGCACCTGGGTGGCTCAGTGGGTTAAAGCCTCTGCCTTCGGCTCAGGTCATGATCCCAGAGTCCTGGGATCGAGCCCCGCATCAGGCTCTCTGCTCAGGGGGGAGCTTGCTTCCTCCTGTCTCTCTGCCTGCTTCTGATCTCTGTCAAGTAAATAAATAAAATCTTAAAAAAAAAAAAAAAAAAAAAACACTGACGAGACTGCCTTGCATTTTCTAGCTGTTGGCTATTTCATTACATTTGCCAAGGGCTCGGCACAAAGTATTTGTTCAATAAATATTTTTCCTGTTCTCCTTTCCATAAGCTCCTTACTTGAAAGCCTGTTTTCATTCACTGCATTTCTTCAACACCCTGCACGAGGCCTATCGCACCGCAGGTGTTTGAGAAATGGAGAATTCATTAACGTCTGGAGGCCCTGTTATTGATGATATCCTATATATTTTGTTCATTTCCCTATTTGCTTTGCAGGACCTTTTAAATATTGAGAATAAGGAAAACATTCTTCTTTTCATGTTGAAGCTTACCAAAAAATGGTTCACTGAAAATTTAAGTAAAATGTTTTAGGGGAAGACACAATGTGGCATATTTTCAAACAAGCCAGGATTCTACAGGGGAACCGTAAGGTATTTCAAACCTTTCTGGAAGTCGATTCTCACGGAATAAAAAATAAGGCAGACACTGTACGGATGTTTTAGATGGATTAGTAAGATTTTTCCAGAGGAGTTCCTTGAGGAAACATTAACTGGGAATCAGGGCGATTACTTACCTTAGGTAGGGTGCAGCCAAAGAACTAGAAGCCGGACGACCAGCGCATCAGTCTTCTCCTCCAGGAATAACCGCACTCGGTGGGCGAGAAGGTACGTGTGAGCTCCTCCGCCTTCACAGCTGAAATTCAGCGGGAGCGCTGAGGTTGGAGATGCGCAAGAGAAAGTTCTCACTGGGACCCTATCCTTCCAGCTGGAGCTTACCAGTAAGCGATTGTTATTCCACGCGCTGTAATTAACCTGGCCTACGTGAAATTCAGTAAATTTCAGAACGCAGGGAGCCTGGTTAAGTGTTTCAGGGAATAGTTCAATGCTTGCAAAATGCCAACTAAGGGGAAAGCCGGTCTCCCAAAGATTGGGACGCAAATGTAATTTTGTTTTCCTCCTGTTAGATAATGTTCAACCATTAAGGTAATTATAAGGCTTCAGGGAAGCCCTGCTTTCCCCCAGCCCCCACCCAGCTCTATTTCCTCTGCTGTTCTGATCAGAACATATATTGTTTATTACCCCCTCGTTTACCAGCCCCCAAATATCGTTACAATGTCTGTGCCATGATATATGTACGGTTGTTACCCTTTTAATGGATAAAAAAAGATTTAAGTACTTCATTCTGTTGCATTTTGACAGCTGTTAGCCATCATTTTTCTATTCACCTGCATTTAGCAATCCCATAAAGGAAGGCAATCTCCGAAGGAACACGCGCCGGGCACTGCAAGGTGATAATTCTGTATCCTTCTGCACTATAAATACTGGACAAGTTTTTGCTGAGTCAGCAGTCTGTGACGGAGTGGCAGCCGTGCCCTTTTATCTGTGTGAGTGTCTCCCAGCAATTGGACCACCAGCCCCTGCAGTGAAAATCCATAGTATCGATCAGGCCATTTCTCCACTGTAATTCTTTTGTAGGAAATCCCTGATGACAAATTTTATCTGCACCACTTTTTGATCGCTGCTTTGATGTAAAGGATCTCCAAGGGCAGAGTTAAGCGCTGGGCCGTTCCACGTTATCAAGCAGCCGTTTTATTTACTGAAACTACAATTGTGGTCACATGCACGCACAAAGAGAGAGAGAGAACTGGGAGGAAAAAAAAAATGGAGCCAAATAATATTTCAAAGAGAACAGAAGGCACAAGACGTCTAGGGGAGGGGTCCATCAGCAACTTGATCAAACACGGGTCATCAAAGCTGTTCCCATTTGCAACCACGGAAATAGTGCAGATCGTGTTTTGATAATGATGCGGAGATGATTTAGGGCTGTGTATGGAAATCGAGTTGGTCTATTTTTCTCTGCATAGTGTTCTCTTCTCACCAGACCTGTTAAGCTTCTTTCCTGTCTGCCCTCAATGTGTTAGGAGAATCCCTTTATCTGAGGATGTTCATCAGAGATTAGGATCAGGTAGGAATCTGAGACCAAGATGAACTTCTGTAAAACACCCAAACCCCCAAAGAAAGAAGGGAAAGGTTACATAAGAACCTATATCCTCCCAGAATTGCTAGTCTTGCTATTTCTGGGCATGAGTACAAAATGGAAAGAAAAGAAAATGTCCCTTCTTAGAGACTGTCTGCTGACATTTCCCCAGCTATGGATTCGGAAGGAGTCCCCTCAAACCCCAAGGGCCTGGGGTGTGTAGGGAAGGCTATCCTCCTGAATTGTTTAGGCAGGCACACACTCATTCCTACTGCAGCCTTGTTTCTCAGCCTCTGGAGGGGGACTATCTGGGACCATTAAATTCTTTGTTGTGGGGGGCTGTCCTGTCCGTGTTGTAGGAAATATGGGGCTGTCCGTGGCTTCTGCTCATCCAGTTTGTGGCAACTGAAAATGTCCCTAGACATTGCTCAATGTCACCAGGGGTGGAGATGGGACTACCCTCTGGGCTGCAAAGCCGTGGTCAGGTGGGCACTTGTGGGGGTCAGGGAGTGGGGATGAATAGAGAAAGAGAGAGGAATCCAAAAAGTGGGAGACGCACAGAGGTGAGACACACAATGATCAGTACCAGAAACCAAACAGTGATGAAGCTGATCTTCCCATTTCGATAGCTACAAACTAGAGTCTCTTAACCCAAATTCTGCCCACAGAAGAGGTTCATTTGGCCAGCAAACTTCATAACTGCACTTGAACTTTAGGTGCCCCTCTCTACCCCCATGACCTTAAAACTTGAAACTTGACTCTCACAGTGAAGTTACTGCCTGGCCTTTGGGGGCATGTATGCCCTAATTCATCCTTACGGTGATATTTCTAGTACAGTGGTTTCAACTGGGAAAGAACCTGCCTCTCAGGAGACATTACGCAATACAGGACACATACAGCTGGGGTGGATGGGGAGTTGCCTGGCATCTAGGAGATGGGGGTCAAGGATACTGCTAAACATCCTCTGATGTACAGGAGAGCCCCTTGATGACAAAAAAAATAATATCCAACCCCAAGAATTAGTGGTGCCAAGGTGGAGACACCTGTTCGAGCTAATTCTCTCCTCTCCTGCCCAGGCTTGCCTGTTTGCATTTGCTGGAATCCGAAGAGAGGAGAAAATCTTCAGTCAGCGTGCAGAACAGTCTTGTCACAGGTATCTACCTCTCTCTTCTGTCCAACAGAGACATAAACAGTTCTTTATTGAAAACCACCTGCCTCTTTGGCAGGGTCTCTCAAGCTGAGGAAAACCCCAGCATCCTTCCCGTCCTGGCCCTGCAAGATGGCTGCCGTTTCCACTTTATCAGGCCCGATTCTCTGTCTGAAACACCCCAGCCACAGCGAGAGTGCTCTGGGTCTATCTACCTTCGCTCACACTCTTACAGGCGCTCGCTTGGAGCACTCTGCCAGCAGCACTGAGACGACCTTAGATGGTTTTATCCCTCGTATGGCTTCCACCATGGCCACGCCAAGGGAGCAAAGGCCCCCAAACTTGTAGCCAGTTCATTAAACAGCCGAAAACTCTACTTCAGTGACCACACTGACGTGCAGCTTGTCAAATGTTACCTCTGCTTGGAATCTGAGCTCCCCTTCCGGAGTCATGCCTGGTCTGTGCTGATGCCCACAGAGGTCAAGTGAAGCTCCTGTGGGGGTCAGGGAGGGGTTGTCTGATGAAACACAGGAGTCCCGGCTAAATCTGATTTCAGATAAACAACAAATCCTGTCTTAATGTTTCAAATAATTTTGGGACACCTGGGTGGCTCAGTGGGTTAAAGCCCCTGCCTTCAGCTTGGGTCATGATCTCAGGGTCCTGGGATTGAGCCCCACATGGGGCTCTCTGCTCAGTGGGGAGTTTGCTTCCTCCTCTCTCTGCCTGCCTTATTGCCTGCTTGTGATCTCTCTCTGTCAAATAAATAAATAAAAATAAATATATATATATCTCAAATAATTTTTAAATACTTTTTTTGGTATGCATATGTCTCAAATATGGCATGGGACATACTTCACTAAACAATTATTCAGTTATCTGATATTCAAATTTAACTGGGTTTCGGTATTTTTATTTTCAAACTATGACAATCACGGGTCTGGGATGAACTGGAGAGAATTCATTTCCTCTCAAGAAATCTACTCGTCTGCAGATTTGGCTGTGAGGGAGGGTAGGTTGCCAGATCTGATTTTGGTAGGATTTTTCTTGGGTCTTTAACACAAGCCAAGCACTGGCTGTTAGAAGGGACCCACTATTATCTCACTAAGTCCTCCCACCAGTGGAAGGCATGAAGGATTATCATCATCTCCATGGAGAGCATCAGGAAAGCGAGGCCCAGACAGCATAAGCATTTTGGCCATGTGGATGCTATAAAGGGCATGTTTGGGGGTTGAAACCAAGCAGCCTTCACCCTTTCAGGAGAAAACACCCAACAGATAGCTTCTCAAAGGGCTTAATAAGAGTAATAAAGTTGGTTCTAGGTACCTCCTTCCAGACACCAATTATGCTTCCTCAGCCAGGACTTTATCAAGAACAGCGCCATCCCTGGGCCACATTAGAATCTGAGGCTAAAAGGAAAATCTGCAGTATGGACCCTGCCCTTATTTAAAATGTTGATACTTTGTTCATCATGGATTTGAACTTTGGGCAATCATTCATATTTTTTCTTTTTTTTTTTTAAGATTTTATTTATTTATTTGTTAGAGAGAGCACAATCAGAGGAAGCAGCAGGCAGAGGGACAGGGAGAAGCAGGCTTCCCACTGAGAAAGGAGCCCGATGCGCTGTCGATCCCAGGATCCTGGGATCATGACCTGAGCCAAAGGCAGAGCCACCCAGGAGCCCCCATTACATTTTTTTCTAAATTTGCACTGAAATATTATTTTTTCTCAGTAACTAAGATTTGAGGGTGCCTCCAAAGCAAATGTCTTAACCGCCCCTTTTACAAAGTAATATTTCTGTTTCTTGATAACTTCTCAGAATTTTGACGTTTTATGGGGGGAAATGTCTCTCATACTGAAAGGTGTCCGTTACCTCTTTATTTGAAACAATGAAAAGCTAGCAATAACTGAAATGTTCAACAGACTAGAGTTGGTTAAAGTAACTATACTATACCAAATAAAGAAGTAGTTGACGCCATTAAAAGGATACTTCCAAGGAGATTTTGGAAAGTGTCGGGAAAGGTCATCAAAAAGACGTGACCACCAGTTGACCCATGAGCTGAACCCGGGCACTTGGAGGCTCCTCACCCCCTCCCCTGTCCTTGGACTCTGGGTTCTGCATGCTGTCCCTACTCTCAGAGGCTGTTCAAGGTCATAACCTTGAGACAGTGATGTGCTGTTGAGAACCCATGCACAGTATATGTGACCAAGCCCAGTTAGGCTCTTTAGAAACTTTTAAGATTTTGGCCAGCGGCTGCAGGGATGCATTTGTCCTGCTGTCACCCAAGACAAGCCTCTTACATAAGTTCCCTCTCCTTCCTAAAACCGCCACCTACCAACCTGGAGTGGTCTGCCTCTTCCTTCTGCCTCTCCTAGCCCTCGGAAAACAAGGGCCACTTTCTCACTGCAGCTGGGAAGCTCCTGGGAGGGTCACCCACCAACAAGGACACTAAAATAGTAATGGAAAGTGAAAAACAACAAGAAGACAAAGTCATATTTGCAGTATGATCTCAGCTATGCTTGAAAACAATAGAAGGAAAACCAGAAAACCCTGGAGGAGGGAAAAAAAACACACACGGCGAAAGGTAAGCACAGTTTTCCCTAAGGGGGATTGCAAGAGATTATTTTTTCTTTCTTCCTGAAGGTAGTGCAGTACCCAGAAAAAAATCAGATGGGAGTTTTGCAATCAGACAACTGTGTTTGAATCCTGCCTCCAACAAATGCTTTGGGCAAGGTGCTCCACTTCTTTCTGCCTAAAACTAGCTACCTCAAAGATTTGTCATGAGTCTCTAGGATTGTGTGTGTGTGATGTGTAAATGCACACACACACACACACACACACACATAATGACTTCCGCAGTGATGAATAAAAGAGACTCGATAAATAGTAGGTTGTCAAACATGATCCTTTTCCAGTAGCTGCCAAATTTTTGATAAGAAACAAATATAGCTATTATAATCAGAAGAAAATAAATCATGAAAATATTTGGGGAGCCCTTGATACAAGAAAATTCCCTTGGTAGTATTAGGTATCATTTAACTTTTTCAGAAGATACAGCTTCGGGAGAGAATGGGCTGTGTTCAAGGAGTTTCCAGAGACCATGAAGAGAAGAAAGTGCGGGATGAGAGAAAGGGCAGGAACCCAGCAAGCCTGCAGCCGGCTCTACTCCTCAGCTACGAGCAGGTATCTGCTTTGCTTTTTCTTCTTTTTTTTTAAATTATTTATTTATTTTTGAGAGAGAGAGAGAGAGAGTGCACACACGTGTGCAAGCAGAGGAAAGGGCAGAGAGCCCGATTCGGGACTCGATCCCAGGACCCTGAGATCATGACCTGAGCCAAAGGCAGATCCTCAACCAACTAGCCACCCACCTGCTCTTATTTACAAGAAACATCACCTTATTCTGTTTCACAAGAAGCAGGTGCTTTTCTCCCACCCCGACAACCCTACATGTACACACGTCAAATCTAGGTGGTGCCTCCCTTCTCTTGAACTATCAGCATCATCCAAAATAGAATTCACCTGCTTATCTCACACCAGCTGCTCTTTGAGCACCTTAGTCCCTGAACCACTGAAGGAAGGGAGACAGAGCATTCGGAAATTTAAAAAGAGGACAGAAGGGGCGCCTGGGTGGTTCAGTGGATTAAGCTTCTGCCTTGGGCTCAGGTCATGACCTCAGGGTCCTGGGATGGAGCCCTGCATTGGGCTCTCCACTCAGCGGCAAGCCTGCTTCTCTCTGCCTCTCTGCCTACTTGTCATCTTTGTCAAGTAAATAAATAAAATCTTTTAAAAAATAAATAAAATGAGCATGGAAAAAGAAATCACCAGAAAATAACATTTTCCATTACTCCAGAGCTCTGCTACCCCACCCCACCCCCCATGAGGACCAAGGTGTCACAAACTACACCCGGACACCCAAGTCCAGCTCACTGCCTGTTCTTGTAAATAAAGTTTTATTGGAACACAGCCACGACCATTCACTTACCTTCTGCCTACTCTATGTTGGCAGAGCCAAGCCATGGCAACAGAGACAGTCTGGCCCTCAAAGCCAAATATATTTACTCTCTGGCCCTTTATAGAAAATGTATGCTGACCCCTACACCACTGAATGAGCTAACAAAGCATACTGTAAATGCTTTCATTATTTGGTGGCTAAGCAATAAACTAAACACATCAAGAAGTCCATCCCTCCTGTAGAGTGCAGAGATCAAGAAGACAAGATGGACCAGAGGAGGGGGCGCTAACTGACAATGGGGAGGGAAGATTAATGAGAGAAAATGAGAACCCAGGTGTTAAATACCCCAATCTCAACATGTAAGATCCAACTGGTCTTAAGGAGAAAACTCTCCTAAACGATCTTTTTTTTTTTTAAGGACTCCTAGGCCCTCATTAACTCAGACACATCTTTCATATAATCGTTCCCAACTGATGAGACTGGGGAAAGCCAGCATTCAGATACACTTTTATGAGGATTCAGACAAACATTATAGATCATTCTCTATTCATCCTTCTCCCTTATGTCAATCACAAATTCATTTCTGCACTCACAATGTTCTTACTTTACTTGGAAGCATTCATAATATTTGTACGGTATCAGTGCTGCTCTTACACTGAAAAACTCAATTTTCTGCCCCGTATTTCAAACATTGCCTCCAAATGAACTACTTCCATTTTCTCAATGGTCAGCTAAAATCAAGCCACTTTTCCCCTTTTTCTGGACCCTGAGCTTGCCTTCTGAACCAAGGGTGTCAACATCTCACTATGAAAGCTGAATTCTTTCAAGGTAGAATTTAGTCTTATTTCTTGGTGTTAAGAAGAAGAAATCTTATTAGGGCAAACTTATACATTCTGATGCAGGGGGATAAGTATTTTGATATGTTAAGTGAGGTGTGTTTAATTCCTGGTAATTTATTCCCACCTCATGGCTTGTCTCCATTCAAAGTTTATTCTTTTTATAAATAAAAAGATTTAACTTGGCATATCTTGAGATATGCATGGAGATTGGCAGATCTTGCCCCCAGCTAGGTTTATCATAGAGGATCTGAAGGGCAAAGGTGTCAAAGTCTCCAGTTTTGAGTTTCAAAGTAAAGGTCCAGGGGAAAAAAAAAAAAAAGTTTTTAAAAAGTTACAGAAGAATATAGGATTAGGCAGAGCAAGTTTTTCCCACCCAATTAGAGGTGGAAGAGAAAGAGCCAAGGAAAACAGATATAGATGCTTGTGAAACTGTAGGTTCTGAGAAAGGAACCCCACATCGTAGCCCCACATACAGATCCCAGAATTGCCCTAAAATGGAGGGAAGGGATAGAAACCCCAGAGAATTTCAAGGGATCCAAAAGGAGAGGAAGCGGAGATCTGCTCCCTTGGTGAAACCTGAAGGGTACAAGGTTTGTGGGGATCGTTCAGATGGTGTGAGAGCAGTGAGAAATGGGTAGGCAAATCCCCAGACTGTCAGATGGGTCTCGAGTAAGCTTCTTCATGCCAGGGTGCCCAGGATGGTTTGTTTTTCCTCTATATGGCCAGAATAATACAAACACAGCCATAAGTATGAGAAGATGAACCGGCCTTCTGGGTCAGGACTAGCCCAAGGCAGGAGCATTACGTGTGCCCTGTAGAACATTAGGTATCCCATCCACCGAGAGGATGCTGGAGACTGAAGTCAGTGTGCTGTCCCCACCCCAACTATCCACTGATTCTCTATCCTACTTAAGGGCCTTTAGAACATACATTTCCAGGATTTATGAGTGCAGATTCATGGCTGAAGTCCTATCCCCTAGCCCTCAGAATAGGACTATCATTGGAAATACAGTCTCTAAAGTAGTCAGTAAGTTAAAATGAGGTTGTTGGGTGGGCCCTAATCCACTATGATGAGTGTCTTTATAAGAAAAGGAATTTTGGACACACGGAGAGACACTGGGACAGACACACATAGGGAGAAACCCATATTGGGATACAGTGAGGAGGCGGCCATCCCAAAGCCAAGGGGAGGGGCTTCAGAAGAAACCGAACCTGGTGACATCTTGATCTGGGACTTCCAACCTCCAGAACTACGGGAAAATTAAGAAACAAAAGTTTCTTTCTTGCTCTCAGCAAACCAACTATAGGTCCAGGCAACTCCCTGGGGCAGCGGATCCCCATGGGGGAGCCCAGCATTCAAAGCTACTTCAATCTTGGAACATTTATGCAACAACATACCCTCCACCATTCAAGAAAGAAGAAGAAAGAACAGGGACAATTGAACACCAACTCCTAAATGCTTCCACCCAGAAGTGACCTGTTCCTGCTCACATTTCGTTGGCCAAAACCAGTCCTCTGCTCACATCTAACTTCAAGGAGATTGGGGGGTGGGGCACCATCTTCTGTGCACTCAGAAGGAGAGAGCTAGAGTTGTGGTAAGAAGTAACATCTGCCATAAACGTGTGGACCTAGATTGCCGGGCAATAACTGAGAATTACATAACTCCCCCCCTTATGATAGAAGAGGGGCTCAGAAGAGGAAACACATTTAGTCAATAAAACACAAAGGAACAGGAGGCACCTGGGTGGCTCAGTGGGTTAAGGCCTCTGCCTTCGGCTCAGGTCATGATCCCAGGGTCCTGGGATCGAGCCCTGCATCGGGCTCTCTGCTCAGCGGGGGCCTGCTTCCCTCTCTCTCTCTGCTGCTCTGCCTACTTGTGATCTCTTTCTCTTTCTGTCAAATAAGTAAATAAAATTTTGAAAAAAAAAAAGGAACGTCGCACTTACCCCTGAATTTTCTCTCTGTGAATTTGGGATTGCTAACAAGAGATCAAGATCAGAACTGCTAGAATTGCACAATTATGGAATTTCCATCTTGTACGGCTATTGCCATGGTGATTCTGTATAACAAAAAGCCACAAAACCCAGTAGCTTAAAGCTACACCCATTGGTCTCAGCTCACACGACCGTAGGTTGGCTTCGTGTCTTCTGGATGGGTCAAGCCCAACTAATGACACCTGAGCTCACTCACGCCTTTTGGTTCGCCAGCAGATGGCTTGGGGGCTGGCCGGTCTAGGACTGCCTCTGGAGCAATGACTCGGCTCTCTTCCACGTGGATTTTCATCCTCTGGCAAGTTAGTCCAATGTGTGTCATGGTTGTGGCTAAGTTCTGAGAAACTGAAAAAAGAGACAAGAGAGGGAGAGAGAGAGGGAACCAGGTAGCTTGGAAATAGCATCCCATCATTCCTGCCACATTTCATTAGCCAAAGCAAGACCCCCAGGCAATATTCAAAGATTTAAAGGGCTGGACTCCACCTCCTAAGAGGAGTTGCTGGCAGAAGGAGTGCATACACACAGGGATGGAGCCTTGGGGATCGTTCCACACACGTGAAAGCCCTCATCCAAGGTCTTGTAGTTCCCAACGTTGACTGTTTCTTTCAGAGAATGTCCTGGAGCAATTCAGGGTCTGGAGTGGGACCCAAACACCTGCATTTCTAATTCATTCCCAGTTCAATTCCCAGGTCCATTTAATGCTGAAGCACAGGAAACACTGCCACGGGATCACTTGCAAACTAAAGAAACACGAAGACGTGCAAGCATTGCCTGGGATACAGATCATGTTTGGGGTGAGGCAAGAACCAACGTTCCGTCTCCAGCCGGGGCTTTCTTGCCATGACACCTTGCTCGACTCCGTGAGTCACCGCCTTGCCTTTGTTCGCCTCTGCCTTGACTATCATCATCATTTTTATTATCATCATTAGTAATGATTAAGAAGATTGAGGCATGACAAGGTGTTTAACATTCTGTCCAAGGCATATTAAAAGCTCTGGGCCCTGCCTGAGAGGCGTAGTCTCCATCACAGACAGACACTCAGCACCTTGGCTGAGAAGCCCCCATAACGTAACTCTGAAATTAAGCAGTCCCTGTCAACTAAACCATTCATCTCCACAAGAGGTCAAATGTGTCCCTATGCATCACATGTTCGCTCAGTGTTCCCAGGTGAGAGCTCAGCCAGTCCGTCCACATAGCCCCCAATCTAGACAGATGGTCTTTATTATGCCTCTTGTTTGCTTCCACAAGGGACAATCTCTATGAAAGTGACATGACATTCATTTCTCTACGTGACCATGCTACGTAGCAGATTTTCCTAATCATTCACCCTACGTGTATGCCTTATTCTCATGCCATGGTATCTTTCTGGAAATTTCTCACTGAGTTGCTTTAATGTTATGGCCTTGGCTATTCTTGAACAATGCTAACAAGGCATAATCCCATGTAAACTACCATTTATTACTATTTATTATTTATTTATTCATCGATAAATATTTATTTATTTATTTATTACTATTTGTTACTTAATTCGTCTATCCCCCATGCTTTTATGTGAGATGCCTTTCCAAATTAAAGTGTACGAAATGTTTTACATCTCCTGTGGATTGATGATACTTTGCATTTTTTTTTTTTTTAACAAAGAGAATTATTAAACCAATTGGGCCACCCACACCTTTTTTCTTTGGTTACCAGGAAGTTCAGAGACCAATTTAAAGTGCAGTTGTAGTTGAGCTTGGTAACACGCTCACTAAGTTTTTCTTCTATATGTTCTTGATTTTTTATTTGTTATTTTCCCTTATCCTAAATTTCTATATTTACTTTCTTTTATTATTTCCTTTTGTTTACTATACCTCGCATGCACATTACCACTATTCCTTTTAGGACAGAGCACATTATAAAGAGTAAATAGTAGATTTTCCATATTCCCAAGTAAGTCAGGCATTGGTTAGATACAACCCAGCAAACTTAAATTCACAATTTAATTTCTTGGTATGTGGAGAAGCACTGAGGAAGGATTGTGGGAGGAAATAAGAGACCCTTCTGTTTGGGGGAAAGAAAAAAAAACTGTCAAAAAAAGTTTTATTTTAGAGGACTCAGAAATTTTAGAAAAGCAAGAAGTTGGCATCAGAAGAAAGTGTGTGCAACTTTGAAGCCACTCTCTGCGACAGAGAACTCTCCAGTGAGGCTGCAGAAACTCCAGTGCGTCCTGGCAGGCTTTGCCCCCACCCTTCCCCAACACTGCCCCTCTCTACCAGACCACTCAGTGCCAGATCACGCAGAAAACAAAATGTTCTGGTTAAAAAGCACCGTACAGTGTTATATTACCCAGATGCAAGATTTATGAAGTGCTCATGAGGTGAGTCAGGAACAGGCTCAGAGGAAAGAGGAAAGAAATAAAAAAGCAAACACCTTCCTTCTTTAACGAAATCCAAAGAAGGATGCGTTCTTTGGGTCGAAATAGTACTTTAGATAATTCTGCATGGGGGAAAAAAAAGTGAGTATTTGAAGCACTGCGTATTCTTAGGAAGGTTCCCTTTTAGGTGAAAACAGTGACCACATATCCACAAGATCAAATAGCCCATGATTTGGGACCATCTAAAACTACTTAGGTACTTCTTGGACCATTTAGTAACAAGCCTTTCGGGCATATTTCTTTCTAAACCGCACTCCACTGCAGTTTCCTGGAAGATGGGCAGATGATGACAGCCATGAAATGACGTCACCGGCACGGAGCATCTCGAAGGGCAAGGGAAGGAACACAGTAACTCCGAGCTGAGGGCAGGGGAGGGGTGCAGGGTCGTGGGGGGGGGGGGGCGGTACAGGGAAGCATCATTTTAGCAGGAAGAGTAAGTACACACAGGCCCAGGGGTGCCCAACAAATTTCTTCATCATCACAATACAATCCCTGGGGCTCGAGCTCCGCTCAAGGGACGCAGAATCACAGAGCAAGAAGTGACCAGCTTTCCCTTTCTGATTCAAAAGTCATTTTTGAAGACTTTCATTAAGAAATGGTAGGGGGAAAAGTCAACTCTCATTAAACGGGATCACAAGGGTTTGAGACATTCTTTCTCCATTACCTTCTCATTAAGAGCAAAGCTGCAGCCTGTGTCCCTCAGACGTAAACCGAAAGGTCAGTTCCTCACCAAAGAGGCTTTGTAACAGGTTGGAAAACTTTGCAATGACTCCACCCACCGTAGAGTCCAGATCACCTTCAGGTTGGTCAGCAGCATCTGCTGGTCGGCTCTAAGCAACAGACTTGCCCTTCTGGGGACAGATGTTTCTCATTTCCCCATCCTTTACACGCTTCCTACACTTCATATCAAAAAAGGTTAATCCCATCTCCTCCTGAACAGGAGATCCAGCCTCATCCAAGCCCCACGGCACAGGCTGGCTCACTCCTAGAGGCTATCTCCAAGCTCATCGTCACCTCCAGGGAACTTTCTCAAATGCCCTCTTCATCTCTCCCCACAAGCTGCCAGAAGCCATTTCTCCCACTTCTGAGTTTTTAAACCCCAACTTTGCAACCCTCACTTGAAGTGCCATCTGTATATGGGTGTGTGGACGAGGGACGTGGGTGCAGGTAAGCAAGAGTGAAGGGGGTGCCAGGCTTGCCTCAGGGTATTTATAATTTATAATGATATTTATTGATATAATACTGAGGATGCTAAACCTTCCTCACAGCTGAGGACACCAGTTCTTAGCCGTACAAGGAGCCTGCTCTTGGAAGCTTATCAACTATCAGAGGGGATAGGCATTAAATCAAATACTCAATATATTCTTTGCAAGTATAAGAACTTGAAGGAGAACAGAATCCTTGAGAATGTGTCACAGCAGAACTGGATCTAGTCTCATGAGGGAGGTCAAAGCAGGCTCCCTCAAGAAGTATCAAGTGAACAGGTAGGAGGGTCGAGGGAGAGAAAGGAATGTTTGTGAGAGCAGCATGCCCAAAGGCCCTGAGGCAGCATGGAGGTGGAATTTTTGTTTGTTTGTTTTGTTTTGTTTTAAGACTTCAAAGACCAGCAGTGCTGAAGCAAAGAGGAATTGGTAGAGGCTACATCGAGGCTCCCAATTCATGCCACACATCACTCAAACACAATCAGGAGTCATAACGTTTTGATTTCTGATGTGATTTGATTACTGATGGGAAAATCAACTGTAGGATTTTAAATGGTATTTCTAAAATATGAAGAAACACATAGGCCCAGGGTCAGCTGGCCTCCGCTTAGCTTTCTGATCTCATCTTTCTACTCTCACTCACTGTTCTTTGAACAAGCCACGTCTTTGCACACACTGTTCCCTCTTCTCCCCAGGGAGACCTGTGGCTTCATCGCCCCCTCCCTTCACTCACATCTCTGCTCAAACATCCTCTCTTCAAACAGGTCTTCTATGAGGACCCAATGCAAAGACCCAATTCCTATTCTTTGCCTTGATTTATGGATCTCCAGAATACTCACCCCTCCTTGCTATGATGTATTCATCAGTTTGTCAGCTGTGTTTGTCTTCCTGGAATCCGAGCCCCCCCAAAGTGAGCCCCTTGTCTGTCTGACTCACTGCTTTAATGCCAGTGCCCCAAGTCATGGCCCCCAGTAGGCATTCAGCGACGATGTGTGGAAGAATGAATTTTTCAGGCCAAATGGGGAACAGGTTGGATTCAGGACATGTATTCAGGAGGTGATGTGTAAAAACGGAGTCAAAAAGGATATGATAAAGAAAAAAAAAGTAATTCAGACAACACCAAACTTCAGTCTTACTTTACTCTGTGCCAAGTACCAGGCTAGGGGCTATGGATAAAACAAATTAAACATATTAAGAATATGAGCCTGGGTGGCTCAGTTGGTTAAGCGGCTGCCTTCAGCTCAGGTCATGATCCCAGCGTCCTGGGATCGAGTCCCACACCGGGCTCCTTGCTCTGCACGGAGCCTGCTTCTCCCTCTGCCTCTGCCTACTACTCTGTCTTCTTGTGCTCACTCTCGCTCCTCTCTCTCTCTCTGACAAATAAATAAATAAAATCTTTTTAAAAAAATATTAAGAATAAGATTCCCATCACAACAGAGTTTGCAACCTAGGAATTCATTATCTGACATAATAGGATAAGTGTTAGGAAATGACAATTTCCATTAATTGAATACCTACTATATACCGGACACTGGGCTCACTGTCACGTACATTCACCCCTTTCACTTGATGCATATGTCAGCCGGATCCCCATTTTATAAGAGGAGAAACAAAGACACAGCAGGGAAGTCCTCTGACTGATGGCAAGGGGACTTGGAGCTAGGGTCACATGGCTCTATATCCATGCTGATGCCCACCACCTTTTCCTGCCTCCCCGATGCCATCACTAGCGTATCTAGTATTAACCAGGCAACTACTATCCTAGCGCTATCCTAAGAATTTCACGTTGATTATTTTCCATTTCTCATGTAATTCTCCCCAAAACCCAATCCCAAAATGTGACCGTTACTATATCAGTAAGGATTTTTTTTGCGGGGGTGGGGGGAGACAGATTTAGGGACTGAACTTCAATTTAAACTGGATTAGTGGGAAAAAAAAAAAAAAAACGTAAGGAAATGCTTCAAAAATAACTTTTAAAGGCGTGCCTGGGTGGCTCAGTCGGTTAAGCACTTGCCTCTGGGTCAGGTCATGATCCCTGGGTCCTGGGATTAAGCCCTGCATTAGGCTCCCTACTCAGTGGGGAGTCTGCTTCTCCTTCTGCCTCTACTGCTCCCCCTGCTTGTGCTCGCTCTCGCTCTCTCTGTCAAATAAATAAATACAATCTTTTTTTAAAAAATGACTTTCAAAGAGAAATTACTGCTTTACAAAACTGGGAATTCCTCCACAGACTCCAGGCGGGGACAGTTGTAGAGCCTCAAACCACCTCTTGGTCAGTCTCCAGCGACACTAGCTGGCCTCTTGGTCACGCTCTATCTACTTGGTGCTCCATGTCGTTTTTGAGTCACATAAAGTCCATCCACTTCAGGTTCAGTGGAAATATAGGTCTCCTTTCTTCCTCATATTGGGGAAAAAAATCTCAGAATTGCTTCCCACTGGCCCACCTTGATTCACACACACATGCACACAGGCGTGTGCGCGCACACACACACACACACACATAAACCAGTCACTGTGCCTGGAGCAAATGGAACACGAGATTGGTCAAACCTGGGTACATGTGTTGACAGCCCACAGCAGTGACCACAGGGGAGCCGACTGTCTGATCCCCGGGGCCCCAAGTCCCCTGGAACGGGGATGGAGTGAGTCCCAGCCAAACCACGGGGGGAGAAGGGAGAGCAGGTCCAAGAGATAGTGGGTTTTGTCACCAGCTGATGGGGAAAGATGTCCCATTTCATAGATGAGGAACCGAGGACTCCTAGAGTTTGGGCAGTTTGCGTAAAGCCACACAGGTAACAAGCAGACACAGAAACCCAAGAGGCCAAAGCCCAGATGTAGGTCTCACTTCGTCCTCTGTGTGCCTATCTACCCAGGTATCTCTGTGTCCAGATTTGTGAGAATGAAAGTAATCTCTAAGATTGCTTAAAAGCTCAGAAAATCACCGGATATTAGAGCTAGCAATACTCTTTTAATGTACCTGATTTAGAGTTCAAAGGATGATGGAGGCCCAGAGGGGTTAAATAACTTACTTAAGGACATTCTGCAACCTAGACTTGAGCGCAGATTATATTTAAAATCATTTCTTCAGCAAATAATGATTGTACCCCTATTACTTCCCTTCACTGGGCTATGTGCTAGGGACACAAACTTAGGTAAAGCATCTTTGCTGTTAAAAAGTTTACAATTTTGTGGGTCATCCAAACCTTCCATCAAAGCTTTTTTTTTTTAAATGTTTTATTTATTTATTTGACAGAGAGACTCAGCGAGAGAGGGAACACAATCAGGGGGAGTGGGAGAGGGAGAAGCAGGCTTCCCACTGAGCAAGGAGCCTGATGCAGGGCTTGATCCCAGGATCCTGGGATCATGACCCGAGCTGAAGGCAGATGCTTAACAACTGAGCCACCCAGGTGCCCCAACCAACCCATCAAAGCTCTTTAAATGTGACCTGGACATCACCCTTGAACTACAGTGGTCCTATTCCTATTAGCGATGATAAATAATAATAATAATAATAATTGCTTTATTTGTTGTGAATTTACTATGCCTGAAACACTGCCCTGAGTATGTTGCATAAGTTAAGCAATTTGATACCATTAGGATGTCTTCTTTAAAGACCAAAAAGTGAAACACAACATTTCTGGGCACAGCATTTTGGCACTGTATAAATTGAGAAACTGGTCTGGTTGATGTAACAAAGGTAACAATAATATAGCATAAAGAAAAGAGGGCTTTTTTCCATGCAACAGCCCAAGCACCAGCATCCAGGCTGGCTATGGTCGCTCCATGGTAGGAACACAGGCTCCCTGTCTTGTTGATTATCTTCCTCGACATGCAACTTCTCACGGGCTAAGATGGCCGATCCAGTTCCTACCACTTCCTTCACATCCCAACCAGCGGGAAGGGAAAGAAAACCAGAGGAAATGCCCTCCCCCTTTAAAGTTTTGATTACCACTTCTGCTCACATTCCCTTGGCCAGCACCCAGCTCAAAGGAGGCTGGGAAATGTAGTCTTTAGCTAGACTGCCATGTTCCTTAACAAAAGAACTGGAAGTGGGTGGTCCAGCAATAATCAAGCTGCTAGGACTTTTGGCCAAGGTCTGGCATGTGTGAGGACTTGATAAATGACCACATAATATAATGTTATGTAATACAAAACTATGTGTGTAAGTTATATTTTCTTTACATTTTTGTATTTCTTTATATTTTCTTCTATATGAATATATGTGAAGATAGCAGAATATAATGATTCTATATGTATGATGTACAGATTTTAAAAACTGACCCTGCATGGTCACTGATCGGTCAAAAGGGATGAAAGGTATGAGTGGTATGGCCATAATGGCTTATACTAACATTTGCATACATGTTGGTACAGACATACATGTAATGCACACATGGTACATACCCATGGTCCATTCATAGTACGTACATACAGTATATACATGCACATATGCATAAACTCACAAATAAGTATATACACATGGGGAGGTAGTGGGAGAGAGAACAAGAGCCCAAGAAGACAAGCATGTTTACGCTCTAATTTCTCAGGAACAAGGGAGTGAGACACCTCGCACGTACGGTTTTCCTTCTCAGACCAAGGCACCAAAGCATGACCCCACTGTGACAGACTGCTGCAGCACTCCTCCTTGTTAGCCAGCCTGAAAGAGCAAAAACCATTCCTGTAGGCCAGATCTGTCCCACAAACGAGACTGATTTGGCTTGAACTGTGTTTTCCACTTGCCTTACATGTAAGAGTCATTGCCATTATTTGAATAAGGAAATTTAACATGAAAATCCAGGCTTCGGGATTCTCTCAAAAAGCTAAAATCACATGGAAGGCTGAGCCAACATCCCCATGTGGCCAGCACTGACTTGAACTGAGGGCTCGTCCCCTCACTGGGAAGGGCGAGGAACAGATCACCAGTTGTCCTGCCCTAGCGCCTGGAATCTTTGGGGTCTGACAGCCCGTTTTCATGCTTCTGTTCATCTTGGGCTGTGGCTCTTTCACAGTCTCTGTGTGGGACAGAAAAGTTCCAGCTACCTGAGCCTGACTTGGAGTGGTGACTGCCAAGTGCCTCTCCCATAATGACCCCCACAACGGTCCAAGGGCTTCAGGAACACCCCGCGCACCCCAGAACAGTAGAATGAAGGCACTGTTCCTCCTCTTCCCCTCCAACCTCCACATGTTCACAGAGGCTGACCGGAGACCCAACTGCCAGGGGCCTGGCTGTCCCACTTTGTCTTGATGTCTTTACAATACAAGACTTTGGTGTTGAAATCCCCAAAAACACACATTCACCTTTTCATTGTAATCCGCTGTAACTGGAGCGGAAATGGCTTTTCACTGCTGCCTGCAAACGTGCAGGTGCGTGAGATGAGGCAGCTCTAGGTAGAATGTTTATCCGGTGTGTGCGAGGTGAAGCCGGGGTGCATAGATAAGTGACAGGTACAGATACAAGTTAGGCATTTGAGGAAGCTTCTAGGTCCTGGAGTGTCATTTCTGGAGATTTTCCCAAACTTACCAGACAAGAAGGGTCATCTGGGGTTCTTGTTAGAAATGTATCTTCCCAAGACCCTCTTTTGGAGGACCCCAGAGGACAGATGATGGAGCCTGGGCGCTTCTTTTAAAAACTTGCCCCAGGTGATTCTGATCATCAGGTAAGTCAGGGAAACACGCACCCCAGGCAATAACCCCATCGCCTGCTGGGCCTCAGAACCACCTGGGATGTTTTTCATAGGCATTCGGAGCATCAGGCACATTTGGAAGCTATCACTGGGCTGGGCATCTCGGACTCTAATGGACAGGAATCATCTGGGAGTCTTGTAAAAATGAAGAGTCTGAGTCAGCAGGTCTGGGGTCAACCACAACCAGCTACATGCTTCATGAGGCTCAGTGCAAAATGAAAATGCAGGACCCCTTGTACAAAAGAGGCGAGAAATGCTTCCTTTCTTCTCCTAGTCCCTATTTCCATCTGTCAGGATGGTTTCTCATTTGCTTCTTAGTGTTCCCTTGAGCATGGGGATCAGAGCCAAGGGTGGCAGCTGTCGCTGGACAGTGCTAATGGTGGCCTTCAAGAAGCCACTCAGGGAAGCAGACAGGCGATAGAAGGGAGGATCCAGTGTGAGCTAAGGCTCCAAGTCCCTGGCACATCATGTCCCATCGGACTCACAAAACAAAAATTTCAAGATATAATTAATGATTTCAAGGTGGCAACTAAGAACATTCAACCCCAAGCATGGGTCCCCTTTTGAGGGCAGGATTTTGTGGCCCTAAACTGGTCACATGTCCATGAAGTGACCCCAAACCATTAGCATCCAGAAAGACAGAGTGTCCTCTTCTTTGGCTACTGACCCAACAAGGGACACTTTGAAAAATTAAAAATACTATCTTCTCTAAAGAGTCTTTAATAGGTACATGAAAGACATTGAAAGGCTGGAATGATTTTCTTACAAAGAAAATCACTATTTGCACTCAGACTAAGAGAGGCAGTAGAGATAGCAGCTTACTGTACTGATTCTAGAGCCAGACATATTGGGTTCATGCCCTGTGTCTACCACTTATTAGCAGGATGACCCTGGCCAAATTACTTAATTTCCTGGTCCCTCGACTTCCTCATTCGTGAAGATGCATGATAATACTGTCAACAAACCTACCATGTAAGATCCTTGTTAGGATTAGTAAATTAATTCCTGTAAGAAGTTGAGATCAAGGACTAACTATAAGCTTTCTTAGAACAGAGATGGTAGAGCAAGGCTGGCAAACTATAGGCCTACGGCCCACCACCTGTTTTGTAAATAAAGTTTTATTGGAACACCACCATGCCTCTCTGTGTCCATTTTCATGCCACAATGAGAGAGTTGAATAGATGTGGGGCTAAAACAGGTATTCTCTGACCCTTTCCTTGAGAAATTTGCTAGTCCCAGTGAGAGAGTAGAGAACTATGCCTTTCAAGATCCGATCTCCAGGAGTCAAGTTTCGGTACAGTGGGTTTAACCTTCATTGTGTTTAAAGTGCATCTAAGTCCTTGTAGAATTATAAAGAGTAAACATGCTCTCTCCAGCATGTTGTAGATCATCCTGTAACACCACTGAGGCCACCGTCATTCTAATCCAAGCAACCAGATTAATTCACTTTCGGGCAGAGCTCAGAAGAAATCTTCTAATTCTAGGAACATATTTGATAAAGTATCATTGTTTGAGAAGGCTGTAACTCTGTCCTGGTCTTTTTCAAAAGCTCTAGGCTACATATCTCTACTCCTGTAAATTCATAGTAGCGAGTGCATGGGGACAGCACACAGAGATGTCAGTAATGAAAGGCCAGGGGAAGGTCAGGTGTAGCTGCTCAGAGTGAGCATAAGGGAACAGGTAGCAAATCATTCGGAGGGAAGACATTACCCAATTATCGTAGCTAACGTGCCACCAACATGATAAAATAAATATTAACACAATTCTCATTTTATACATGAGGAAGCCAAAAGTCAGAGAGGCTATATAATTTGCCCAAGGTCACAGAACTGGGAAATGGTAAAGCCAGAATCTGTATGGGCAGCCTGACTCCAGGGAAAATCCTCTAAACCCAGGATTGGCAAATGTTTTCTGTAAAGGCCACCCGATAGGAAATAGTTTCAGCTTTGCAGGCCATATGGTCTTTGTCACAATTACTCTACTCTGCTGTCATATCAGGAAGCAGTTATAGACAACATGTAAATAAATGAACGTGGCTGTATTCCAATAAAACTTTATTGACAACAACAAGCGTGGAGCAGGAATTGGCCCTTGGCTGTGGTATGACTCCTCCTCTTCTAAGCACTAGTTTTACTGCTTCTAAGATATGTACCTGGTGCCTAAAATATGCCTGACCACCCAAGAGGAATGGAACAAATAAACATTAATATTATCGACCACCATAATGAAAATAAGCACAACCTTCTGACTATGCATTAAACAGCCAGCTCAAGCTGCTCTCCCCTCTCAGAGCTAAGTTCATTTCTGAGCTGAAAGGCCTCTTTATGTCATTTCATCTTGCCGCCATCCAAGAGAGAGACCCTGCAATAGAATCATCTTCCGGTGGGATTTAGTCAATCACGACGACAATGCGGCTTGACCTCTGCTTTCAACGAAAGCAGGCTGGACATTGGCTCCTGCTCCCAGGTCACCGCTCAGCAAGCTGCTGCCATATGCCAAGACAGTCATCAGCCCACGGGTTTGCACCCGCCTCCTGGGGCTGGAGGTGCAGCAGTGTTCCCCCCCAACTACCTGCCAGTAATTAGGAGCCCAGGAAACAGGGATCAGGCTTGCTGAAGAGAGAGGCATTTTAAGCATCAGAAAGGTGGGCAGACCTCACACAGTGGTGGTCCTGAGGTGGGGTGGCAGAAAAGTGACTCCCAAAACATCAAATGGCAGAGACCAATTCCCTTCATTATGCTGATGTGACACACCCTCTGATTAAAGGGGACCATACGGAACAGAAGCCAACGGGAATTGAGAAAAACTCCTTTTCAGAAGGAAAAGCAGTGATCAGTCTCGACAGGATCCGTTCTACTCCGTTCTACCACCTGCATGCTCCCGAAGCCAGTGCCAGCCAGCAGTGTACTCTCTTTCCCCCAAAGTTCAAAGGGTGAGGTGTGAACACAGGCAGTAAAAAGCCCTGAATGTCTGTGGCTTGTAGGGGTCGTAATTCTTCCCCACAAAGTTACCTTTCCTGTTTCTATGAATTACTCTTACATTCTTGTAAGAGATATGGTTTGAGGTATTTATAGTGCATTCAATTCTGCTATCATTGATTTATTGAACGAAACCAGCTCCAGGATATGATGGAAAGGCCCTAATTCCAAAAACTCTTACATCTCGGCACGGAGAACATTTTCTGCCCTGTTGGCCTCCCGCAGATGACCAGCGGAGATAAACAGAGGGCACTCCACTCTCTGTTGCAACGTGCGTGGTGATGTGAAGGAATCAATCAGACAAAAGCAGATTATTACAGTGTCTGAGAGAGATCAAACAGCACTGGCATCCGCACCCACACATGCCTGATTTACAGGCGAGCTGATAAAGTGCTGCAGCTCACTGTCAGGAGAACATGACAACTCCTTGAGTTCTGTGGATAAATTATTGCTGAAGCCCATGATAACATTTCTCCACCTAGCAACCAAACATAACAGGATGTGGCTTTTAGTACTAGGAGCCAAATGATACAAAGACAAGACGCCTGGAGCTCCCGGAGCTCGGAAGGCATATTCTATGGCGGACGGGCAGAACGGCGGCCTCGTGGAAACAGACATGAAATCTATGAGTAATTATAACTCCGCTGAGGATTGCCAGATCTTTCCTCTCTATAAAGGTGCACAGAGGAATGTGTTCTCTTTGATGATGAATGCTGCTGTAGGCAAAAGTTACCTTCACTGAGCATTTGTTCCATGCCAGGAAAGGTTCTAAGTGCCTCGTGTCACATCAGAGGGGCGACTCCAAAGGTGGAACTTGGTGATGAATGAAGTCGACTTGGACAATAGAATTAAACAGCACTGAAACTCACGCTGGGAAAAGCTCTCTCTTTTCTGGTTCTTTATTGATTTTTCCCAATTGTGTCCAGGAGAAAGCTTTGGTGTGGTACTAACCCATGCCAAGCACCTCGAACAGTTGAAAATCTCTCTTTTAAACAAAGGGCAGACCTATCTAGCTGGAGTCTATGAGACCAATACTGCTTTGCTTTCACTATTTTCATTTTTTAAATTATTTTTTCCAGTGAGATTGGTTCTCAATTGACAGCGGGGATATCAAGTGGCTTTTGAACATTTTTTTATCCATTTTTTAAATTATCATTTTTTCAAGTTATATTGGTTCTTAATTGACACGGGGGACACCAAGTGGCTTTTGAATATAAATGTAAGACATGCCCTCTATGGGGGCTAAGAGTTTTGTCTCACTCATTCACTGCTACATCCCCAGACTTCAATGATGCCAAGAGAAGTAGATGGTCAGCAAATATGTGGTTAATGAAATTCATTAAATAAAATGATTAAGGAGGTGAGAGGACCAGCGGTACCTAAACATGGCAAAATGTGTGGTAAGGGTGCATGAAGGTATACAGCAAAATCTGTGAATGTCGTACCAAATGGCTAGGTTTGAGGAACACGGCAATTCACTGCAACCTACAAGGCAGGAACTGTTATTTACTTTCTGGATGAGGGAAATGATGTTCAAAGATGTCAGATAACATTCAAAATTGCAAGCCTTCATGAGGGAGAACCTGAATTCAACCTGAGCACTGGGTCTCAAAAGTGAGCTCTGAGATATTCCATTCGGCCTCTTCCCTCTTGCTTCAAAAACCACATTCTTTTTTTTTTTTTTAAGATTTTATTTATTTATTTGACAGAGAGAGATCACAAGTAGACGGAGAGGAAGGCAGAGAGAGAGGAGGAAGCAGGCTCCCTGCTGAGCAGAGCCCGATGTGGGACTCGATCCCAGGACCCTGAGATCATGACCTGAGCCGAAGGCAGCGGCTTAACCCACTGAGCCATCCAGGTGCCCCAAAAAACCACATTCTGAAGTGGCTTCTCGTTATCTGCTTTTCACATGTAAGAAAAAAATACCTTTGATGAACAGGCCCAGAGCCACAGAAGGACAGTGTAGCACAGCTGGGATTTGAACACAGTCCTGCTTGGCTGACCACCCTCCCCAGTGTCACCCTACCTCCAAAGAAACTTGTTCTAAATGATCATGTAAACTGGCTTGATCCAATGGCGGTGATCAGATTTTAAATGGTAGCTAATTAAAATTCTATGTTGCACCTGCCCCGGATGCTCCAAATGTATTCCAGAAAATAGAGCCATCATTTTGTCAGTAAAACAGGAAATTAGTTCATCACCAAAATGCACATAAGACAACACTTGAAATCACCAAGGATGGTGTCCAAAGGTAAGAACAGTAGCCTCAACAGCATCTACTTTAGAAATATACAAAACACCACGTGCACAAATGGAAAAACTGGGTCCTTCCCTTACCTTTTTCCTGCAGGTATCAAAGTAAGCAACTGTTAATGGTAATAAGGAAGGAATCATGTCATGCCTCCTTGGGAGAGGAAAAATGAACCAAAGGGCTAAGAATCCTATTAAAGTTTAATTTTCAAAAAGTTGAAAGCATGGCTCACATACAAATCTGGAATGAATACGTGTCAAAATTTTTATTCAAGTCATTAATAAACAAGGGAACCAATATGACGACAAGAGAGATTCAGAGGAGAAGTCAGAATACAGATTTATAAGTTGGCCAAAAGGATGCTGAAATGAATTTACTAAGAGATTTGAAAGTGGGCAATGTCCTGTAGAGTCCCTAAATAGTAATAGTTTGTTTTTTCCCCCAGATAGAAATCTATACGTTAACATATATAACTTATGTTATCTGATTTTAACCAAATAGAAAATAGCAAATTGAACACAGATGCATTCTCCTAGGTATTAAATATCTCCTGGGCGAGTTGGTTCAACGGTCACAGTAAATCAAAACAAACAAACAAAATACAGTCATCCTTAGCTTTCTTTGCAAGTTTCGGATAATTTTTCTTAAAAATCTCAAACTCACGATATTATTTCTAAGGTCTTTATGTGTGAGAGAATGCAAGTATCCCACTAAAATTTCAATTCCATTACTTTTGCAGGAGGGTCTCACCCTGTGTATTTTAAGAACCCGCCCAAACGGTTCTAGCATTGATAGGCTATAGTCATATACTAAGACATGACCGGTTTAGGTCATTTAAACCCTAGCTTGGGGGAGGCGTTTCCATTAAAGATGCTTTTATGAAACTTTATGAAGAGTTACAGGGAAGCTGGTTCCAAGAATGGAGGACTTTTAACAAACAAACAAACAAACAAAAAGATGAAAAGTAATGTGGGTTTCAGGGGGGATTGATTCAGAAGCTCAATGATGTCTGTATTAGGGAAGGAGGACCGGTCCATCTCTCATTTCTCTACTCCCCGGGGCTATGGATAAGATGACGCTAACAATGCCACGTGTCACCTCCTTGCCCGGCATAGAGAGAAACAAGAGAGACTGTGCTGTCTGTCAAGTATCTCTTCTCATAGGGTTGGTACCCTTTCCCAGAAGCCCCACCCCTCCCACAGGCAGACCATCCCTTAAAACTCATTGGCCAGAATTCTAGCGAGCGATCATGCCTGAGCCAATCACCGCCGAGCGCGATTTGAATGGAACTACCTGACACCAATCAGGTGTAAAGCTGAACAATCGGGGCGGGGCTGGTTTCCCTTGGCAACCGATTGAGTGGGAAGGAGTGGATCCCAGAACAAAACTAAGATTTTGGCGAGTAGGGAGGAAATCCGATCGCAACTGACAAGGTCCGGAGTTAAGAGACTTAAAAAAAAAAAAAAAAAAAAAAAAAAAAAAAAAAAAAACAGTTTACAAGCAGCATCTTAAAATTAGGCAGCGTCAAAGATGTGCAGGAGATCACCTGAATGCAGTGGTAATCTCCAGGCGCATGACTAGATCCCAGAAGTCACAGAACAGAAGGGTTCACAGACCAAATTAAGATGCTATAGTTACAGTTTAATAAATCATACAGTTATTATTAAATTTATTATTATTAACACATATCAGGTTGGGGAAGTGGGGGTTAGAGGGATGAACAGGCAGAACAGAAGGTTCTTAGGATCGTGAAGATGCTTTATATGATGCTGTAATGATGGGTATGTGTCGTCGTACACTCGCCTTACCCTGCGGAGATGTAAACTGAGTTCTGGATGACAACCGTGTGTCCGCACAGCCTCGTGACCTGTAACAAACACCCCTGGGCTAGTGGGGGATGTTGATAGTGGGCGGGGCTGTGCCTGTGTTGGGTCAAGGAGTATATGGGAAATCTCTCCACCTTCTTTTCCATTTTACTATGAGCCGGAATCTTCTCTGAAAAACTAAAGTCTTCATTTTTTTTTTTTTTTTAATTATAAAAGAAGAAGCAAAGAGAAAGCAATGGGGTTGATTAACACACTTTGGCTAGAGCCCAAGCAAATGGAAGGATCACAGGACTTGAGTTGGGGATGAGGAAACATGCATAGATCCTCTCCGGCCAGCACCTACTCCCCAGCCCTACAGAGGAGCTACAAGGAACAGAACTGAGGTTTGAGCGAGGAGACCACAGGTGGAAGATGCTTAGGACCAGTGACACACTCCTTGTTCCATCCAGGAAAATATACATGTCCACAGCTGTCGCTAACCAATTAGCCTGCTGAGCTGTTACGGGTTTTGTCTGCATTTCTTGGGTAGAGCACAGGCTAGGACAGAGCAGGACTATACTGGGTGACTTCAGCGGGGGCTGATTTAAGGATGACAGAGCTGTCAGCCGGAATGTCTCATGATCATTCATTCTGACTTGGACTCTGCATCTCCTTCTATTTATAAAACTCCGATCTGTCCCATCAAACATTCCATTTACTCTACTTTTATCAGTCTTGTAGGTTACCAGCGTACTCTCCATATTTATCTCATGAATTCCACCTATATCCATAAGGTTCTCCCTTACTCATTATTTATTCTTAACATCAACTGAGTTTCACTCTAAGCAACCAAGTTTCACATAAGCCACTAGCTCACTTACCATCAATGCTTAAAACTTCTTACGAGTTTCATCCATCCCATTTGCTTTCTTATCTGATCTAGATTTAATATACTAGAATAATATGGCAAACTCATATTATAAAACACCCAAAATGTGGTGATGAAGGTGAAGGAAAGAGGCAGGGATAACTAATAGATTTAAAGAAATTACAGAGAAATATTAATCTGATACTTTTTTTAGAAACTATTTGAAACAATTGAGAGATGTGAACTCTGGCTGGATACTTTAATGATATCAAGAAATTGTCATATATCTTAGATGCAAAAGTTATATTTTTCAGTGTGAAAAAATGAAGAGTTTTTGTTTTTGAAATTCATACAGAAGTACTTATGGATAAAATTACAAGATGTCTGCAGTTTGCTTCAAAATAACCAGTGCTTTTCGATTCACATAAACAAATAGTTCTCAAGCTTACACTAGGTAGGATGTTATAAACAGAGTCGTGACTCATTAGAAGATAAATTGATTCGGGGGCTTTGGCCAGAACATGTTTAATGACAAATAGAGTAGAACAGACTAGAAAACATCAGAGTTCATGGCATTCTGTCACAGTAAATTTTGTTCCATGAAACTTCTGTTTCGTGTGTGTGTGTGTGTGTGTGTGTGTGTGTGTGTGATGAGCATGTGTGGTAAATCATGGTGTAAACTCTAATTCGTATCATGGTTGCAATTAAAGAAGTTTGAAGATCACGGTTGAAAGCAGAATCCTTATCACTAGTGAGCACAGCAGAGACGAGAAGACAGGGTCTCACTTTCCAGAAGAGAGGGACACCAACAGACAGTGCTACGGGCTCCAATAGTGAGATCCAAGGACTGTGAGAAAACAAAGGCGGTCCTAAGTCTGGCGTGAGCTTCACAGAATAGGTATTATGTGAAATGAGTGTCGAAGGGTGGAAGGGCTGGACAAGTGTGAAAAGCCTTCTCTTGGGGAGGGAATAAAATGACACACACGTGTTATATGTAGGCAATGTAATCTGAGCCGGCTGAGGAATGATCATGGCTTAGAGTAGAGCAGTGCCCAAGGAGGTGGTCTTGGAGTGTTTCGTTCTTCCTAAAAATCCAGGGATTGTGACTCAGGTCCTCTCCCAAATTATTTTTCTCTGTTAATGAGACGCCCCTGTGTCACACCACAGGTCAGAGGACTCCAGTCACCTTGATGCCTTATTTTTGGTGGTAGACATCGTGGGCACTCCTCACAGATGTCCTGGGGTCCCCCTCATCACTTCTGTGAATGTGTCCTCTGGTTTAGAGGTGCTTTAGCTTTTAGACATTCACCTGTACTCTCTTTGGAAGACTGCTCTCTGACTGCAGAAAGCAGTTTGTGCTGCAATGTTACGTCCCAAACGGCAGCCCTGGGCCAGTGACTGGCTGGTCAGCTCCCTTGGCAAAAACGGGCATCAATTTGGAAGTATAACTTATATTCCAGGGTTCCCCTATAGGGTCAGATTTCAGCTACCCTCCGGGGAACTCTGCCCAAAATCATTCCTTTACGATTTCTCCTGGGAGTACATCCCTAATAAATGACTTGTACATGAACTCTTGCTCAGGGTTCTGCTTTGGCAGAAGTGCAACTAATACATGTCCCATATATAAAGAATCACAAACTTCCTTTAACTCTCCAGTTTCTGATTATAGCAACTCATGGTGGATATATACATATATAGTTAATATATTTTAATTTGTAGTTTCAAGTCATTGTTATTGATTATAATAATCAGTATTATATTTATTGATATAAGTTATATTATTATAATTAGTAATATAAATATTATTATTCTATAGTTATATATATTATATACTATTGTGTCTCTACAATATTCCAGGCACTACTACTCTCTACTTAAATTCATCTTCCATTAGTCTTGAAACACCACTTTTATAAGGTCAAAACCTTTCAGGGGCTCCCAATCACCTAAAGAGGCTTTCCTAGTTTCCTTTATAAGGGAAAATATATACATATGTATATATACGTGTGTGTGTGTGTGTGTGTGTGTGTGTATTCTCATGGACTCTCAGTATAATTTTTTTAATTCATTATAATTTAATCCCAATATGTATAAACATAAAACTAGTTATAAACTCCTTACACTGGCAGCTTTGATATAACTATAAATCCAGAAAAAAATTTTCAAATTATATTCAAATACAACTACAAAACCAATAAAATTTAAATTCCCAACATTAATTTAATGTGACAGATGATATTATTTGGCCGGAACAAAATTGCTGATATTTGGTTTAACAGACAGAGGATGTAACCTCAGGTTTGTTTATTTAATCTGTTTCCGTATTTCAACTTCGATCATACTAACACAAGGAATAACCATTCTCACAAGCATGCTGTCTAAAACTGCACTAATCACTGCAATTTTTAATTTCTAATTCAGGAGAGTCAGAACCAAAAGTCTGCTGAAGAGTCATCTTTGCATGCCAGTCATATTGAGGCATGTATTAATAACTCTGCAGAACTATTTTGCTCACTTAAAGATAATGTGCGCATTGTGTTGCAATGGAAATATTCATCAAATGAATATTTATTCCAAATGCTTTGGAATTAGGATCAGACTAGGTTCTCTCAAAAACAAACCTGAGACAGAGAAATGGAGCAGGAGGTCAATAAGCCATGTGGGGAAGTGACTCAGAAGGAAGAGAGGCCAGTACACCACACACGGATAAACAGGGCACTGCTCTAGGTGACTGGAGCTCAGGGCCACTAGAACCAGAGAACTGACCCACCAGGAGCTAGAGAAGCCGGGGTATTTCTCCTCTAATTCTAATTTGTCATTGCTGGGGGCTCCTCCTCACATTAATTCCCCAACACATCAGGTCTGCCCCAGCACACACCTGCCAAGAGAAACTTCTAGGGAGAGACTCAGGGGTGCCTGCAGCTGGAGGCTGAGGCATGTGCAAGAAGAGTAAGTGCCATCCAGATGTGAGCAGAGCACCAACAGCATCTGTCTCTGGAACCCTCTTGAAGGGTTTCAAGTTGGAAAGTTGAATAATGGGATCTGCTCCTCTGGGTAAGATGCCCGCTCCGTAGGGGAGATCTGAGAGGGTCATCGTACTGGATGCTGGATGCAGATTCGTTTTCTACAACTTGTCTCAAGGCCAGCAACGGCAAGACCTTGATGCGTTCAGCTGTTGTGATGCTCTTTACCCTCCCTTTGGTGAGACCGTCACAAGACACGATGTACTTATGGCGGTGGTTTTCCATACTATGCTCATAATGTTTTATTATCATCAAAATTTAGAAAACAAAAAAATGAACTATCATAGAGAACTTCACAACCCCTGAAAATACGGACTAGGAGCCCCAAGGTGGTGGAGAGGGGAGGGAAAGGTGGATGGAAGGGGAGTCCGCTGAGCCCAGTAAAACCGAGGTACTGAATGAAAGTCTAGATAGCCCAAAACGTAAGGCCTATTGAAGTGTGGCCCCAAGCTTCCTTCATAAACTTTTTGTAGTCAAACAATCTGATAGTGCCATGAGCACACCTTGTGCTTATCACCTGTGAAACTCACACCCTTCCGCCTTCCTAGAATTCATCTGGACCTGAGTCCTACACAAAGACCAGGCCTTTCCAGGTTGCCCTGTTTCAGGACAAACTTACAATTCCTAGCTCTCACTTGCCAGTTAACCACATGCTGAGTTCTCATATCCTTGGTCTTGCGTGGCTTTTTAACATGTCACGGGTTCCTACTGCCTATCCCCAACGAGGGTGTGCCATCTACAATGAGACTGAGCCAACGTGGTTCCATGGAAGAATGGAGATCCCACAGTGCACTCTCCTGCTCTTGGATGTGGGCTCAGGTATGTAAGTCATGACCTTGATCCTCTATCTCTCCATGTAAAGGAGAGACCCCAGGATTTCCCTCATGGTATTGTTGTATGGGGAAATATACAAAAGCATTATGCAAAGTGCCTACAATCCAGCAAATGCCCAATAAACCACAGTTCCCTTTCTTACTTGGCAAACTTTTATTTTCGTTGCATGGTTCTTCCCAATGTCCCTGAGAAACTCCCAGTATCATTCTGAAGTTCTGGCCCTCGTGATGAGTCGAGAGACCTTCAGTTCCACTGTGATTCGCTAATAATCTAAACAGCCTGAAAACACATTTTTACAAGACACTATTCTGGGGAGAGAACATCTGGGTCTCTCTCATCTTTCTCTTAAAAATTATCCTGTCTGTGCCCACAGAAAGATAACGAATTGATAAGGAGATTCTCATGGCCATAGTTACATTTTGTTTATAAGAATTTTTCTTTTTTTGGCTGAAGCAGATGTTCCACAGAGAAATCGTTGCCAGTGCACACCCTCTCCCAGAAGCATGTTACTGATTTATACAGAGACACTGACCATGGAGCCAAGGACTGTGCAAACTTAGGTCTTTCCTCTTCATGGGAAAGCAGAACAAAGAAATTTGGTTTCCATGACCCTGATGACCAATGGCAATTAAGGATTCTACGAAGCCGACTCATGAATCTTTCATGCTTTTCCTGTTTTCTTTTCTTGTCTTATCTAACATAGACTGTTACATTTTGTCTCATATAGACAGTTTCATCTTTGCCTTATTTCTACAAGTCTCAGCCCCAGGATGGTATCCCAAACAGTGCACTCTTCTACCCACGGGGGTGCACCAAAGGCACACATTTAAAAGTCATTTGTGTTGCTCAGAGGATCAATAATAAAACTACAAGTAATAGCAGGCAACTTTTAAAAGAAAGTTGCCCCTCACACCAATGAGTTTTTGAATCTGCAATACATGACATCGTTTCCTGGGGTTTTTGTGATGGCGACCAGAAACAGCAGGTATCTATGGTTCACTGAATACTTACATCATTTGAATTGCAAAAAAAAAGAAAGGAAAAAATCCTTTTCAATAGGATGAGCCTTTGAAGCTGGGGTGATTAGGACTTACAGGTGAACTGCCTGTGTGATCAGCAATAGAAGTCCATTCATGAGGCACTAAGTACACAGCATTATGTGAACACTGCCATTTCGTCTTGGCCCGGCCCCTGAAAAGCAGCTAAGCCCCAAACACTAGAGGTGGATTTTGTTTTAGAACAATGGCCTGGGTCCGCAGGGTTCCTTCTATTCTGGACTCTCTCCCAATATTCTCCCAAGCCCTTACAAAGAAGTTACAAGGATATGTACTTTGAAAATACAGGTCTTGCATGGTCCACTTTGTTAACCAAGTTTGTCTTGTGATGGAGTTGGTTTCACTCTGTGGTAGCCTTTTCTTCCTTTTATTTCTAAAGAATGCTTGTGTATTTGTTAGAAAAGTGTTTGGCTGCAAGCCACAAAAAAACCTCAACACCAAAGTCTGGCTTTGGGGTGGTGACAGAGATGCAGAGGTTGATGTTTCCAAGCTGCTGCTGCTACATGTGTGTACCAGCCAGGGTCAAGGCTTCGTCTACACCTTGCTTCCTAATTCTTAGAATATGTACTTTATCCTCTAGCTCATAACATGGCTGCTGAATCTGCAGGTAGCATGTCTGTGTTCCAGGGAGAGAACAGGGGCAAGAGGCCAAAACGAAAGTGCTAGTCAAGTCTAAATCTTTTTGCAAAACCTCTTCCAGATACCCCGATGCTTCTGTCTCTTTAGATAAAACTGGTCAGTTGCACTCCCTACCTGCAAAGAAGTCTTGAATGTAAGTATCTTCAGTGGACATAGTTCTTCCTCCAAAGAAAATCAGAGTTTTATGAGTACATAAGAAGACGCCATAGGTAATATCCACACAACTAGCTGTGTCTGTCACATCAGGGTCTATGCTTAAGAGGCATCTCTTAATAGAAAATCACTTCCATTAAAAAGTACTAAAACTTCCCTTGTTTGGAGACATGTCTGCTCCCAACAGGATCATAAGCAGAGTTAACCAAAACATCAAAACAGGAACACGAACCTGGTTGAATTGGTGAACCTCGAACATCCCTGAAATTGAATGCACTGCCCTTCCTGGAGTTATAAATGCATCTCTGAAAATACTTAATTTAAATTTTAATAGGTCTTTTCCATCATAGGACAAGTCCGTCCCTAAAACCACTTGCATTAAAAGCAAGATCTTCTTTTACAGCTTATCACCACACACCGTCTTCCTTTTAAAATTCAAACTCTATTCTTTTAAAATGAATGTTGCCTGCCTAAAATCACATCCACAAAAGCACCAAACTTCATATCACCCTGTTTTACTTTTTTTTTTTTCTATTTTTCCCCACTAGATTCTTCAATCCATTAGGGAAAGAACCACATCTACTTTGTTCACTGTGCTATCCTAGGCACTCAGCCCAAGATCTGAAGTGTAGAAGATAGTCAATACATATTTTATAAGGAAATTGATGTACTTAAGAAAAAAACTATTGTTTTTCTAAAAGCATCATTATTGGAGTTCAGAATAAATTTAAGACACCAGTATAAACCAGAAAAGCATCATAATCTTAATCTTCTTAATCTGAAGGCAGTAGAAAAAATTCAATGCTAATTTCTGAACGAACAACAATGACAAACTCTTAATAAACTTGAGGCCAAGGTAAACTTCTGAAACACACTGAAGAATATCTATCTCAAATCAACAGATAAGATCGTGCCTTAAAAACACTAACGGCAGTCCCATTAACATCAGAAGTAGTACAGAAAAATAAAAGAAGCCTTTCTCTTTGCCAATATCATCAAACATTTTTTTCAACCTGCCTAATAAAATTAGACTTGAAAACAATCATAAGTACAATTATTGGAAATGGTAAGACTAAAGTATTAGACCATTATACGACTGTTTTCTAGAAAAGTCAAGAGAGTCCATTGAAAAGCAATTAGAAATAAAAGTCCTATTAAGTTGGCAGTTATAGAATCGATGTGGAGACTATGCCAGCATGAACCAGAAAATGTTTATGGTATAACGTTGATGAAAAATGCAGGCTTTAACACATAGGTGCACACAGGTGACTATCTCAACATCGAAGTAAGAGTAGAAATGGATTTATGGAGACATATGTTAAGTAAATTATTTCATCTCACTAATGTTAGACGAACAGCATTAAATTAAGAAATCCCTTCTGCTGTTCACCTGTGAGCATTTGCTAGAGACGTCCTCAGTAGAATCAGCTCAGGGCAAAGGCAACAGCACGACTGAGACCTTCAGTCAGGGGCTCATGTTGAAGCCACCGGTTTCCTTTGCCCACAGTATCTTAATGAGTATGAATCGTTCTTAGTCTATACTCATGTACACACTCTACCTTAGTTTTACTTTTCCTAAACAATGACCAGCAGCTTTGTCAGGATGTCCAAAAGTCGATTTTTGTAAATGGTACATACCCTGATTTTATGGGAGGTCATCCTAAACCCACTCTCTAAATCTGGTTTTATTCATTACAGACCAAGACTCAAAAAGTTAATTTTATTTTCATCGATTTATCAAAGCTTGAGAGGAAATACACTAAAACATTTATAATGGGATTGGAACTTTTTTATTTTTATGTTTTTATTATATTGTCAAATTTCCTACAATGAGCAGGTATTACTTTTAGAACTTTTTTAAAAAATCTTGATCCATGGAAGAATAAACATTGTTAAAATATCTATACTGCCAAGAGCAATCTATACTTTTAATGCCATTCTGATCAAAATTCCACCAGTATTTTTTCCAAAGAGCTGGAGCAAATAATCCTAAAATTTGTATGGAATCAGAAGAGACCCCGAATTGCTAAGGAAATATTGAAAAAGAAAAACAAAACTTGGAGCATCACGTTGCCTGATTTCAAGCTTTACTACAAAGCTGTGATCACCAAGATGGCATGGTACTGGCATGAAAACAGACACATAGACCAGTGGAACAGAGTAGAGAGCCCAGACATGGACCCTCAACTCTATGGTCAAATATCTTCAACAAAGTAAGAAAAATATACAGTGGAAAGAAGACAGTCTCTTCAATAAATGGTGCTGGGAAAATTGGACAGCTATATTTAGGAGAATGAAACTCGACCATTCTCTTACACCATACACAAAGATAAACTCAAAATGGATAAAAAACCTCAATGTGAGACAGGAATCCATCAGAATCCTAGTGAAGAACATAGGCAGTAACCTATTTGATATCAGCCCCAGCAACTTCTTTCAAGATATGCCTCCAAAGGCAAAGAAAACAAAAGTGAAAATGAACTTTTGGGACTTCATCAAGATAAAAAGCTTCTGCACAGCAAAAGAAATAGTCAACAAAACAAAGAGGCAACCCACGGAATGGGAGAAGATATTTGCAAATGAAAGTACAGACAAAAGATTGATGTCCAGGATCTATAAAGAACTTCTCAAACTCAACACACACAAAACAGATAATCATGTCAGAAAATGGGCAGAAGATATGAACAGACACTTCTCCAGTGAAGATATACAAATGGCTATCAGATACGTGAAAAAATGTTCATCATCACTAGCCATCAGGGAGGTTCAAATTAAAACCACATTGAGATACCGCCTTACACCAGTTAGAATGGCCAAAATTAGCAAGACAGGAAACAATGTGTGTTGCAGAGGATGTGGAGAAAGGGTAATCCTCTGACACTGTTGGTGGGAATTCAAGTTGGTGCAGCCACTTTGGAGAACAGTGTAGAGGTTCCTTAAGAAATTAAAAATAGAGCTTCCCTATGACCCTGAAATTGCACTACTGGGTATTTACCCCAAAGATACAGATGTAGTGAAAAGAAGGGCCATCTGTACCCCAATGTTTATAGCAATGGCCACGGTCGCCAAACTGTGGAAAGAACAAAGATGCCCTTCAACAGATGAATGGATAAGGAGGATGTGGTCCATATACACTATGGAGTATTGTGCCTCCATCAGAAAGGATGAATACCCAACTTTTGTATCAACATGGACAGGACTGGAAGAGATTATGCTGAGTGAATTAAGTCAAGCAGAGAGAGTCAATTATCATATGGTTTCACTTATTTGTGGAGCATAACAAATAGCATGGAGGACAAGGGGAGATGGAGAGGAGAAGGGAGTTGAGGGAAATTGGAAGGGGAAGTGAACCATGAGAGACTATGGACTCTGAAAAACAATCTGAGGGGTTTGAAGGGACGGGGGGGGGGGGGATTGGGGGAGCCAGGTGGTGGGTATTATTGTATGGAGCACTGGGTGTGGTGCATAAACAATGAATTCTGTTGTGCTGAAAATAAATAAATTTTTTTTTTGAAAAAATCTTGATCCATCCCTTTCTCTCATCCTTTATTTCCGATCTCTCAGCTGGTCTTGACAGCGTGTATCTTAAATCCCACGTCTTCCAAATATACCTCCCATCTGGCCAGCTTTTCTCTGTGACCACCACCCTGGTCCAAGGCCCGGTCATATCCTTCCAGGGTAACTGCAATAAATTCTTGACTCATCTCCCTAGAAAACAGTTTTTCCTTCAATATAGGTCAAGGGATACCTCATGAAGGACATTGGCATGAACTACAGGAGGGAGGCATAGGGTGAGAATACAAGACAACCCCGGGCGGAAGAAGGGCTATCAGTTTGGCCACGAGATAGACCATGAGACCAGGAGAATGGTCAAGACCTATTCAGTTCCACTGCTGAGCCACATCCATTGTCCTAATTAATTCTATCTTTCCTAGCTTAATTTCAGTACATCTCTGAACCCAGTGAAAAGAGTCCACAAGAAGAAGGCAATGAGCAAAGACCAGACGTTCTTGAAATAAAAAAAGAAAGAAGTGAACACAAAGACTAATATGTAGCAGTTTATTACTGACTCGGAATAGACATGCCATAAACAACTGTAACATCTATAAGAATTTAGTGTACAATTAGGCAACATTTAAATCAGTGTGAAATTATAAACTACCCAATAAATGTGTCTGAGCAAATTGGGGACAGGAGGCAATCTCAAGTTAAATCCATTCCATAAAACCAGTCTGAGATTTTTTTAAACTTCTAATTTAATTAATGGTATTTATTTTTAAATGCATAATTGTCTGATTTAATTAATTAAAATTATACATGTTAAAAATGCCGTAATTAAAATTAAAGACAGACTGCCACATAATAAGGGGCATAGCAGTAGATAGGATAATGGTTATGATCTTAATAGAAAGCATGCTCTTACTTATCAACAGCAAGAAAAAGAATGCCTCCCTCTGGAAAATGAGCAAAGAACATGAACAGACAATGTGTAAAAGAAAAAAACACATGTGGCAAATGAACATGAAAAAGGTTCAACTTTACTGTAGTCAGTAACTGCTCAAATAAAAGAATGTGAATAAAATTGACAAATATGAACAAAAAGTTGATATTTATTACTATTGAACATGCTACCAGGAGAAAAATATTCATGTTCCACTCATATAATCAAATATCATCACTCTTAGAACATATTTAAATATTTATATCCATTCCTAGAAACCTATGTGTGTCCAACACACCCGAGGCCTTATTTATAAGGATATTTATTACTTATAATAGTGAGAGCCTGGCAACAATCAACAAATTAGTTAATGAGAACATTTAAAATATTCTATTTAATAGCATTGAAAATTATTATGAATAATTTGCTAAATTTTAAAAATACAGCTTACAAAATAACAAACTTGGTATGATGCCAATTTTATTAAATCTTGTGCATTTCTATGATGACAGAAAAACACCTGGCTAGAAATAAGATATTAACAATGACTATCTGGTGACATTATGAGTGTATATTACTGCATTCTTCCTATTTTTTTCTGTTTTTCTAATTTTTCACAAGACTAATACATGCTCATGGTAATCAGAAAAAAATAATGGTAATCAGAAAAAAATAACACTATAAACACATACATGTATGTATGTATGTAAGTGGGTGGGTGTGTGGATATGTTCTCCTAAAAACTAATAAAAAGGATTATGAAGAACAGTTTCATAGAGAATAATAATGGTAAAGTTATTTTATTTATTTATTTATTTATTAAGATCCATGCTCAGTGTAGAGCCCAACGCAAGGCTTGAATTCACAACTCTGAGATCAAGACTTGAGCTGAGGTCAAAAGTTGGACACTTAACTGACAGAGCCATGGGGATGTCCCAATGGTAAGTTTTTTTAAAAAGCAACTTTGTTAAAACTCCCTCGGATACCCCTGCCGCCTCTCATTTTAAAATAAATTTTGTCCTTATTACTTCAATTATGGAAAGTCGTTCTGGGGTCATCTGTCTGCATATTCCTGTTCTGTACTGCCTGGCACAGAATGGGTCCTCCATAAATATTTACAGTGGGATCGGATACATGCTCCCTCACAAATAAGGACAAAGATCTTCCAACCCTTCAATGATCATTTTCTTGACACAATTTAGAATCCATCTAAATAAACTATTGGTCCTGCTGTTTAACTACTTTTAGAAATGTCTTAATATTAAGTACTCTAAAAACAAAAGTCATTATTTTTGACAGATGCTCTCTAAAATTTAATTGGTTTAACACCTATAATCCCATATAGCAAGTTAATTTACTTAGCTACTTGGGGGCACGTTTTGCAATTAATTCTTTCCGGTGAGTTCACCATGATGCTCATTGCTTAAATCTAGATGATTCATAAGAGTGTCATTGAGATTTTCTACAACTGCACCGGGTGAGTGGAACACCTACGGAGAAATTTTTCCAAGACAAAATTACCTGGGACCTGCTCTATAAAGTGGGACTACCAGGAGTTAATTGATTGATCATTGCTTGGTAGAGACTGCTTGGTAGAGACGGTATCAGAAATTATTTTTCTTTTATGGCTTCTGGATTAAAAACTTCAGCTCCCAAGCTAAGGTTAAAAAACAATAATTTATAAGTTCTTCCTTTCTTCCTTTCTCCCCTCCTCCTTCCTTCCTTTCTTACTTTCTTTTGAATTTAAATGTTTAGCTCATTTGTAATCTCTCTTGTTATGCAAATTTGAGATATGAATCCAATTAAATGTTTTCTTCAAAGCCCCCATACCATTTCTCGAATAGTTTCTACTTCCTACCTCACTCCCATTTGAGATCACATCACTAACCTAGAATACCACCCCATTTCCCTGTAGCAGCTCTAAGGGCTAAATAAATGAACAGTAGCTATAAACCGCTTTTCAAGTATGGTTAGAATTTAACAAAGCTGCAACATGTGCTTTAGAAGAAGAACTGGCAAAACAGATGTGGCCCCCCACCTGTTTTTGTAAATAAAGTTTTATTGGAACACAGCCACACCCACTCATGTATGTCTTTCCTATGGCTGCTTTTACACTACAAAGGAAGAATTGAGTAGTTTCAACAGAGACCATACACCGTGCAAAGCCTCCAACATTTACTATCTGGCCCTCATCAGAAAAAGTTTCCCAGCTCCTGCTTTGAAATTTAATTAATTTTAACGTGCATTAATTCCAGAAGAGAAATATTTTTAAAAAATTCAAAATTAGAAAAACATGCATTAACTCCATGAAAGCCACAATCATTGGAGTGTCCTATCCCGATTTCAACCATAAGGAACACAGACTCGGGAGGGTAAGCAGTGGTGAGGGACAGACTCAGGGTCCACCCCAAGCCTTGTGACCTCAGATGTTCCTTTCACCATTTATATCGTGCTTTGGGGTTTTCTGAGTCTTTTCACACACTTTCTGTGAAGGAAATATGAATCCCCTTTTACAGATGAAAAACTGAATTGTAGAGAGGGTAAATGAAATTCTCAAGGGCTCACAGTGCATCACTGGTAGGTATCTGAACCTTGGTTTCCAGCAAAAACGATCTGCTGTCTCCATAATATCTCATTGCTGTTAATCTCAATGCAAATCCTAGCTGCTCCCGCCCAGAATACTCCAAACATTCCAGATACTTTTTAGCTAGTGTTAATGGAGCTATCTTTTTTTAAATGTGGGTGATTTATCAAAAGAAAACAAAATTAAGCCCAGGAAAGGGAGAGAATAGTAGGAGGGAAAGGAGAAACCTAAAAGTCAGATTTTAAATATAATTAAATTAAATATTCACTTACTCTTCAAAGCAAATAAGAATCTTTTAAAAGAAAGAACTGGAAAAGTGGCCCCGAATTTCTTCCAGCTTGGGATGCCCACAAGAATGGATGTCAATCCCTCCCCAGTAACTTCTGGACAAATTATTCAAGAGTGTTGTACCTGTTTGCTAAATTCACTTTCCCAAGGCAATTTTTGTCTTTTGCAGGAACCAGGAGGGTTCACACTGAGAGCAGAAAGAGGGATATTAAGTGCATTTTTTAAAGCCATCTTTTTAATAAATTATATCCATAATATCTAAGCAATTCACACTATTCTCCCACAGACTTCATTTCTAGTCCACTAGCCCCACTGGCTCAATAAAGTCACATCTTTCTGTTATTAATAAGGAAGTTCACCTCAGGTACTTCTTTAATTTCCTGTATTTTTTTTTCCAACTCAAACTTAATTTACTTTATCCCTTATCCCAAAAATGATAACAGGGTTTCTATAAAAGTGAACATCCATGATCAAAGAGAAGCTTGTATTATAAACAAATGAGTGCAACTGGGCTCCCTTTGAAATATTTTAACTTAATTAAGCTCACACACTTTTGGCAAAGGCTTAAAAACTTGAGAGTAATTGAAGAGCTATTCCAGTTTGGCTGAATTTGTCTTTGAATGTGGGAGCAGGTTGGGGAGAGAAGTTTACATGGTTAGAGCCTACAATGTCGCACTGATATTATTTTTCAGCTGCTACGTTTTTTAAACCAAGGATGTTAGGCAAAACTGAATTTGTTTGGGGAATGATGGGGTTGTTACATAACTTGATCACAGCCACCAGGACAGGACAGTCTACAGTGGTAAAAACACACAGAGAACTGCGTCCTTCAGGAGCTGGATTTTCTGAGACAAGAAGTGACCAGGGAGAGAGATAAACCATAACAGACTCTTAATCTCAGGAAACAGACTAAGGGTTACAGGGGAGGGGGGTGGGGGGTAGGGGGTGGGGATAGGGTGGCTGGGTGATGGACATTGGGGAGGGTATTGCTATGGTGAGTGTTATGAATTGTGTAAGACTGACGATTCACAGACCTGTAGCCCTGGAGCAAATAATACATTATATGTTAATAAAAACTAAAAATTAAATTAAAATTAAAAAAAAAATTAAGTGTAGAATTTTCCTGTATGTAAATTACATCTCTGTCAATCTGATTTTCAAAATGTTGGGCTCTGAACACTCAGCTGAGTTGAAAATCATCTCCAATGTTTTCTGAAGCATCATCGGTCATTACCAAGCCAGAAAAAAGTAACTCAGCTTCCATAAATGTTGATCAGTAGAGAGTTTGGTGAATTTAAAAAAAAAAAAATGACTTCTATCTGTACATATTCATCTGAACGCTCTAAAATATGGTTCAGTGGAAAAGAAAACAGGCTGAAGAATAATGTCCTGGTAAAAAGCTGTTAAGAGCAGCTGCTGAAATAGGGTATTATCTCATTTAACAAATAATCATAGGTAAAGCCTGTGATTCTTGATCTCAGCTGTGAGGTCAAGCCTCACATATTGTGTGTAGAGATTACTGAAAATAAAAATACCTTGATACATAGATAGGTAGGTAGGTAGATTGTAGCTGGGGTCCAGGGGTACAAAACCAGATGTGGCCACTCACCACTGATGAAATTCAAAGGCAGAGAGACAGTGGTGTTGAAGCAGGAAAGGGATTTACTTCAGGGAAGCCAAAGCCAGGAGACCACAGACTCGCCCCTCCCCCCAAGTGCTGAAAAGACTTCCAGCTTCCAGGTTTATAGAAGGAAAACGTGGGGGAAAGGTAGGTGGTATGGGCAGATACGAAGTGAAGATCAAATCAGTCACTGTCTTGGAGTAAATCACCTGGGGGCACTCGCTGGCTCAAGGCAGTCCTTCTTGCTTAATGGGGTAGTTTGGCTTCCCATCAGAGGATGCTTTGCTCTCAAGGTCTCCCACCTGAGCCAAGAGACAAGCTGGAAACAAGAAACCTAACGAGAATGCTTGAGGCCAAAATGGAAGCATCCAAAGTCCTCTTGCATAAACAAAGGGAAAAATCTTGGTAAGACTGACAATAACTGAAGGACACCTGGGTGGCTCTGTGGGTTAAGCTTCTGCCTTCAGCTCAGGTCATGATCGCAGGGTCCTGGGATGGAGCCCTGCATGAGGCTCTCTGCTCAGCAGGGAGCCTGCTTCCTCCTCTCTGCCTCCCTCTCTGCCTGCTTATGATCTCTGTCTGTCAAATAAATAAATAAAATCTAAAAAAAAAAAAAAAAAAGATTGACAATAACTGATATTTATTGACCAACGATTCTAAGTATTTTCCAAGTACCATTTCATTTATCACAAAAACTCAAGGAAGTATGTATGACAGGCCCACTCTCTCTGTCAGGTTTTGTTTTTACCTCTTTTGGGGCCAGAAGTGTTTTGGAAGTCAGATTACTTTAACTTCGGACGGGGTGGGGGGGGGATGGGAGGGGTTGGGGTGTGAAATGTGATGCTGTATTAGTTATCTATGGCTGTGTAACAAAACAGCCAAAACTTAGTGACTTTAAGACAGTAAACACTTGGCTTTATCTCACAGTAAGGCTCAAGAATCAGAGTATGGATCAGTGGCTTAGCTGGTGTTTCTGTCTCTTGGTTACAATCGGGATGTCGGGGGCTCCTGGGTGGCTCAGTCAGTTAAGCATCTGCCTTCGGCTCAGGGCATGATCTCGGGGTCCTGGGATCGAGCCCCGCATCGGGCTCCCAGCTCAGCAGGGAGTCTGTTCCCCCGCCAGCCCTGCTCCTCTGCCTGCTTGTGCTCACTCACTCACTCTCTCAAATAAATACATAAAATTCTTTTTAAAAATCAGGATACCGGCCAAGGCTGTAGTCTCGTCTGACGGCCTCACCAGAGGTCACGGGGAATCTGCCTCCAGGCCCACTCAAGCCGCTGTGGCTCCCTCCAGAGCCTCAACACTGGAAGTCTCCCATCACCTTTCCTCACAACATGGCCGCCGGCATCCCCCAGGGCAGGGGATCCAAGAGAGAATTAGAATTAGAGCAAACACCCAAGGCAATCCCATCTAACCTCATCCTGTGATGAGGCATTCCATCACCTCTGCCATCTTCTGTACGGTATTCAACCCCGCCCACATTCCAGGGGAGAGTTTACAAAAAGGGTTCACAGGAGGCCATCTGGGGGTCTGTCTTCCCCAGAAACACATACCGTCGATTACCGAAGGCCCACAGTCAAGTCTGGAACTGTACTTTTTGATTAAAACACACACACGTGATATTTCTGCATCAAAATATTTGAATGCTCTTGCTAAAGAGGATAAATAATGAATCACTAAGTTCATGTCAGTTTAGGTTGGATTTTGCTGCCAATTAAGTTATAAAAACCTTTAGGTTTTCAGAGCCTTTTAGGCTCAGAATTATGGAAAAGAGATTGGAGATCATTACGATTATCCTCTCCTTTAGATGATACCCAAGGCCCAGGGGGTTAAATATGTCTGTCTGTCTCTCTCTCCCTCTTTCTCTCACTCTCTATATATATCTTCATATAAGCCCAGACAGTGATAGACCCATATATATAAATCACTAGTCTTCTCAGAGGAAAAAGAATGAGGAGTACATGTCTCCATGACTTTCCCTTTACAAAGTCACTACATAAAAACTCTTAGTTTTTTAATAAAATATATTAATTTTTAGAAGAATAAAATGATAATCCTCCCACAAGGCAAAGTGTACAAGAGCCAAAGGTTTTATGCAATGTTATGCTGGTTTCTAACATGCTGGTGTGGGTGTAGCCTGTGATATCACAAAATGGAAGAATTAAAGAAAAAAGTGGAATAAGACAAAAAGTGTAATAAATTAAATTAAGATGAGTTTCCTCAGCTTACGCATAGTTGGGAATAGTCAGGGGACAAAAATGATCTAGCAGTTAGTAGAAAATGCCTAGCTATGTATGCGAGTGTGTGGGGAAGAATTCTGATTTGTTGTGGTTTTGGTGAGAGTTAATGAAAACCCCTATATCCTTTAAAGGTTGACCAACCTTGACTAGAACACAAATGATGGTCAGACTGAAACTTCATTTCTGCCTCTTAAGTTAGTCACTCTCCTGGTTTGCACTGATTCCTAATCGGAATTTTGAGCATGTATTAAATATTGTAGGAGGGAGTGAGTTAGCCCTTTATTTCAGATTCTACTTTTTTTTAATGACCTGTTTAAACAGATAAAAACTGACTTTAATAACTGCAAGCGATATTAGATATACTAAATGGCCCTACTTCGGATTCTGTATATGTTTAACAAATTAAGCATTTTGTCTTCATGACTAAAAGTAAAGGGCTTAGCCAGGCAAGCTGAGAAATTCATTCGCTCTCCTTTAAGGGGTACTAATAAGCCAAAACGTCACTGGCTTCTGTTGTAACATTGTAACGTTCATTGTAACACCTCAATTCCAAATACATTCCTGTCAAAATCTTCAATGGCCTTGAGACTATGACATGGCAAACACCTTTTTAAAAAAATCCATTTTAGGAGCTGAGACAGAAAAGGGAATCCACAGCAAATTCCAAAAGGGCGGCCAACACTGTCTTGTCATAACTCAGCCTCCCACTAGGTGGCGCTGCTTCTCAACTTCTATTCGTTGTGTGTGTGTGTGTTTTTCTTTTAAATAAAATAAAATGGGCTTCTCCTGACATTTATGATATGGCTGTTGTTGGCCTCAAAGAGCTCATTAGTTCTAACCACCATGAACCACCTCTTTTCCCAAGAGGAGAGTATTTCCCGGTGTGCTCACTTCAGCAGTGTATTTTTTAAGTGTCACATGGGATGAGATTAATAGTAAGATAAGAGATGCTATGGGTATACTGTGGGTATGGTGTGTTGATAAAGCAGGTAGATTCTAGACCCAGACTTCCTGGGTTCAATTCCAGCTCTGCTACTGATGGCTGTGTTACCTAGGGCAAATTACTTGACTGCTCTGTGTCTCTGTTCCTTCATCTATAAAACAGATGCAGTCATAGTACCTAACTCAGAGGTCTGATGGGAGGCTTAAATGAGTTGATCTAAGTAAAGCCCTCAGAACAGTGACTAGGACATAGTAAGCACAATTTAAGAGGTAACTATCAACCCTATGACTACCTTAAGAATGCTTGCTGGCATTGCACTGGCCATATTTTCTTTTTTTTTTTTTTTAAATTTTTGTTTACTTACAGAGAAAGAGACAACAAGAGAGGGAACACAAGCAGGGGGAGTGTGAGAGGGAGTAGCAGGCTTCCCACTGAGCAGGGAGCCCCATGCGGGGCTCGATCCCAGGATCCTGGGATCATGACCTGAGCTGAAGGTGGCTGCCCAATGACATCCAGACACCCCCACTGGCCATATTTCACTAAATCCTGTCAACAATACTGAGAGTAATTCGATCTTCTAGATCCATTGTACAGACAAAGAAACCAATGCCAAATAAGTGAAATGAATTGCCCAAGGTCTAGGTTAGTGGCAGGGTTAGAACTTCAACCCACAAATACCTAATTCTAAATCCATGCTCTTAACCACTAGAATATCATACAAGCCAAGTATTATAAGTAATAAAAAGCAAGAAATCTATAGCTCAAATTAAGAGATAACAGCAATTGTTCTCTAAAAAACATGTGGTTTTCCTTTGTTTTCCCCTCTACAACATAATTATATTTCCTTTCCTTTATGTGATTTGCCCCCCTAAATTAAACTTTGGTCTTAACATTTATTTCTAAACCAGCAGGCAGTATCTATAGCCTAAATCTTTAAAAATCCTTGAGATATGGTTTTGAGATGAACTTAAAAGATAGCCCACTAAAAAAAGGTTAGATTATTTAAAAGTGGAGAAAAGATGATTCTACAATTCTGCACAAAGATAAAAATAGAATTCCAAGCTCTTGACCCCCCCCAAAAAAACTATACTACCTTCCAACTACTGTTTTTTTCCCCCTGTCCATCCTTGAAATGACCTTGGTTTAATTACCTGCATCTCAATGAATGAATCTACATAGAAAGTGAAGGTTAATTAATGAAAGATCGTTTCTTTTGCTAAGCCCACCAGGCAGTGGCTGACAGCAAGAGCGGACCATGCAGCATTATCCTCTAGCTCATTAGAAATGGTCAGATTGATGTGCTCACTTTGGACCAGGGGAGGGAAAGACAGTAGTTTACTAACAATGGCCAGTCGCGGTGCACAGTCACAAATCTCCCTACCTAAGACCTCTACCCTTAAGTATCACCTGCTCTTGAACTCAAAGAATCCAAAATATTAGAAACGCAAAGATCACATTCTAACAAGGCTTTGAGATAAGCATGTTGGTTGCACATTAATATTCACAGAACTTCTATACCATAATATTTTATTACCTTCCTTGTTTTCAAGTATTTTTTTTTTTAAACTAGGTCATTCTAGAACAGGTTTATGAAGCTCAGCATTAATAACATTTTGAATTGGATAAATTTCTGCTCTAAGCAGCTGTTCTCTGTTATGTAAAATATTTAGCAGCACCCCTGACTTCTACCCACTGGATACCAGTAACACGCTTCCCCCTCGTTGTGACAATCAAGACCGTCTCCAGATATTGCCAAGTGTCCCCTTGAATGCAAAATTGTCCCTTCTAGGAACCACTGATCAAGAAAAAATATAGTTTTAGAGTTTGAGACTTCTCATGTCTTAGGGCGCAGGGGGGGGAAAGTTGGAAAAATAATATATCTGTATTCTCTTTACCCAGATTCTTCAACAGTTTCCATTTTACACAACCATAGTCCAATTACTAAAATCAGGAAATTAGGGGCTTCTGGGTGATGCAGTGGGTTAAGCATCCAACTCTTGGTTTCATCTGGGGCTGTGATCTCAGGGATCTGTGGAGTCAAGCCTCGCATCGGGCTCCATGCTCAGCACAGCATCTGCTTAAGATTCTCTCTCTTTCCCTCCGCCCCTTCGGCTCAGGTTCTCTCTCCCCCTAAAATAAATCAATCTCAAAAAAAAAAATAATAAGCATATAAAATTGATGTTGTTATAATATCTTTAAGTAATTTATAGGTCTTAGTCAAATATCACCAGTTTCTCACCCATGTCCTTTTACTGGTCACATGTTGCATTCGGTTGTCATGGTAACTATAGTTTCCTCCAACCTATGATGGTTGCTCCGTCTTTCTTCATGACCTCGGTGTGTTGGGAGGGGCACTGACCGGTTAGATATTTCGTAAAACATTCCTCAGTGTAGGTTTGTCTGATGTTCTTTTATTAGACTGAAGTTATGTCTTTTTGCATGAATGTCACAGTAGTGCTGTGTCCTTCTCTGCCTATGATATCACAAGGTACCTACCAGACGTGCTATTAATTTTGATCACGTGGCTGTGGGAGCACCCAGAGTTTCTCCACTGTCAGGTTATTAATTCTTTCTTTGTATAGAGTAAGCATCTTGTGGGGGAAATTCCTTGAAACGATGTAAATATCCTCTTTCTCACCTCAATTTTATCCACTAATTTTAGCATCCAGCGATGCTTCTCGCTCGCAATAATTATTATTGTGGTGTTTGCCAAATGGTGACTTTCTATTTTTGTCATTTGACATTTATAATTGGAATTCTGTGATACGGAGTAACTGTTCCATTTTCTCAACTTTTTAGTTATTTTTAAAGGAACTTTTGTCTTACTACCATAAATGAAAAACCAGAATTAAAACAATTTTTTTAATGATAAAATAATAATAATAATAACAGTACAAAATAAACTCAATGAAACCTATTTATATCCATTTCTAGCTGGATACTATAGCATTTGAAGGCTCCCAGTCTGATGTCTCGTTTCGTTTTGTTAAAGAGATTAATAGGCATTAGGAAAGTATTACAAACATGCTAGAGACAACATTTCTCCTTCGTGTATCAACAGAAGGATTGGAAGACAATTGGAAAAGCAATCACCGTGTGGTTCAGTATTATTTGACGTTGGAGCTCCATAATATCTAAGATCTTCTCATCTTTCTCCAGTGGTCTGTGGCCCACATTTTGAAAAACACTAACCAGTTTCTCTCATTTTATAGATGATGCGACCAAGACCCAGAGAAAGTAAATAACCTCCCTGATATTCACTAACAGAGGATCTTCGCGAAAAGGAACAGTATTATCTCAGGCAAACCTAAGAGTACAACGCTGGAGGTGAGATGGGCTGGTAGATGGAGATTTATAATCAAGATGGCAGAGAGTCTCATAAAGCCCACGGGTAAGAACGCGGCTAGACCAGGAATGGACTGGAACCTGGAAAACAAGAGTGAGCAGATCCTGCTTCTCATTTCTCTTTTTCTCTGCACCGGTATTTTATTCTCTCTCCTTGTCTCCCTCTCTCACAGCTATCCTCAGCTTCTCCATCCTGGCAGAAAAACGGAGCAGCCCTAGAACAACCAGGTCTATAGTCCAAACCATACTCAGAACGACACTGGGTCTCCCTGGATCCCAATTCTAAACTCCTAAAAGGAGAATCTGATTGGCCCAGCTTAAGTGAGGGGCACACTCTTGATCCAATCAGCTGTGATGAGGGGCAGGACAGCATAATGCAAAAGGCGGACTGGCCATCATCAGCTGAGCACTGATCTTAAGCAAATACCACCGAGCAAGCCTCTGTATCCAAAGGCCTAGAAAACTGACTTCTCAATGGCCAATCCGGGTCCTCAAAACAGCATCAGTCTTTAGTATACTAGCCATCCAGATACCACGTGAAGTATTTTTTCTTTACACTTTTTCTTTGAACTGATGTTAATTTTTTTTTTTCTTACAAAATAACATTGAGGGTTCCTGGGTGGTTCAGTAAGTTGAGCATCCAACTCTTGATTTGGGCTCAGGTCATAATCTCATGGGTCATGAGATCAAGCTTGTGATGGACTCCAAGAGTCTGCTTAAGGATTCTGTCCCTCTGCCTCTTTCTCTCTCTCTCTTTCAAAATAAATAAATAAATCTTTAAGAATAGCATTGAGTATAATATGAGCTTAACTAGGAAAATTAGATTTTTTTTTCCTAATACTGATTTAAATCCATGAATGTTACTAAAACCAAGAATGGGGGCACCTGGGTGGCTCAACCTGTTAAGTGTCTGCCTTTGGCTGGGGTCATGATTGCAGGGTCCTGGGATTAAGCCCTGTATCAGGCTCCCTGCTCAGTGGGAGTCTCTTTCTCCCTCTGTCTCTCCCCCTACTTGTGCTCTCTCTCTCTTCGTGTGTCAGATAAATAAATAAAATCTTATTAAAAATAAGTAAATAAATAAAAACAAAACCAAGAATGCACAACCTGGGCCATAGAAAAGCCCAGTGTTATGTATCCCTTACTTCAGTAAGTACTAGGCACTCTAAGCGTTGGAGTCTCTTCCCTGTTTTCTCTGTCCCATGTAGCAAGATCTTCTATGTTCAAATTGTTCAGACAGTTTTGAGTCCATTCTTGTTTCATTCTTCCTAAAATTAAATTATTCTGACTTGAAAATTACATGTTGTTGAGAAATTGGCTTTTGATGTTTCTCTGCGCTCTTCACACCAACTTTTTAAAAATAAACCCTGCTCAGTTTTTTACTCATTCATTCTAGTATTGACTACAGTGAGAGACTCTTAAGGATGGATTTGGCTCATGTTTCAACCATGTTAAAACCTTGGCTTTAAAGGTCAATGCAGATAAATACCTAATACATACTTTGGAAGATCTTCAGTTCCGGGGATACAAAAAATGAAAAACCCTTGAGCCTGCCCTCAAGGAGCTCCCAGGATCTCAAGGGAGAACAGAAACCTCAATAAACAATGGCAGTGAACAGGATAAGCATCGTGTAGGGGCCCACCAGGCACCCTGCATCCCCCACTCCAGAAGATGCAGAGTAAAAGGTAAGGGCAGGATGCTGAATCCATGAAGGGGCTGGAAAATGAGACACGTGGCTACCTGGGGGGAACCATTCAAATCAGAGGAAAGAACAAGCACAAGTCTTGAGGCAAGAGCTTTCTGGGACGATCCTGAGAAAGCTAGGAGCTGTCTGTAGCTGGAACAGAGTGAGTGAGGGGAAGAGCGATAGGAGGATGGAATCAGAGAGGCAGTTGGGGGATGGTCTCTAGGTCAGGTGGGACCTTATGGAGGTCTTTGGCCTTTCCTTGGCCTGAGACCGGAGCTGCTGGGGTTTTTAGGTAGAGGAATGACCTTTTTTAAAAGGCTTTCTTGGAAAGAGTGGGGGACTCAAAAGAGTAGATTATAGACGTCAAAGGTGAAGATGAGAAGCTGTTAGATCCCTAGGAATTAACTAGCTGAGCCATAATGGCGGTTTGGACTCTGGATCCATTCTGAAGGTAGCACCAACAGAATGTGAGAAGACTAGATGTGGGGCGTGAGAGAAGGTGTGAAGTCAAGGCCACATGTAAAGTTATGACCTGAGTCACAGGGTGGATCAAGTTTCTAGGCACTGGAGCTGATAGGTAGAAGGCCGCCGCCAGGCTTTCATTCTGGATGTGTCAAATGTTTGAGATCCCTGTAAAATGCATCCACACGGAGATAACAAGAGGGCAGTTGGACACAAGATGCTGGTGTTCAGGACAAGGCTCCACGCTGGATGCATTAAGCAGCATAGACCCTATTAGTTCAGGACCTGGCGTATAGTAGGCATTCAATAAATGGCAAATGCATGAATGCGATGATTTGCATCAGCCCAGATAATCCACATAGTGCTGGAAAGAAGGAGGCCTTCACACCCTACTCACGGGGGTCAATAAGAGTTTCCCATGAGAAGAAAAGCAATTTTTTTTGCCCTTATCCCAAATGATAGGCAAAATAAGATGGTGTGGTTTCACTTAGGTTGTTTTCTATCTCCAAGATAACATTAATAAACAAATTTGAAATCATACGAGTATGAACGTAAATTATTTACAGTGTACTTGAAGAGCTCAGAAGGGCTTTGTAAGGTAAATAATTTATAAACTCATAGAAAGAGTTTCTTTTTCTCACTAATTAAGGGTGAAAATTTTACCAATAAATCATGAGAGGTTTCGGGAAATATGCAGAGTAGAGATCAATTCGGTACAATAAACATTTACTGAAAAACTACTGTGTGCCAGACATTCAGCCGGAGATGAGTGGTTCAAAGACCTGTGTTGTGGCATTTCCACTTTAAAGGAGCTGCCCGTGCGGCAGGAGAAAGAGTGTCCTTAGGACCAAGTGACACGACTAGGGCACCTGTTGGTGCTGCTCATCACTGAGCTTTGAAGCTCGGTTTTGCCGATGCAAGGTGCGATGGTAATTCCCCGCCCCCTCGGGGCAAGTCCTGACCATGTGCCTTGCCTTAGCCAATGAAACGTAAACAAAAGCCAGTTGTGTTACTTCCAGGTGGCAGTTGTAAGAGGCAGTGAGTGATTTGCCGTGGTAATGGGCTCAATGTTTGTATCCCCCAAAAGTCATAGGTTGAAAGGTAATCTCCAAAGGGACGCCATATTACACGGCGGAGCCGCTGGGAGGTGGTTAGGTCCTGGAGCGCGGACTTACAAATAGGATTAGTGCCTTTGTAGGAAGAAGCCAGAGAGCGAGCTCCCTCTCTTTCTGCCATGTAAGGATGTGATGAGAAGTCTGCAGTCTGCCACCCAGAAGACTGACTCTCCTCAGAACTCAACCATGCTCACCCTCTGATCCCAGACGTCCAACCTCCAGAACCATGGATTTAATAATTTAATAATTATAACAATTTAATAATAAATTGTTATTATTTATAAGCCACTCAGTCTATACCTGAACTGCAAGGACAACAGTGTTCTGGTCTGCTGTCACAGTGACACAAAGGCATGTTAAGGGGTCGCTTCCTCCAACCCAGGCCCATCCATGACTGCTGTGAGCCAAGCTTCCCCACCCCACGGAAACGACCTGCCATATCTACAGCATGAACAGGAAGTAACCGTGTGTGTGTGTGTGTGTGTGTGTGTGTGTGTGTGTGTGACCGACACTTAGGGATTGTGAATTACTAGTCTATCCCATCCTAAATGATACCAACCCTATTTTGATAAAGGATACATCCTTGGTGAATTTCCACATTTCGGATACCCCTGTAATCCTTCTTCCTTTTATTTATCTAGTCCTGTTTTAAAATATAACTTCTGCCCTGTGTTTCCCAAATCATGTTTCTCTGTTCACAGAAACAAAGCCATGGGTCCAAGCTGTCAGTTAAAGACTTTCCTCCACTCTTCAATTTGTTTAAAAATTCCACTTTCCAGCTAGAATCCTATCGTTCTGTCTTCATTTGCCCTTCTCCTATATACTTTTTTTTTGTGCAAGTCATAGCCTATACCAGAAGCAAATTTGTAGCTGCTAATTACACAAGCATTTCCTGGTGGGTGTAGAGTAGAGGCCAAGGGAATCATGTGAGAGCTACATGGCAGCCGGCTAACCGACCGGATCTCAGCAGAGGGTAGGAGTACCTGACCGTAAGAGACTCTTAACTCTAGGAAACAAACTGAGGGTGGCCGGAGAGGTGGGGGGTAGGAGGATGGGGTAACTGGGGGATGGGCATTAAGGAGGGCACGTGATGGAATGAGCACCAGGTGCTACATACAACTTACAAATCACTAAACTGTACCCCTGATACTAATACTACACTACATGTTAACTAAATTTATTTTTTTTTTAATATTTATTTATGGGAGGGGGGAGCATGTGCAGGGGGAGGAGAAGAGAGAGTGGCAGCCTCTCCACCGAGCAGGGAGCCCAGGAACTGAGCCAAAGGCAGACACTTAACCGACTGAGCCACCCAGGTGCTCCAAATAAATTTGAATACAAAATTTTGTTAAAAAGGTGACGAATGCCTATTCATGAAGGGCCCTCCAGGGACTAGCAAGTTAGCAAAACCATGGAAAGTATGCCGTTTCTCTATGTTTTGTTGCCTGCCATCTTTCTAGTGCCTCGAAAATGTGTGGCACAGAGTAGATGCTAAATGAACATTAGCAGGGAGGGAAAAGGGAAGGAAAAAACAGGAGAAGGTCAAGAAGGAGAAACAAAGGAAGAAGGCAGGACGTGCACAGAGGCGGAAGGTGTGAAGGCTTCCTGGGGACGAGAATAAAACAAAGGCCATAAGATACTTTTCTTAAACAGTTCTGGGAAAGTTCCACCATCATTAATTTCAGAGCATAAGAAGAATTTCTGTGCAGGTCAGCAGTTCTTCTAATGGCTTGGAAAATCTACGCTGGATCAAGGGCAAATGCTACCTATAGCAAAAGTACTAGGTATTTCCTTAAGAGCAACCGAGTGCCATTTCAACGGTTATGGTAGACTGAGTTGGGAAAGGTCAAGGCGAAGAGAAATAAGAGAAAATATGCTCATAGCAGTGGTCGGGCCAAGATGGGATGGGGGAGGGGGGGCCATCGAGGACTTGAGCCTACCTCCAACCAGATAAAATCCATTATCCTCAAAAGTCAAGCCAAATAAGCAGTAACAAGATATCTTTGTTTTTATTAATTGACATCTTCTTGATCTTAAGAAAATATGACTACAAGCTACTTACTTTTCTAAACAGCAATTTTATTGATCCATAACACAACCTGAATGGCAGTGTTCTTTCTGCAAAAATCCAGCTTTAGGACAAACCCCATCAGCTCGACCAGGTTGCTCTAGGACTGAATTTTGGAGCAGACCTTGGCTAAGAGTGAATTATTTATTTCCAGCATCAGCACCAACAAATACAGGGGCCCCCGCCTCAGATGCCCACTGCCCCAGCTCCAACATGGGGGCTATTATTAGATGCTGATTTAGCCACTGGCTCGTGCATTTGTTGATTACAACACACAATATCAATTTTCACTTACCTATCTGGAGATGGGAGAAACCCAGTCTCCACTAAGACAAGTTTTGATTCTAAGGATAAGAAATCCAAAATCGCACTGAGGGAAATTTCTTAAGGCTAGCACTCGGAAGCACAGGGTGGACAAGGAGGCTAGAGAGTGGCAAGGTTCCAGGCTCCCCTGTTTTGTTTCTCCCCCATGCACAGTTCCCATTCCCATGATCACTTCTTGGTCCAAAACTGTTGCTGGAGCACCAGCTATTATATCCACATTCCAGCCATCGGGAAGGAATTAGATGGGGAGAGGGGAGACAAAGAAGCACCCACTAGCCTCTTTTTAAATACATTTCCCAGAAGTTATCACTTCCTCTTACAACTAATTAGACAAGAATTCAGGTTCATGGTCCCACTTAGGAGCAAGGGAACCTGGGAAATCTTGCCCTGTTTGGGGCTTCTATGTGCCACTCAACAATTAAAGGTCAATTACTAGGGAAGAAAGGGGAATAGCACTGAGGGATAATTGGTACTTCCACCCACTCCAATATGGTTTATGCCAGATTTTAATTTGTCTTACTCTGCCTCTTCTCAAGTGCTAAGAAAAATAATGAGATATATAAAGTTTTCTGAAACCATGAAACCGAACTCATTTACCTTTATAATTTTCTATTAATCTACTACCAGAATTCATTTTACATTTAATTCCAGCCTCTAACACTTTAATGCCATCTCTTTAGTCTTTACACATTAGTGGTCTCAGGCTTGTCAGACTTTTTCATCTCCTTTATGTTCATTTATTTTAACTTTTAGTGGTTCTTCTAGCCAATCCTTTATCCTTTTTATTACAAGAGCATGAAATTTCATAATCCCCTAGAGCTTTGTTAGTCAGCTGCTACAAGCTTCTTCACCTTCACTAATTTATTCCCTCATTTTGACTTTCAGATCTGAAGCATGCCTTAATATTTTGTTTTTGAATTCGAAAGTAACTTTTATTAAGTAGGTTTATTGCATTAATAGATTTTTATTTCAGTTTTTGCCATTATATTTAAGTTCTCTGCCAGTTATGCTGGTGATCGCTTTAATAACAATTTATAATGCTATGCAATATAATTTATATTATAATATAATAAAATGTACATAATATAATAAAGCAAAGAGTCATCTTATAAAACTTTACCTGGAAATTGCTTCAAAGAAGCATGCATTTTTTTTAACTCCCCAATACACCATTTTATTGATATTTATTATAATAGGAAATTCCTAAACAAGAATAGCTTCCCTTTTTAAGAAAAATAATAATAAAGACAGTGCCCCTGAAAATGCCACATAGGTTTTGATTTTTTATTTGCCTCATCCTTCCTTCTGTTTTGGCTTCTCAAAGGCAGTGAGAGGATTGTTTTTCCTTCATCATACAATTACATGAATGATCAATACGCAGCTGCGACCATCTCTAATTCAGGTTACAACAGCAAGAACGATCGTGTCGGCATTAACTGAGATATATATGTGACAATAAAATAATACTAATAATTATAAAACACTCTCTCCTCATCCATTGAAAATCTGGCAGGGATTATAGAAAGACTGATCAAAATGCAAATGTTAGACATATATTTGCGCAGCAGCGAAAAGAAAAACCAAAGCATGAACTTGAGGACTTTAAACTTTTGGGCTTTAAAGTGATACCAATGCAAGGAAAATAATAACAATAATAATAATAATAATAATAATAATAGTGGTCACCAGAGGGCTGCACTCTGATAGTATTTCTCTTCAGGCAAGAATCTAGAACTACATCGAGGAATATGCCTTCTGCAACGCCCCTCCCCCGGGCTCCCAAAAAAACCTCAGTGGTTTAAAGCAAGAACTTTGATTTAGTTCCTAAGTCTGCAAATTAGCGCTTGGGGTGGGAGGTTCTGCCGATTCCAGCGAGGCCTATTTGATCTTGACTGGGATTCACAGGTGAGACCATATTGGTTTCTGAGTGGGATGCAGGGGTCAGGGGGGATGGCAGGAGGGGGATGGGAGGAACGGGGTGGGGGGGTGGCTGGCTGGTTGCTGTGCGCGGGGGGGGCCCCCCAGTTCTGATCCACATGGTTTCTCACCCTCCAGGCCCCTGGCTCGGCCTCGCTCAAATGGCAGCAGAGGAGCCTGGGTGACTCAGTGGCTTAAAGACTCTGCCTTCGGCTCAGGTCATGATCCCAGGATCCTGGGATCGAGCCCCACATCGGGCTCTCTGCTCAGCGGGGAGCCTGCTTCCTCCTCTCTCTCTCTGCCTGCCTCTCTGCCTACTTGTGATCTCCGTCTGCCAAAGAAATAAATAAAATCTTTTTTTTTTTTTTTTTAATGGCAGCAAAGCTCGCAGAGAAGCAAAACGTCAAGCCTGCTTGGGTAGTGCTTGTTGATGCCCTATTATCCAAAGCAGGTCAGGTTCCCAGCCCAACCACAAGTGGGGAGTGGGGAAACAGGCTTCTCTTCTTTATGGGCAGAGTGGACAATTGTGGGCATTTTATAATCATTTGATAAACACATCACACCCAGGGCATTCCTGATCTTTGCTATCATTTCTTGAATTCCCACAGCCCATTAAACATTCTATTCACTCCATGAGTGAGTGCTCCTTTGTGCCATGCCCGGTTTTAGAAATACTGGACCAAACAAAAACTCTGGCCTCCTGAAGCTTACATTCTGGTAGGGATATTTCCTAAGCCAATATTTTTTAAGGTTTATTTATTTACTTCAGAGAGAGAGAAAGTAAGAGGGGTGAGGAGCAGAGGGAGAGGGAGACTCTCCAGCAGAGTCCTTGCTGAGCACAGAGCCCAGACCTCATCCCCCTGAGACCATGACCTGAGCAGAAATCAAGAGCTCCATGCTTAACTGACAGCACCACCCAGGTGCCTCCCAAACCAGTATATTTTTTAATTTATTTTATTTTAGTTCTTTATTTGTTTGTTTCGACCATAGCCAGTGTCTCTTCCTCCTGGAGCCAGTGATAGACCTCCACAGGTTTCCCCATTCCATGCCCTTTCCCTTCTCTTCGGGCAATAGCCTCCTCCCATTCTTTTTTTTTTTTTTTTTTAATTTTTTTATTTTTAATAAACATATAATGAATTTTTATCCCCAGGGGTACAGGTCTGTGAATCACCAGGTTTACACACTTCACAGCACTCACCATAGCACATACCCTCCCCAATATCCATAACCCACCCCCCTCTCCCAACCTCCCTCCCTCCAGCAACCCTCAGTTTGTTTTCTGAGATTAAGAGTCCCTTATGGTTTGTCTCCCTCCCAATACCATCTTGTTTCATTTATTCTTTTCCTACCCCCTTAACCCCCCCAAGTTGCATCCCCACTTCCTCATATCAGGGAGATCATATGATAGTTGTCTTTCTCCGATTAACTTATTTCACCAAGCATCATACCCTCTAGTTCCATCCATGTCATCGCAAATGGCAAGGTTTCATTTCTTTTGATGGCTGCATAGTATTCCATTGTGTATATATACCACATCTTCTTTATCCATTCATCTGTTGATGGACATCTAGGTTCTTTCCATAGTTTGGCTATTGTGGACATTGCTGCTATAAACATTCGGGTGCATGTGCCCCTTTGGATCACTACGTTTGTATCTTTAGGGTAAATACCCAGTAGTGCAATTGCTGGGTCATAGGGTAGTTCTATTTTCAACATTTTGAGGAACCTCCATGCTGTTTTCCAGAGTGGTTGCACCAGCTTGCATTCCCACCAACAGTGTAGGAGGGTTCCCCTTTCTCTGCATCCTTGCCAGCAACTGTCATTTCCTGACTTGTTAATTTTAGCCATTCTGACTGGTGTGAGGTGGTATCTCATTGTGGTTTTGATTTGTATTTCCCTGATGCCGACTGATGTGGAGCATTTTTTCATGTGTCTGTTGGCCATCTGGATGTCTTCTGCCCATTTCTTGATTGGATTATTTGTTCTTTGGGTGTTGAGTTTGCTAAGTTCTTTATATATTTCGGACACTAGTCCTTTATCTGATATGTTGTTTGCAAATATCTTCTCCCATTCTGTCAGTTGTCTTTTGGTTTTGTTAATTGTTTCCTTTGCTGTGCAAAAGCTTTTGATCTTGATGAAATCCCAATAGTTCATCTTTGCCCTTGCTTCCCTTGTCTTTGGCAATGTTCCTAGGAAGAAGGTGCTGTGGCTGAGGTTGAAGAGGTTGCTGCCTATGTTCTCCTCAAGGATTTTGATGGATTCCTTTCTCACATTGGGTCCTTCATCTATTTTGAGTCTATTTTTGTGTGTGGTGTAGGAAATGGTCCAATTTCATTTTTCTGCATGTGGCTGTCCAATTTTCCCAACACCATTTATTGAAGAGGCTGTCTTTTTTCCATTGGACATTCTTTCCTGCTTTGTCGAAGATTAGTTGACCATAGAGTTGAGGGTCTATTTCTGGGCTCTCCATTCTGTTCCATTGATCTATGTGTCTATTTTTGTGCCAGTACCATGCTGTCTTGATGATGACAGCTTTGTAATAGAGCTTGAAGTCTGGAATTGTGATGTTGCCAACTTTGGCTTTCTTCTTCAATATTCCTTTGGCTATTCGAGGTCTTTTCTGGTTCCATATAAATTTTAGAATTATTTGTTCCATTTCTTTGAAAAAAATGGATGGTATTTTGATAGGAATTGGATTAAATGTGTAGATTGCTGTAGGTAGCATAGACATTTTCACAATATTTGTTCTTCCAATCCAGGAGCATGGAACATTTTTCCATTTCTTTGTGTCTTCCTCAATTTCTTTCATGAGTACTTTATAGTTTTCTGAGTACAGATTCTTAGCCTCTTTGGTTAGGTTTATTCCTAGGTATCTTATAATTTTGGGTGCAATTGTAAATGGTATTGACTCCTTAATTTCTCTTTCTTCTGTCTTGTTGTTGGTGTAGAGAAATGCAACTGATTTCTGTACATTGATTTTATATCCTGACACTTTACTGAATTCCTGTACAAGTTCTAGCAGTTTTGAAGTGGAGCCTGTTGGGTTTTCCACATATAGTATCATATCATCTGTGAAGAGTGATAGTTTGACTTCTTCTTTGCCGATTTGGATGCCTTTATTTTCCTTTTGTTGTCTGATTGCTGCCTCCTCCCATTCTTTTTGAGAACCTCCCTTTCTGCCTCCCAGGGCGGTGGGCGGGGTGGGGGGTTGTTTGCCAAACTTGAAGGCTCTCTTGCCACATCTGTGAGAGGGAGATCCAGCCTGGCCAATCAAATACCTCATCCTCAACAAAGTGATTAGTCCAGGGTTGGCCAGATGAGCCAGGCAGGACCATAGAGAGACATTCTCAGGAAGAGAAAGGAAGCTGCTGGAGAAAATCTAGTCTTTACCCATAGATACAATGTGAGTTAGCGATGCCAATAATCTTAGATACCTCATGAGAATAAGTCCACAAAAGGAAGGAAAGAAGGAAGGAAGGAAAGGAAGGAAGGAAGGAAGGAAGGAAGGAAGGAAGGAAGGAAGGAAGGAAAAAAAGGGAAGAAAGGAATGAGAAAAAATAAAGAGAGAAAGAATTCTGGTGATGTCATTTGACCTCATGGAAACAACCATGCCTAAAGCCATTTCCACCCCTCTCCTTGGATTTATAAAAAAAAATGCTTGTCAAGCATGAGTTGGGTTTTTGTCATCCACACCAAATGAGTTGTAAGTAATACAACCTTCCAGAATTTAATACTGCCCTCCCAACCTCCCAAAGCCAGCTAGAGCCAGCTAGATGCACTATTTACAGAATACTATGAAATACACACACACACACACACACACACACACACACACACACATACACACACAATTCTACCATACAAACAAAGAGCAGATTTGGTAGAAAATAACTGTTTGATACAACTACATTGTAACACCATAAACATAACTTTTCTTTTTAAAAAATTTATTAATCTAAATAAGGACTACAATTTCCAATTTTTTAAATAATCATTTAATTCTTGTTCATCCATGGGGTCTCTTATAGCTAGTACTCATAGATAGGCTCAAGAAAGATTTAAAGGAAGGAAAATAAAATTAAACAAAATTGTATCTGGTGGGTCATTTTTTCCTACAAAGTCAAAAAGATTAGCTTCTCCCCAGGTCATAGAAAATTCCAAAACCCTTTGGACCATCGACTGAAACTTTTTTCTAAAGTAATACTAGAGATATTAAAATAACCATCCTAAAATCTACTCTTCTCTAGCTCCCTTGCCAAGGAACACCCAGCCATTTGAAGCATATTCCCCAATTACCCGACCCAGCCTTTTTCAAAGGTATCCTATGATATACACACACAAACACACACACACACACACACACACACACATGTACACAAACACATGTTAAAGACTCTGGAAAGGAACTTACTGAAATTTGTGTGAACTAGCATTTCCCAAACTTTTTTTTTAGCTTGTCACTCTTGTTAATATTCATAAAACCAGTTGTCCATATGTTATGCCCGAGTTTTCACATCCGAGAGACCACCAAGGAGCCAAGCACCAATGCAATCACACCAGGATTTATTTGACAAGCTTAAGCTTGGGCCCAAGTATACCTGACAAAGCGGAGTAGGGACTTGGACACCAAGCCAAATTACAGTCCGAGTTTTTAAAGACAGAGTAGGGTGAGGTGGTGGGTGAGGACAAAGGGGGTTATGGATGATGTAAGTCTCTAAGGAATTTTGGAAGCAAGGTCTCCAGGACCTTGAGAGGCTAGCTGTTGTTTGAGGAAAAGGTTATTCATTACCAAAAATAAAAATCTTCTTGTGAGACCCTTTAGATGTATATCAGTGGGTCATTTACTTGGGAATGATTCTGGACACTATATTGGAGGTTTAGAGATAAAGTTTCCTAAAGGAATTGTTAAAGTAGACTGACGGGATTCTGGTCAGACGTGTAAGGGTAGGAAGTCGGTCAGGCTAGGATTGTCCTTAGCAAAATCTCAAGGTGAGGGCAGTTAAGTCCCCAGGGGAGAGCCTCTCTGTCTGTTTCAAGGGCTTGTCAATAGGTGAGGAATTTTAATAATTTTCTTCTCCCTTTGTTTCCCAGATCAGCTAAATTTGAAGTGGGATGGCCTTAATTTTCTCAGCCTCCACATTTCCCCCTGAACAATTTTGACCCTTAAATCTTTAAGGTTGTTGAAGGTGGAAGGTCTCATCTTCTGTAACTTCTTCCTGCTGAGTAGGGGTGTAGAGTTGTCCCTACCCACTTGGGTCAACATTGATCAGTTAAGGAATGTGTAGGGGAATTAGGAAAGACGGAGGGAGCTGAATCCAGGGGTTAAAATCAATCATTAAAGGAGAGAGAGACTGTTTAAAGTGCTAACTTGAGTAGGTCAGAACCTAAGAAATATTTTGTGATAATCTGGAATATCAAGATGGCTGCACTTATGTCAGGGCTAGACTCGGGGTGGATACAGCCTTGTTTTTCTTGGCCTCCACACATAGAGTAAATACTAGTCTACTATGTAAATTGGAGTCAGCAGACTTTTCCTGTAAGCAGCCAAAGAAAAAATAGTGTAGGCTTTGCAGGCCATGCAGTGTCTGTCACACCTACTCAGCTTGGTCACTGTATTGGGAAAGCAGCCATAGATTATATGGAAACCGTGGGCATGGCTATGTCCCAATAAAAGTTGAAACAAACATGGAGGACCAGATTGGGCCCGTGGGACATAGTTTGTTGGCCTCTGTCTAGCCAGACAGGAGATATCAAGCCTAGAAGAGGAGAGTAAATAAGACCAGGGACTTAGAATCAATGTTGAGGTCCTACCTCCATGTACAGGTTGCATGGCCTTGAACCACTCACTGACCTTCTCGAAGCCCTTTTCCAAACTATAAAGTGAAGCATGTACTTTCAGACCTCTATTGAGCTTATATTTCTACATGATTTCTCCAAGGGGATGATGTGCAAATATATGTATATGCAATTTTTAAAAGTGGTCAGTTCAACACATGGGCCAGCCCTAATGTGAGACAGTGAAAATATTCATAAACCGAAGTCAGGCAGCAAACACAGCCCTCCGTTCCAAGGATGGGAGATTCAGAAACTAAGCCTCCGGGGAATTCATGAAGTTTGGGGGGACACTTCCAGTGCATGCAGGGAGGTTTGGGTCTATCTAGCCAACACTCAAGGGCCAGAGAGACCTGGTTGACATCTTGTTTCCACGAAGCTACCAGAAACTACATTTGGGTTCATGTTGAGTCTACAGAGATGCAGAACCCTGCCATCAAACTTGCTCACAAACACCTATTTTTTGCTAATCAGTCTTCACCTGGAGCCCCAGGTGAGCAAGTAGACCAGCAGAAGGTTCTGTTTGCCTTGTCTTGGTAGGACAAAATGAAGATGAAGCCACACAGAGTGCTGGGTTGCAATCTGTGCTTTGGTTCTAAATGACTGGACTTTTTTTTACCCAAATGTTTGCTTTCAGAAAGTTTTCTTTACACTCATACTGGCAGAATTATATTTTTATTTCACCACACTAACTGTGTTCATAATTTCGATTTTTACTGCATAATGTAGCGAGATCTTTTCCATTCATTCTATTTTTTTTTAACATGAGGAAATGACAGAAGAAAAGAGATAAAATGCTCAAATCCCTCCCGAGTTCCCCTTTTGCTCCATAGGGACCTAACATTTATCATGATTAATTTTTTTTCTTAAAAAAAAAAAAAAGAAATGAATATTTCTTTGTCAGGTAGAAGCTTTTAGTCATCCTGACACCAGGATTTCACACAGCAAAAATATTACTAATACTATTTTCCCTCTGAAGTGCATTTGTTATCAATATGCACTTAAACTGGTGATCAAGTCTGCTAGGAGAGACACCTGCTCTGCATTTTCTATCTGTTTAATACCTTAGGGATACATCACTTAATAATTTAGTGCTAAACCATTTAGCATTTTAGCCCATCATCGCTTATATTACACACAGGATTTCAGTAATGTCTGATAAAATTATGTGTTAGCTGCCTTATGTGTGTGTAAAACTTAATAAGTCTTCTTTACCCCCTCAAGTTTAATAACTGATTTTCTTACATTTATGGATGTGAAATTTTATTGCTCATGGATATAGTTTGAACCTAAATCTTCATATCTTATAAATTGATTTTTAGTTTCCTTTTTGACCTTATGAATTTCAATCAGACATTGACCTCTTGTTGGTCATGAATCTGACTGATTTAATGCCTTATAACAATAATAGTGGAGAAAAGCATTATCATAAGAGCCCACAGGGTTTGCAGAAACCCATAACTAGATCTTGGAGGCCTCAAGCAATAATAATTCTTGACCTAAGATCATTCTCTAAAGCTGGCATCCGTTACTGTACTAGGATGGCCCACCCTTGTTGCAGCTTAACTAGGGTGAGCAATGGCAAGGTCTCCAAAGGAGGTTGACTAAAATGGTTTCATAGAGACAGGCTTGAACATAAACCAGTAATAGGAAAGTTGCAAAAAACTAAATTGTATCTCAATTTTATCATGATTGGAAAGAAAAGGGAAACAATATATTGGAACTGTCTATTGGGGTGGAGGGAGGCGTTGTAAAGATTTTAACTTGATTTAAAAAAAATGAAAAATTAATATTAATTGTCTTAACAGACTGTATTGTTACTACTCTGTCTCATATTGTGACTGCTGAGTCTTTAGCCTAAATGCAAGAGTTGAAGGATCGTTCCTTTGTTTCCCTGGCTATGCTAATTTAATCTAATTGGTTTACTGAATAACTGGGTGTTGATGTTCATTATTCCTTATTAAGAAAGACTCTTAAACCCAAAACAAAAGCAGCTCTTCTTCTTTTGTTCTCCCTTTTTATTATGAACACAGGGGTCCAACTTTTTCCTGCGTGGCGATCAACACTTCTCAAAAGATAAAACACCTAAGATGTGGCTTACCCAAGAGCTTCGCTCCATGATTCATTCTCTCAAAAATCTAAAAATCCTCCAAATTGCTACAACAGAACACTGGCAGCGGAATGCTGACTAAAACAGAAAATTACTTGGGGAGAATAAATCTTTTCTGCCGAGAGAACTTAAGTAGATGCCCTATTTTACACTCTTGCTTTGTAGGTAGCTGCTTAAAAAGAAAAGGCAAGCAGACCTTCCACTGTCTTACTCTGAATGAGCCCCACCTTGAATCCTATATGGAGTTCGACTATTGGGATTTCAAAGACACTCACACTCACACCCCATTTCACGCACCGTAATACGAGAGCCTCAGAACTATGGTCCTGGATTCTGTTCACCAATATTTCTAATTCTCCTTCCAACCACAGGACAGGATTCCACTTGCCTACCCATGTGGCTGCTCTGGTCAATGAAATGTGAACAAATGCACCTAAAAGTCAATGCCCAATCACTTCCCCAATGTCCTCTTCTACCTGGATTTCACATGAGCAAAAAGTTAATATTTAATCCCATGAGACCTTGGCGTTAAAGCCTTCTGTGACCTGCTACACCTAACCCTTTCTCCAATCTTCATTTTTGGGAGAAAATAGCCTCTGCATAAGGGAAGTAGGGAGAGGGATAGATGACATCGAGGTAGAAATGACTACCTGATCCCAAACAGCCACCCTACCGGTGACGTATCTTTAAGCTAAAACATTGTTACGAAAGGATCCTACTGAAGTAAAATGCGAAGATAAATAATAATAATAGATAATATATATAATATATATTGTATATATCATATATAACCTATAAGAAATATTATATAATATATAAATAATAAATATATAATAATACTTAATTTAAAATAATAAAAATAAGTAAATATTTACAATCCGTAGTCATTAACCTATGAGAGTGCATTGAGAAATCTTTTCGCCTGAAAGGGTTGGGGCCCGAGGAAGAGCAAAGGAAGGTCATCAGCTCAGAAGCTGAGGAACCATATTTTTAAGAAAACCAAAGGAAATCATAAGGAAAGCAAGACGAGATGGAAACAAAGAAAGGTCCTGTAGTCCACCTTTCTTCCACCTAACTTTTGAACTGTTTTCCAGTATCCTCTGTGGTGAACACAGGCTTAAGAGTTACAATACTGCTCCTAAAAGAGCCCGAGCGGCCAATGGCTCATTTATCCCTTGAACAAATGGTTTTGTACGACTGAGGGCTGCACATTTTCACACCACACTGTCAGGGTCTGTCCCACGGATGCTGGCCTCCAGCCTCCTACTATGGAAGCACGTCAGGTGGAGCAGTTCACTCCCGAGAGTTAATAGCAACGTGGAGCCTCATCCCAGGGTGTCTGGAATGAAATGACTGAGCGTCCCACACCTGGTCAGCCTTCACTGCGATCTGGCGGACCAGGAAACTCCAGGGTGACCCCGCTCCTCCAGCAGGAACTCAGATTAGGGGAGAAACAACTCCAGGAGAAGAAACTGTTATTTCTAGGAAGGGGGATGGCCACAGCCCCCAGAAACTGCGAATGCCACGCTAGCCTCAAAACTGCGAACACCAATACTGATAAAAAATGATTTCTTACTCCTACGTTTAACTTACTTTTTAATTGTCTAAATTTTCCAGAAACACACCCTGCCTTTGACATTACATAAAAACACAAAATTACTGTATCCTCTTTCCGCCCCGATTGTATTCATCACTAAGACTATATTCTAAGCTTAAATAAAAACCAAAAATCTCAAAATCAGAGACAGTCAAATCAGCGTCTTGACATCTTGAAATCTGACCATCTGTTCCAAAGTTATGTGACTGCCTCTGGCAATAATATCCTGCATGGGTGGGGGGGGGGGGGGGGGGGCGGTGGTGGAGGCAAGAGATTCAGTGACTTTTCTAAACTACATCGAATTATTTGCAGAAGATGGGACACAAATTATGAATAAGTCAATATTTTTTTTCTCCTGGTCATTTAAGAGCCTTTCCTTGTTCTGTTTTCTAGGGTTCATCGGAAATAGGTTCTGCAGAGGAAGTCTCATGGTGTTTGGGATCTTTTCTTTTGTTTCTTCATTTCCTTTCCTGTTAAGCCGTATTACTCATGATAGCAGAGTGCTACCTGGTGATATAAATCTGCCCCTCTCTGTCCTGCAGTTGTTGTCTATCAACATGAATAAGCCTGCTTAGCATTAGGGCTTGGAAATTTAATTATAGGCGAGTCAATCCCTCTAGTTAAGGTAAACCAGAGTAGTGTATTCAGACCCAAAGGAAGGCACAGCCAGGACAACCTCAAAGTGGGAAGGAAAACATTTTCCAAAGTGCATTTATATGGCCCATGAAGCCAGCCGGTTTTCTTAAATATAAAAACATCCACTTTTTAAACATCTTGCCTTATCACAGTTGAGACCGTTAACAGTTAATTCTCACTGATGCTGTTAACATAACTAAAGAGAAAAACTCATTTCCTTCATAGCTTCCTCTACCACAGGGTCATAATCTTAAATGGAACTCAAATCGCTAAGAGATTCTCTCTTAAAATAGAGAAAGTACAGAAATAGATGACAGCGAGAATAGGACCAGTTAATCTCGAATGCCACGTCCATGGTTCCCAGAATACTTTACATTTATCCCAGGTTAATAGTAATAAATAACATTCAGTGCCTGTTATGAACTTTAAATGGCTAGGCCCTTGCTAGACATTACCTTTTTTAATCCATACAACTCTAAGAGCTAGGCATTCTCCCACTCATTTTACAGATATCACAACTGAGATTCAATTAAATAATTTGCCAATTACAATTCACTAGTTTCTCCAAATGTAAATTAAAAGACCTACAAAAGAAACACACATTTCATACATGCGCTGTATAAACACTCTCTCTCCTACTACCTGTGACATGTGTACCCCAGTTTAGAAAACTCAAGGGGAAAGGAGAAGACGTTTGCTGAACACCTCAACATGCCAAGCCCTGCATTTGTGCTTTCCAGATTGTCTCTTTCTTGGGTCTGCACAAACACAATCAGGCTGTGTTTCTACAACCAAGGCAGAGCTGGGACTTGAGCTCAGGTCTCTTTGAGAAGGGCATATGGCTCTAACCTGGCTGTGTAAGCTACAGTCTCAGCCCTACCACTCACTAGCCGGGTGGCCTTAGACAAATCAGGAAATGAACCTGCTCACGTTTCTCACAGTACTAGATAACACCGTGTGCTGCTGCTCTTGCCCCGAAAATCCCATGAGATCAAGTGCACGGAGGTAGTGTCTGATGCAGAGCAAGTGCTCTGGGAGCTAGTCTCCGGGAGAGATACCCAGCGGTGCCAGGATCCCGAGTCACTAGGAGAGGCAGGTGTGTTGTGGAAGTAATTGTGTGAGATTTCTGAAACTGGTCGCAAAAGGCTCTGTAGCTTCTGCCTTCGTCTCAGCTCACTCTGGGCAAAGCCATCCATCATGCAGTGGAGACACTCGGGCAGACTTCTGGAAGGGCCAGAGGGAGGAGAGCTCATGAGTCAGCACCACTTTCCACTTCTTGGAAGCGGCCCCTTGTGTCCACTAGCATCAGGCCTTCGGGCTGCAGTCTCTGGAGGGATCTCGAGCCACACCGGCCTGTTACGCCACTTCTGAATCCCCACCCGAAGAAACCGTGAGATAATAAATGGTTATTGTGATTTTTAAGCTAAGGTCTGGAGCAGTTTGGTCTGCAGCTGGAGATCATTCATCCAGTGCTCCAAAAACCTTCAGCTCTCAGCAGAAACCGAAGTTCATGTTCATTCTGCTTCACCAAGGAACTTCCTTCCACAAAGGAAAGACTGACGACTTTTGCAATACATTTCAAGCCGTCTCGCACAGGCTGGGAGATACGCGTCAGGAGCCAAGGTTTTTAGGGAGGGGGGCTCTGGAGGGCCCTACTCAGGTGACCACAGGCCTCATTCACACACACACGCAGGATCATCGATGGAGAAGTTCAGAACCCCCTTACCACCACCACCAGCCGGGACACTTGTCCTAACACGATCACAGATCAGGAGGCTACTTTGCATTTTCAATACCCATTTGCTCAGACCCCAGATATGCCGCCATCTGTCCCCACGGTTCCCGCTGTTTATTGTCTTGTTCCTTTTCCACTGATTCCTCCCAGCAACATGAAACAAGGAAAGAGACACACACAAAGCAATATTTCTCCTAAAGAATCCTGTTTTCCGGTATGGTGTATCTTTCCCATCGGAGGCACGCGGGGAGCGGGAATGGGCTTAATATTTTTGTATTAACAAGGCTCACAGTAGAAACATCCCTCTGCAGCCCTCACAGTCACAGCAAAATAAATCACCGTCTTATCAACCCATCAAAGCACGCCAGGTTCCGTCGTCCTGCACAACACTCCTCATCTATTGTTCCAGAAAAAGTTTCAGAACTACCATGAGAGTCCCTAGCTTTTCTCCCCCAGGTCCTAAAGATGAATAGATCGACTTCTCTGCTGTTCTGCTCTGAAGGTAAGGATACCTCTGTGAACAAGTGGTCAAAATCCTGACATCCTGACACCCTCTCGACAGCATTTCCTGTTTCAGCACTGCCGGGATCACAACTGGGCACGGCCATGTTGGCGCTGACTGAGGATCACGACGGTTTTGCGTCCAGCACTAACCTAACACTGACTTTAGACCCTGGTGCACATGTTCGGTGTCATCTCACGAGGTAGAAGTTCAGAAGAGCGATACCAGGGGCAAAGGAAGAAAGGGAACAGAGCAGGAAATGCCAATGGAGGCACCAGGGGGCTGCCATGTTGTCTAAAGACCAGACCACAATTTGAAGCAAATTGAAGCAATTTGCAAAGCAAATCCATGTTGAGCACCTGCAGTGTGCCAGGCTCGGTGCTGGGTGGTTTCTGCCTGCGTTATCATCCCCTCAGTCCTCAGAGCAAACCAATCTATTAGCACATGGTATGTTCACAGGATGGCAGAAACCAGAGGGCAAAAAACTGCTGCCTATTTGCAGATAAATTGTGTTGGAATAGGGTCATGCTATGGACTGAGCCGTGTTGCCTCAAATTCTTCCGCTGTGGTCCTAACCCCGATTCTGACTGTATCAGGGGAGAATACATTCAGGAGGTAATTAAGGTTAAATGAAGCCCTCAGAGCAGGGCCCTGATCTGACAGGACTGTGGCCCTGTGAGAAGAAGAGAGGTCTTTCCCTCTTTGTCCTTCTCTGCCCCTAACCACTGTCCCCCATGTGAGGGCCCTGTGAGAAGGCCCTCACCAGCAAGTCAGGAAGAGGGCACTCACCAGAACCTGACCACGCTGGCTCTCTGACCTCACACTCCCAGCCCCCACAGCTATGAGAAAATTAATTCCTATTGTTTAAACTGCCCCGTTCCCCATTCTATGGTATTTTGTTAATGGCAGCCTGAGCTGACTAAAACAGCCCCCAAACCTAAAATATTTACTATGCAGCCCTTTTCAGAGGAGGTTTGAAGACCTTAGAGATGTTTAAGGCCAGACAGAAAACCCCAAGAACCTTCTACCCACTGTCTACTCATCATAAGGAGACCCATGTATTTCTCCAAGTAGGATGGTTTGGTTTGAAGGCCCAGATAGGTGCTTATGCGTTTTCCTTCTGCTTCTGTCTTTAGTCCACAGCAGTTCCAAAAATTTGGCGTGCAAAGTTGGAATCAAAAACATAACATGTCCCAAACTGAACTCTAGGTCCCTGACCCCTTCCCAAACCTGCTCTCCCACCTCAGCCAACTGCTTCCGCCATCTAGATTTCACACTGAAACCCTTGGTGCCTTCCCAGACTCCTCTTTCTCTCTCAAACTCCAACCACACAAACCACCTGCAGCCAAGCCCCTCTTCGAAGTCAGTCCAGAATCCAAACCCTCTCCCACAATCGCTGCCACATTCCATTTCCACCTGGGCTCCCACCTCACCCTTGACCTTCTCAGTGGGTGCTTCACAGGAAGCTGGTCTTTTCTGTCAAACCAGAAATCAGACTGTTCCCCTGTTCTTCTTAAGACCTTCCACAGCTCTTAGGTCATGCTCCAAGTGAGAATTCAGTGCCTGGCCCGACCTGCCTCCTCAACTCCCCTTGTCAAATTCAGCCATTTCTCCCTCATGCTCACTCTACTGACCTTCTGCTGTTCCGTAGACATGGGAGGCACCTGTCTTCTATGAGAATGTTTGTCCCTCATATGCCTCATGGCTCTCTCATCATGGCATCAAGTCTCCATCACTTCTGTGACTTCTCCCACAAGGACCCTTTTTACAGCCACAGACTCTCCAAAAAAGCCCATCATCCTGAACTGATGAGAAAATGGGAGCGACTCGTCCAAGCTCTCAAACTCTTGCCTATGAAATGAGAAAGCAGACAATGATAACACAGGGTTACTTTGGGAAAGAAACAAGATAATGCATGCACAGACATTCTGTCAGCTCAAAATCTCTAAACCAGGGATTGGCAAATGTCTTCTGCAAAGGGCCAGATAGTAAATATTTTAGGTTTTGAGGACCATACAGTTTGTCCCAACTATGCAATTCTTTTGATGTAGTACAAAAACAGCCATAGACAATACCTACATAAGTGGGTGTGGCTATGTACCAATAAATCTTTATTTACAAAAACAAGCAGTGAACCAGCTTTGTCCCAGGGGCTGTAGAGTATAGAACCTGTTCAAAACCATTGCTTACTGTGATTATTGGTAATGATAAAGAAGATACATCAAGGGGCACCTGGGTGGCTCAGTTGGTTAAGCCTCTGCTTTCAGCTCAGGTCATGATCTCAGGGTCCTGGGATTGAGCCCCGCATCAGGATCCCTGCTTAGCAGGGAGTCTGCTCCTCTCTCTGTCCCTCTCCTCTGCTTGTGTTCCCTCTCTGGCTCTCTCTCTCACTCTCTAAAAAAAAAAAAAAAAAAAAGAAGATACATCAAGGTGGGAAATGCCCCAGTGTTCAAGATATACTATATACATTTGTATTTTATTTGTTTGTTTGTTTTCTCCTGGTAGAACATAAGCTCCAAGGAGGCAGGGATCTTTATCCGTTTTTGTGGGCCTTGTATGCTGCACCATTTCTAGCAATAAGAATAGCACATGGCACATCATAGACCTTCAATAAATATTTTTGAAGGAATGAATGATTCATATTTTATCATTGATTTAATAGGTTCTTCAAGTGTATTTTTAGAGTCTATGTGATTTTTGCCATATACTTTGATTTTAGAGCAGTGCTTTCAACCAAGAGACATTTGACAATATCTGGGGATGCTTTTGTTTGTCGTAATTGGACAGGGGTGGTGCTACCAGCATCTAGTGGGTAGAAGGCCAAGGATGCTGCTAAGTATCATATAATGCACAAGCTAGGCCCCCACACCATAAAATTACCATGCCCAAAATATCAAGAGTACTGAGGTTGAAAGACCCTGCCTAATGTTCCATGAAATCCAACTTTACAGTATGAACCAACATTTAAATGCATATACTCTATATCCATTAGAAGCTTAAACAAATCAGACATTTATTTCCTTCCCACATATATAAGCCAGTGTTAGAGAGTCGAGGGCTGCTAAACATTCTATGTAATATTCTACAATGTCTCTTACTCAGACAACTGAGGACCTGTCACCTCACATTCACAAGATGGCTGCACTACCTCCAGCATCACACCTCTGTTCTAGGCAAAAAAGAGGAGGGGTGGTCAGGAGGCAAAGGCCACGATCCAGGTGAATGTGGTTGCCACTGCCTCCCACTCCTATGGAGCTCTATCCAATGACTTTCAATTACACTTTGTTAATCAAAACTCAGAGTTCACAGAATGCCTACACATGCGTTATTCCATCTGAGAAGTATGACTTTTAAACTAGGAATATTGATGCCACCAACAAATTGTTGTTCTGTCATTAAAGAGAATGGAAAATGGGCATCTAGCATCTAGCATGGGTAGATGCTAAATGGGTATCAGCATCTAGCATTCTCTGCCGTGTCCTCAGATATAGAATTTTCACATCTTATAAGAACTTCTCATAGCACACAAAGACATGAGAATGATCTTCACAACAGGTTAGTATAAAAAAAAAAAAAAAAGGAAATCTGGCAACCACAAAAATATAGGGAGCCAACACTGTTGGTGTCCCACCCAGATCCTTTTAAGGGTCTGATAACCCTCCCTCCAAATAAAAGTAAAGATTGGCCACTAACAACTCAAACTTGAATCTTCTCTGGCGGATTGCCTAGGTTCCTCTCCACTGATAAATCGTGTGTATACAAATGTTTACTTTAAGCACTGCTTCTAGGAAACCGAGGCTAAGACAACATTCATCAATAGAAGACTGATCATTTAGATTAAGATACACGCATGTAATCATGAATGCCAGTCAGAATTAAGCAAAGCCATATACAATGATATTGACAAGATGTCTATGATTGTTTATCCAAAAAAGCAAGTTGGAGAACATTATATATAATCTGTTCTGATTTTTCCAAAATAAAAAAAAGAATAGGCTTCAATATGTTCAACTATTTAAATTTTTTCTATTAGGACACAAAATAAACTGTTAGCATTTGTTTTCTCCAGTATCTTTGTCATCTTTTACCTTCTGTATTGTTTAAATCAAGAAAAATATGTTTTTTCTCTTACGTCTTGCAAAATTTTGCTAAAAACATCTCCATGATCCAACAAGAGCAGAGGTTGAAATTTCGGGTTAGCATAGTCTTTGCCATGAAAAGATTTCAAACTTCAAAAGAATTAAATCAAAGTCTCCGGTTTTAGCCTGCTCTGCTATTTACTAGTTAACTTAGGTAAGTCATTCCACCTCTCAGATGCTAACCTACAAAATAAAAGTGAAAATCAATACATTAACCCACAGTGTTATTTGAGGAACCAATGGAATAATGCATGTGTAGGCATCCTGTGAACTACGAGTCTTTAAAAGTTAGTTACCTTTGATATGGGTAATGATATTGAAAATGCGTGAACACATCAAATGTTCATGGATACAAATTAAACACTCTACTACTACATGGTAGCCCAAGTCACAGTTCTGTGATGCAATTGAGAAAAATTGACTATGGTTGATTCACATGGGAAAGGTGCCTGAGGAGCTCACAAAAACATGGAGAAAAAGGCTTCTAAGGATGCAAGCACAAAGGGTGGTTTTTCATCCAGAATTAGAGAAAACACATGTGACAGCTTTCCTAATAGTCTGATGAGGATGTGTTGTGGCCACACATGGTGGGGACTGCAACTTGTCAGGCCAGGACCACCGACCCTGCAGCTTCCAAGTCCTGGGGAGAGGCTGTTCCCATGAACTTGGCATCGCTGGCCCTGCTGTTCCAGAAACATGAAGTCCACTGTAGCATCACAAAAAGATATTCCTCTGCCACTGTTTCCTGACCATCACTGGCCACAGAAGTGAAGAAGGAATTTTCCCGGGGAGAAGTCTGGGACATGCTAGCTGCAAGGGAGTCTGGGAAAGTTAGTTGTTGACATGTTCAGTTTTGAATGAAAAGTTCTGATTCTAGCCAAGATTTATATGATGGGAAATTCTTTTAGAAGGAAATTCAGACACATTAAACAAACAAGCAACATGATCCATGCTACCTATTTTGTATAGATAGATATAAAATACCTATTTTGTATAGACATAGATGTCCTTGTGAGTAGCCAAAATCTGCATCATTTTTATTCCTATATTTACAAATCTATTTTTATAGATTGGGTTCCCGGGAAAGCTGACTCTGAGACAAAAACATGTATCTGGGTTTTCTTAGGAAGTGCTCTGGAAATCAATCTCTAGGCGGGAAGAGGAGGGTGGAGGATGGGACAGAGGGAGAAGTTGTGCTGTGACGTACATTCAATGTGGGATTTGTAGCGTTTTGGTGACAAGAGAGCTGCCACAATCCCAATCATCAAAACCACATGCAAAGGCAGGAATTGGCCATACAAAGCACAGAAGAGACCAGGGGATTTTCCTCAAGTGGCTCTTTCCTTTCTCAGATCCCATATTTTCCCCAGAAGTCCCTAGAAGATACACCTTACATCTCTTTGGCCCTACTAGGTCACATGGCAGGCCTTAGCTGAAAGAGAGGCTGGAAAGGTGAGCTCCCAGGCAAGATGAGAGAGTCCGCCATGTTTGAATTAGGCTCACTTGCAAAATAACAAAACACAGTGCCCACATTCACATTGCTTACAACCTTGCGGAGCTCTCGGTGAGCGCCTCCTGGTGCTAACCACCGAGCTAAGACTTTTAACCAACTGAGCCACCCAGGCGTCCCAAGACTTTTATATTAAAAATCTCATCATCAGAAAGGATGAATACCCAATTTTATATCAACATGGACAAGACTAGAGGAGATTATGCTGAGTGAAATAAGGCAAGCAGAGAGAGTCAATTATCATACGGTTTCACTTATTTGTGGAGCATAAGGAGTAACACAGAGGACATTAGGAGAAGGAAAGGAAATGTGAATTGGGATAAATAGGAGGGGAAGACGAACCATGAGAGACTGTGGACTCTGAGAAACAAACTAAGGGTTTTGGAGGGGAAGGGGTGGGGGGATGGGTGAGGCTGATGGTGGGGATTAAGGAGGGCACGGATTGCATGGAGCACTGCATGTGGTCTGTAAGCAATGAGTCTTGGAACACAGAAAAAATAAAATTAAAAAAATTAAATCACAACAGAAAAAAAATCCATCTGAGTCTCACAATAGACCTATTAGGTGAGTTCTATTACCATGCCCATTTTGCAGATGAGAAAACTCAAGTTCCATGAAGTCATAGGTCCAAGGTCACACCACTAGCAAGTAGTGGAGCTTCAACTCAAACCCAAACTCGCATGACCCCAGAGTCTATGTTCGTAGCTGTTTCCCTATGCTGCTTCCCAGCATGTGACAACACATGTGCCTATACTAGAAAAGTGGTAAAAGGATATATCCAAAGGACCCAAGAGACTAGAAAGACTTCATAGAGGTCTGGGACCTGGGTTGGACCATATATGGCAAAGAAGGGCAGACAGAAAGCATCACTTCTTGGAATCTGCTTCTGGACACAAGGAGAAAATTAAGCTGAAATGAAAATATTTGACCCAAAACATCTATTGCCTTGTTACTTGATGTGTGGTCCACAAGTCAGCAGCACAAACATCACTTGGGATCTTATTAGACGTGCAAAATCTCAGGCCCGTCCTAGATCTACTGAATCAAAATCCACACTTTAGCAAGGCCCTGAGGTGATTCTCAGGTACTTAAAAGCTTGAGAAGCACTGTTCTGGAAGGTTCATTGACAGTCAAGGTATGGAGTAAACAGAGTAAGCCCTGAATTCTGATTTTGAAACTAACTCTCTCTGTAGAATGGACTGGACATTATAATAATAAGTCAATCACCATGCTTTATACACATGATCTCATCCAGTCATCATGGACCATCAACAAAACTATGGGCTGCCCACCATTATTATTGGCAGATGAGGAAATTTATCTGATTTAGTAACTCAAACCAATTTCACATAACTCACAACTTGGCAGAAATGAAGGTGTGAAGCCTCCACAGTTTGGTTCTCAAAGTTTCATTCTCCTGAACCGCACAACCTCCCCTCATTACAGATGGTTGGAGGAGGGCATGAGCTCATCTTTGTAAAAAACTTAATTCAATGCCTGGTGCTTAACATACATGAACAGTGAAGAGAAATAATCTGACTCACTTTAATGAGATTTGAGCCAGTGAACTCTCAATCACTTAAATGTAGCTATCTGTTGAAAACATCTAATGCCAGCTTCTACCAACACCCAGAATACATTTCAACAACTTTCCTCTCCCACCAGTCCTTGGCTTTATCAAATGAACAGAAATTTTCCTACTGGCCGAAAACAAAATGTAATTAGAAAGGTGAGTCTGCAGCCCTGAGTCAAACATGGACCCCCAAAGTCCCATGTAAATGATTTTGGGTTTTCCACTGTTTTGAATTATCCATGCTGCTGCTCTCCTTATTGGCGCTGATAACTGAGTGTTAACTACATTACATGCAATTAAATTCAAAATATTTGTGCAGCAATTATATGGATTCATCAAACCTAATGGTGCAGTCACAATTTCGTGGGTACTCATCAGTACGGCTCAGGAAAAAAAAAATTGGCATATAGAAATATATTCCCACAAGCTGATAATTATAAAACAAACATTGTGTCTAATGTTCTTGTATGTGCTGGTATCTATCAATAGTAAACAAATTAGAAGATTCTAACAATATTGACCCTTCTTCTTGGAGTATTTTTATGCATTCTTCATTAGAAACCAGATACATCAAGAGGACATTTGTTCAGCTATCAGTGAAAAAACCACACTCGCGTTTACTCTTTTGCTTATAAGGTTATTTCTTTTCTTTCTTCTTTGGAGGTCTTCTCAGCTTCCACCCCCCCTTTTTTTTTTTGATTATTAGCCTACAAACCCAATGTAGCAGACTTTAGGGATTTCCCACCCCCATATCCACACCCCATTCCAAATTTACTGGAAACCAAGAGGGACATTCACTGTACACAGCAACGGCTTTCACCTCAAGTGTCTATGATGTTTTTTTCTCCCTGGGAGCTTTCTCTGGTACCGGGAGAGCTCACTGAGGTGGGGAGTTAAGATCCCATAAGGACAAGCCTCCACCGGTGAGGAACAGGAGTTGGTCCAGCTTTCCCATCACTCGGTGGGGTAATCCCTCATTGACATTCCTCTTCCCCGTCTCATTTCCCCACCTCTTCTTGTGGGCTTCCTGAGATCTTCTTCCAAATACATTCCCTGCACCCAAACTCTTAGAAAAGGGTCTGCACTGGGGAGAAACCCAACCAACACAATCCCTTTTGTTTAGGGACTCGACCCTGTTATGAAACTTGGTGGTGGTGGAGACCCCATGGTAGAAGATGTCTTCTCACTTCCGTTGTGGTTAGGATGTGAAATATAGATTCCAATGATCAAGTAAGTCTTTGGAAGTTTAGAGCACAAAGGAGCAGGGCTGGTGTGTGATCTACTCTGGCAAAGACAGCAGCAGCTGTGGTTTGCAGAAATGGCAGTGGCAGCGATTCCCACAGAAGTTCCTGTCTCCAGTGAGTGCCGCCATCATGCAGTGGCCACATCTGGACCCAGCAGCATTGGCAGCCTTGGCTGGGTGGTACCGCTTCCTCCCACAGGCTGATTCTGGTCCTTTTCCTGGCTTCTATGGCCCTTTGGCCCTCCGGTGACCCTCTAATAAATTCTTTTTCTAGCTCAGTAAGCCAGAGTTCATTTTGGTGGCTTGAAACTGAAAAGACCAACTGATATGGGTTATGTTCTTCTATAAAAAAAATAACAAGGATATTCATCATGACATTGTCAGAGGTAAATACTGGAGACCACAGGAATGCCCATCAGTAGGAGACAGATCAATCATGAAGTATCAAGTCAATGGCTAAAAGCTAACAAGATAGCTTCAAAAGTACATATGTGGAATTATTCCAGAATTAAGTTTTAAAGAAGTAGAACCACATATGTATGGTTTGCTACCTTTTCTGTTATAAATACATGTACATATAGGCAGATTCATGTATATACATGAATACATGTGTCTGTATAGTAATAAATTGTCAAGAGAGAGAAAAATTGTCCTATATGCTAACACAAGTATTAAATGTCTGCAGAAGAATCTGGTAATAGGGTTTGTACCTTGGAGGGGAACAAGGATCCTGAAATTATATATGGGCCCAAGTTTTACATTTTCCTATATATCCTTTTAAATCTTCTGAGCTTATACTTAGGAACATAGATCATCTGCACAAAAATAAATAAAATTTCAGTGTAAAATAAATGCAACAATCTGAACAAGAAGAAAAAGACAGATTCCCAGATCCTGCCACACCTGGTCCTAGGGGAGGCCAAATACTCGGCATTCTTCGGAAATAGCTCATGTGACTCCAACACCAGGACATGCTTCTAAACCCTGGTCTATAATCTCAGGGATCAGGAGTTATTTGTGCAAGGTGCTGCTCTTACTGCCCAGATCTCTGCACTGAGTCCAAATTAATATTGCATTTTTAAGTCAATAATTTAAGATAAAAAAAGAGTTCATACTAGAAAGAGCCACGTTCATTGACATCCGAAGATTTCACCACATGTGCAGAGGGAAGCATCAATATATTGACAACAAGCAGAGTCTCCTAGACTAGCACCAACTGCCCAAGGGCCTTGTTCTTACTTTTACCACCTTTCCCATTTTTCCTGGAATATTAAATGGAGGAGATCATATGTTCCTAATGTGCTTTTTATTTCTACATCAGTGTGTACACACATACACAGACACACAGTCACTTACACAGTATATATCTGCACACTCAGCTTACCTCTCCAAAACCATAAAGTTCTTGGAGTGTTTTCCACCAAAATGTGCCTTGAGCATGAGGACAAAGGTCAGTCTTTGAAAGATGAAAGGTCGCTATTCTCATTGAATATTGTCGTGGTCACCCTTCTCAGGTAAAACTCCTGCTTTTTCCCAAATTTGGTCTCTTTCCTACTTTTTCACTTTCTTTCTCTAGGCATGATGCCAAACATGTAAGGAGGTGACCCACTTTATCAATCTATTATAATCTTTTAAAGCCTCTGCCATTTCAGACCAATTTATTTTTATGTGGCATCTTCCCTAAAAATTATCTCAAAACACTTTGTTGAGACGAAGTAAAATTATGATCAAATGGTTTAAGGACTTTAAAAATTCTTGGTTTTGAGGATCAAGAGTTAAGCACATTTCAATAATTTCCTGTAAGTTCGCACCTCTTAATGTAAGAGTTTTATTATGCTTAGCAATTCCTGTTTTAGAGAATAGTGACTGGCAAAAAACTTACACTTAAGTCTAGATTATTCAGAGTCTAAGAAATGTGTAAGAGCTGAACTGGGAAAACACAGCCACATTCACTGCAGACCTGTGGCCATTGTGTTGGGCAGACATCCCACCCCACTCCCCTCACCCCACCATGGCTGTCCTCCTTAATTCCCTCTAGCTCTTTCCATGGCCTTTGGCTCTGGTCCCTACTTATAACCCTTTCCTGCTCTGGCCTCTGTGACACCGAACCCTACAAGTTCTCCCAATACCTTGGCCATCTCTTTTCCCTCATTTTGTTCTGGAATCTCTCACCTGTCCTTCAGTTGTCCCCAAAACTTTGTTTTGCGGGATTTGGGAGGGATCTAAATTTACATCAATACTATTCCTTTTTCCCTGTTCTCTTCTCCCCTCATTTACTCCTTCAAGTTTGGGGGGCGGGTCTCTTCCCCCAGTAGAGTCCGTCATTCTGCTGACCAACATATGGTTAATGGATCTTCTTTTGTTCTGCTCAGAATTTATTCTTTCCTACTTTGGTAATTGCCCCCAAAGATCTCTTTTTGAAAACAAGGCCCCTGTCAACTGTGGCCCCTGTGTTTTAAGTGGGATTTATCCCAGGTCCAGTTTGTAGAGATGGGCACAAGATCCCGGCTGACCCAAACAGAGCTCTCCACTCCCCTGGCCACACCTGGTTCAAGGATGAGTATATAGCAGAAGTTTGTTTTGTATGGAATCCCAGGAAATACCAGTAGGGGGAATGGGAACGTGAGACAGGAAAGGGGAGCAGCCCATACAGAGTCTATCAATGCACTTACCATGTTGGGCACTTCTCAGCAACTTCGCCATCCAGTGTAAAACAGGTTCCCAGAGCCGAAGAAAGACTTTGACAAAAAACAGAGGCCTTGGCTATTGGGATGTGGACCAGGGAGCAACAAGGTGTTGAGGGCAAGGGGTTCCGGATAGAATAATGAACGTACAGCTGGTACAGCTCATAAGATGTAGTGACGACTTACCATGCTTTTTTGCCCGTCCCAAATATGAACCCTCTTCCATAAACCCGGATGAATTTCTACTACTGAGTCTTGATGAGAAATAGCAAACCACCTACAACTGAAAAGGCTGAAATCCTTTAAATTCATATTCCAAGCCTCCCTAGTAATGAGGGTGCAAGCAGGTGACCCATCTCTAATCAACTGAATGCACCCAAGCCAGATTTAAATAGTGAGCTTTTGGCACTCGGCAGAAGAAATTTGTTTTGGCAAGTTTATCTAGGTCACAGTAAGTGCTTAACAAATGTTAGCTGTTATTATGATTATAAGGAATATTTGCAAGTATTTTCTTATATTTTAAGTATAGGAGCCCTCCCTTTAACAACAACAACAGAGTAATATGCCCTCTAGAAATGTTATTTAATATTCAAAAGAAATTAAATATTGTGAAAAATAAACCAAAACAATGAAATGAAGCATGACACTGTTGGCAAGAAAACACGCATAGCCCAATCCTTACTGATACGCCTACCTCTGGAGACTCTCCCCCATTAAAAAGTAGAAGCATTTGAGCCTCACCATGTTCTAAACTTTGCTGGTTGCTGGAGATAATGAGATGAAAGAGGAAATCTCTGCTTTTCAAAAGAACACAGATTAGGTGGGGAGAAGCACTGGTAGAATAATAATTACCAACATGTCACCACAAAAAAATTTTGGGGGCAGGGGGGGCACGGGAATGCCAAAGGTGGGGGCACGCCTGTCACTTCAGCTGCATCTTGAAATTCAAGTAGGATTTAGCCAGAGAGAAAGAGAGGATGCAGAAATGTATTCCAGGAGGAGGAAATAGCATGAGCAAAGTCAAGGAGATGTAAGAGGGAGATGTAAGAATCTGCTTAGGACCAGAGGGCATGTGACTGTGGAGGTGTGCAGAACCATCCAGGAGGGCCCTGTGCCCAGTCCACGGTAGACAAATGCCACCATGGCTTTCTTCTTCTAGAAAGTAAAGGGAGGAAGGAAAGAGGGAGCGAGGTATGTCAGAGAAAAGATCAAGGCTGTTGCTTGCTGGTCTCTTGAGAACAAACATTATTCAATACTAAACACTGCCTCTGAATCAACTCGTATGGCCCACGTGAGCGAAAGGCGACAGAAATAATGGATCCCATTAATCAGAAAGCAGAGGAAAATTGTGTGTGTGTGTGTGTGTGTGTGTGTGTGTGTGTGTGTATTTCTAAAGAAAGGTTCTTAGGGCGCCTGCATGGCTCAGTCGGTTAACCATCCCATTCTTGTTTTTGACTCAGGTCATGATCTCAGTCATGAGATGGAGCCCTGTGTGGGACTCCAGGCTCAGTGGGGAGTCTGCTTGAGATTCTCTCCTTCTCCCACAGCCCCTCCCCCATTAATGCTTGCTCTCTCTTTCTCACAAATAAATAAATAAAATCTTTTTTAAAAATAGAGTTCTTAATTGTAACTAATTTTTAAGGAAAACCAACATATAAATATATAGATTTCAATGTTATTCTTCAAACTAGCCCATTACTTCACAAACAGAAACCATCATCATTAGAAACACAGTATTCATCCAGATGACTTCAGCTTTCTAAGAAATACATAAGCACCACCCAGAGTCATACTTTATTCTAGTACGTGTGTAAGTGAGTTATTATTAAAGGGATGAGGTGACCATTTCCGTGTCATAGATGGGTCTTTCCTGCATCATATTCGGAACACAACCGGTCGCATGACTTCAACGTTCTGAAGTCTGACCTTTATTCGCCTGCATCGGAAATTTAATTTTGGTCTTCACCATAGTCACCGGTATGAGACGCCAATTATTCATTTCTCTTCTCAATTTAAATCAAATCAACAAGCCTTATTGAATCCTGGTGCCTCGTACCACACTTACCACTGAGAAACTTAATTTCCTTCCTGTCTTTTTGTATTTACCACTACTTTTTTAGCTATGAAATCCACTTGGGAGTAAAAAGGAATTCTATCCAATTTCTTATGATTTGAAGTAGGTAAATAATAAATGGATGTTTTAATTCTGAAATGCCCAGTATGATTCGGCAAATAGATCATACACCGGATTCTGGTACTGAACACATTCTGTTTGGAATCTACTTAGGATCCAAACTTACATGGCGTATTTGGTTCAAAATCAGATTTGACCAAAATATTCAAGCCAATACATAAACAAATTTAATAAACAAAAAAATTTTTCATAAACAAAAAAAATTTAAATGGAGTAGATGCCTCTGGAATAACCCTTGTTCTGAAACTAATTTAAAATCAGTCTTCTCCTTCCACACTTGTGCCACAATTTATTGGGATGAAAGTCTAATTTAAACTCCTAGATAATTTTGGATTTGTTTGCAAGTGGGAAACCCAGATGTTAAGGGACTGAGAGATTCATCTGGGAGAGGTAGAATGGATGCTCCAGATGTCAAATACACAATCCACATTATTTCTACTCTACGGACACAATGCTAGAAACCGTCAGAAACTTGGGATTTGCTGAGGTTAGTGGAGCAGGAAGAGGTACAATGATGAAGTGGGAGTATGATTGGGCCTGGAAACCGCAGGAAATCTACAGGACCTTCAGAAGGGTGGCCTTTTGCATGATTTTAGGATGACTCTAGTTTTCCTAGAGGGCAGTTTCACAATAGTCTTTCAAAGTTAAGATGTGCTCGTTAGCTGGGTACAAGATGCCAACACAATGAAGTGGCCCCTGGCATGAGAGTTAGATTCTAAAGGCTGCACGAAAAGTACAAATTATATACAGTCAGATTATCCTTCAAAGGGTGTCGTGTCTATGCTTACATGCCGTCTACACCTATGCAAGCCCAACACAGACCGTTTTCCCCCACAGAATTAGAACCATCTTCTGGCTCAGCCTAGAGCCCCCCTTACATTTCAAGGCCATGTCAAATGACCAATGTGCCTCTTAAAATGCTAGAACCATGGCAAACCGTGGTGGAGCTGCCACTCTCTGAGTGAAATGAACAAGCCAAAGGAGGCACCAATTCCCACATCCCATCTCACACTCCACGAGGAGCAGGAAGTGTGACGCAGACTGGTGACTAGACCCGCCAGCTTTATTTAGGTCGCTTTTTTCACTTGTTCTCCTTTGTTTTGTATAGCTTTAAGTGGTTTACCTCAGTGGTATACACGACAGACCCCACACACTTATCTAAGACCACCATGCGATTAAAGGGCACAAGGAACACACAAGCAACACGGAGTACGTCCAGGCCCACAGTCAGCTGGCATGCCCCGGCAAGGCAGTGCCCACCAGTTCATTTCTGGCATCCGTTCTGACTGGCCAGACTTCTCTTCTGACTGGTCGGGGCCTCTGGTTTAGTGCTTTTCTTACTGCCGCTGGGTACAGCTCCCTAAATCCAAGGATACAGAAATTCACACCATCGGCAGAATTTTCAGGAAACGTCGAAGTATGTTCCAGTCCAACCAGTATACAGACTGTGGAAACCCAAAGAAGTCAGGGCTGGGAAAACAGCCTGTCCTGACTCTATGGTGTGGCCAAGTGGGCCGCAGTTTCCCAGCTCTCGCCACTCCCAGAAAGCCAACCTCCAAGGACACCTGCTGCTCATTAGGCAGAGCTGCCACAGGCCTTGTGACATGGCCTGATGAAGAGGGGTGTGGTGGGGACCTCCATCAGTGGGGAGGCACCCCTCACATGCCCCCAACAGCCCCTTTGGCCGGGGAAGGCATAAAGCAAATGTCACGTGCCAGGCGGAGATCCCTCCCATTGAAAGCTCAAGCCCACCTTTGGCAGCCACACAAAGGCAGCTGGGGAGGAAACAGACAGAAGGGAGCTCCAAAACTGAAAGAAAAAGGCTGGAGTGAAATGAGAGAATAGAGAAAGGTACGGGAAAAAAACACCAGATACCTCCCAACTGGTCTCATCAAATTTGGCAGGGAAATCAATGGGGCCATTATCTCAGGGGCTTCAAGCTGTGAGGAGCACACTTCACCCACGCATTTCTGATGTTCGGAGGAACAGACAGGTTTCTCCTTCTCCGTGGTCCTGCAGAGTCTCTGCCGTTTCCAGAATGTTACAGACCTGGGCTGGGGATGGGGAGGCACAGGTTTGGTCTCCAGCCTCAATCTGAGCGTGGAGGGGGAGGAGACGCTGCATTATCACACTCAATGGGCTTCTGCTGCAACGGCGATCGTCTTCACTTGTCCTTGCTAATGAGAAATTATTAGCTGGCTTCCAGAGGGAGGCATGCACACGTGGTACCTTTGCATCCGTTGCACTCTCTGGGTCCTGGGCTGAATTTATTTAGAATCTAGGAACCAGCACTGGAAATCATGAGACTCAAGAATGCTTGAGTCTCAACTTGAGTTAACTTTTCTTCCCAACCACCAAACAAAATCACCCTGCACGCTCTTCTCTGGGCTAAGAGGACAGTCCAGGGGAGCCTTCAGTGAGATTTCCTGACCACCACCCTCTCCACGTCACAGCCCAGTGAAGCCACCCTGGGGCATTTGTGGCAATGCCATGGCAGGAAGTCACAACCTACGTGCCTTAAACTCCTGCCCAATCAATGAAATGTGCTATGAGAGAGGGAGGGAAAGGTAGAAACCCATGCATGCTGATGAGTCTGGTCTCTCTTTCTCTCCAGGAGTGTGTGCCCAGAAGATGTGGGAATGAGGTGGAAATCTGAGCCTCCTCTGTCATTTGTCCCCATGTCCTTCCCACAGGGAAGCATCTCACCTTGCTGAGCATAGATCTGGTACAAATTTTTCCCGCAATGTAACCCCTAAATGTAAGGCAACTCTTTCCACTGGAGGCCCACCAGAGAGGCTGTGATCCGTACTAACCCCGGCGAGAGCCCGGCTGCTTGCACTTAATGAAATACGCCATGTTTTTATGGGATAGTTTAGAAATTTTTCGGGGGTAGTTTCGACTCTATGAGAATTTTCCCTCTGGTGAGGACTTAAGAACCCAATTCCTGTAGGAGATGAGAGTTCTCCTAGTAGCTGAGGAGAATGTAAAGTGTGACGCCCAGGACCTCCATCGGTAACGTTTCCCGAGCAGGACCCAGGACCCAGGACCCATCCCGTGCAGTCCCCCATCCGTGTCACAGTGAAAAGCAATATTTGAAAGAAAAAAAAAAAAAAAAGTGATGTCAGGACCATGCCAGTCCCTTATTTGTATTTCTTAAATACCCATTTGAATATTTGTCCTGCCCCACCCACCCACGCAGCCGCCTGGTGCAGCCCTGTTTCTCACTCCAACCCAAGGGCTCAAACACCTGTTCTTACCTCCCTCCTTTTTTCCTCTTTATTCTCCACCACAAAGACCCAAGGGACCCAAGACCCTCTTCGAAGGGCAGAAAAGGGGGAAAAGAGAGAAGCGAACCAAGCCAGCGTTCTTCTGGAGCCGGCAAGGAGCCTGTGGAAAGGATGAGGAACTTTCCAAAATTACTATCACATTTTCCTGTCACACATTTGTGGGCTCTTGAAAATTACGATTTTTTAGGCTCTGAAAACTGAAACCCTCACGGTGGAATGCCAGGTGGCAGAAGCTTCAACCTGGTGCCTCTTCGAGCTTTCACTACAGAAGCTACTGAATATTCCATCTCATCAATACAGTTGGTTTGTTGTATTTTTTTTTTTAAGTCCCAGTCCCTTAGTGTGGCATGGAAGGCTCTACCCACCTGACCTCCTCAGCCTTCCCTCTCACTGTCCCTTCTCTGCGCTCTCATTTGCCCCTACAAAGCCCCCGACCTGCTGCTTCCCACATAAAAACGCTCATGCTCTCCTCCTACAACCTCTCAGCCTGTGCCGTTCCCTCCGCCTAAATGCTCTTTCCCTCGTTCCCACGTGTTGAAAATCTGCCCAGTCTTCGCTGCTCCATCCAAATGCCACCTCCTTCCTGAAGCCATTCTTGGACTCCCGTGGCCCCGTTCCTCCAGGTTTGCTGGCATTTACCACTGCCCGTCTTGGGGCTTTAGAGATTTATTATTACTGAATGAATAGGGCTGAACCCCCGCACAGACCTAGACAATTAATGGGCATCTGTTCACTGGACAAAGAACATAGAAATCAATGAAAAGAGAGAAAATGAAACATGCACCCCGCAAAGGCAACCAGAGAATGTATTTAAGCGATCACGATGCCATGCTTCTAAATTAGAGTTTGCCACCATATAACAAACACATGGGCTGTCCTGTGCAACTCCTACCCCCATAACAGATATTAACAAGTCACGACTCAGGGACGGTACATACGCAGCACGCGTGCTGGTTTGCGTAGCTTCTACGCTCATGGCAGACATCACCAATCAGTCATGACTCCTTCTCCCTAAACCTTCACATAACCTCAGCACCCCTCCAACACAGAGCTCCCAACAGATGCTACAAGGTAATTTGGATTACCACGAGCTGAAACCGATGGCCCTCCCGGGTTTCCTTCTCTAGGTCAGAATCGCTTATTCCAATGACTTTATTTAACGTGCCATCCTTCCTTCCACCCTTCCGGCTGGCAGAACTGTGCTCATCCCAGCCTCAACTTCCATACTTGGCACTGAGCACGGTTCCCCACACAAGCTCAGCAAGACAGTGACCACAGTTGTAGCTTCCCAGGAAAGCAAACAGCCTCAGGTAAGCTGATCTATGCATTCAACCCCCTTGGGGGATCGATCCTCACCCCCTGTTTGGAACTGTTCCTGCCCTAGAGAGAAAAACTCCTACTTCGTGCCCATCCCAGAGGCAGGACATGCACACCTTTGTTCAGGAAGGCCACATACACAGCAAATACCCTTTCCCGTGTCCATGGCAAACGTTGCTGATTGAGGAAGGCACTCCCTCGTGAGTTGAGAGGCATCCTCAGAAGTTTTCTTAACACAGGACTCCAAACAACCACTAAAAAACCAATCTCAGTTTGCATTTGAGGTGAAATTTATTTGCCAGTCGTGCCGTGTGGACGATGAGATTCCAGTTTCCAAATGCTATAACCCTGTGGAGTGGGTTAGGCTGCGGAGGCCTCTCTTCATTTCCATCTCAATCCCAGGAACCTTTTGAGAATGAATCCAGGATCCAAACGGACCATGCAGTGCCCACACAAACAGGACCAAGGCCTCCCCCTGGAAACTGCTGCCCCATCCTAGGAGCGGCGGCACACCCCAGCGGCCAACTGAAACACGGCCAGGATTCTGAGGTCCTGGGCAGTGAAATTCACTTCCTGTTTTACATGGAGGAAATTTTACAGAAATAAAAATTACAACCTGTCACATTACATTACATCAAAGCATGATGTAACATCATAATTTTTTAAAAGCATCGGTTTTAATTTATGGTGTTGCATTATGCCACAGAAAGCTTGATTTTTCCCCTGAGTACCAATAAATTTTGATAGTGATGGTTTAGCCCAAAGCTTTAGCACACGAAAACACAATGAAGTTTGGCCAGATCAGGTGTTTAGCTGCTCCTGAAGAACTGCCGTGATGCTATTCTGACAGCATGCTATTCTGTCCCATGTCCTAAAGGCAACGTATAGTCCTGAGGGGTCTGTCCCATGTCCTAAAGGCAACGTATAGTCCTGAGGGGTCCAACATAGCTGCCAGTAACCAAAGTGGCGAGTGAGCATTTCACATGTGACTTACCCAACTGGAGGAGAACTTCAAGTATTGAATATACAGCGGATTTTCATACCAAAGCCTTCGTATCCAAAAAAGTGAATAAATCCCATTAATAACTTTTTTTATATTGATTATATTTGATATTATATTTTAGATCTGTTCTGTTAAATAAAATATATTCTCAAAATGAATTTCACTTTTTTCCTTTTACTCTTTAAATACAGCTGCTGGGAAATTTTAAATTTACATTTGTGGCTTATGTTATATTGCCATTGTTAGTGCTGCCACTGCCTCCCTGAGCAGAAAGACCCAACAGGTGAACATTTTAAACAGAAGGAACCTGAAATCCCCTCTGTGGTTGAAGACAAGAGATCGCAGTCTGATTCCAGAAAGCGAGACTGTAAATATTTTTATTTATGCATTCAACAAGCATTTACTGAACACCTACTGTAGACCAGCCATTTTTCTAAGCACTGGGATAAGACAGCAGTAGAAAAAAGTTAGGTCCCTTCCCTCGCCGAACTCACATCCTAGGGGAGAGATAGAAAATAAAAATATATGAGAAATGCCATGAAGAATAATAAAGCAGGGTATGGGAATGGTGCATATCAGGACAAATGTTCTTGCTCTCATGTAGACGAGTCAAAGAAGACATCTCTGAGGAGCAAGAGATGAACCTTAACACATGGAAAGGTGAGCCGTGGGGATGCCTGGGAAAGAGGTTTCCAAGCCAATGCAATACGAGTGCCAAGCCCCCAAACAGGTGTACATTTGCCATGCCTGGGGAGCTGCAGAAGTCCGAAGGGACAGAACGAATTAAGAGAAGGAGATGTAGAAGATACACCAGAAGTGGAGGAGATGGTATGTTTATATTGTGTAGGGCAAGGGGCCAGCAAACTAGATCGGTGGGCCATATCTGCCTCTCTTCGTAAATAAAGGTTTATTGGAACACAGCTATGCCTGTTGGTTTATATGCTGTCCACAGCTGTTTTCAAAAGGCCGGGCTGAAAAAAATAAAAATAAAAAGGCAGGACTGAGTAGTAGCAACACAGATGCTATAGGACAGGAAGTCAGGTATTAGCAAATTAATTCCTGTTGCATTGATCAAGTTGTCAAGTCGTCAGGGTGATATCTTTCATCTTAAAGACGGAAGAATGGGAATTTGTGGGATTCTTTTTGGAGAGGATAGGGTTTCCTGCTTTTGTAATGTTTTATGTAAGGGGTAAACAGATCAGATCAAGCCCACTGCCTGTTCTTGTATAGTTCAGGAGCTAACAAAGCTTTGTATATTTTTAAAAGGCTGAAAATAATAAGAAAAGGAATAATAATTTATGATAGAAACATGAAACTCACCATCCGTAGGTGAAGTTTGATGGGAAGGTGGTCGTGCCCATTTCTTTCTATCTTGTTTGAAACTGTAATAGCTGCGTTGAGGGGTAGCCACAGAGATCATATGGCCCTAAAGTAGAAAACACTTACTCTCCAGCCCCTCACAGACGAAGCCTGCCAGTCTCTGGGCAGGGCATCGTACAGACAATGGTGATCATTCGGAGTGAAATAAGGAGCCAGTGCAGACCCCCAACGTGACCGGACGTGTGGTTTAAAGGGGGTTCCCGACAGAAGCAGGGAGTCCTGCTTGTCACGTGACATTTCTGGGCCTGCTCACCATTCTGCAGTCACCTTGAGGAGAGATTTCCTGTCTGATCAGCCTCCAAGCCTCGGCAGGCCCTTGCCTTATTCAAGAGACATCCTCACTGCGGAACAACTGAGTGACTAAATGAGACTCCAGTCCCCCTACTATCCATCAGACACCAGGAGCTGGGCTACCCTAGTGTGGCTTTTCCAACGACAGAAACACTCTGCATGTGTGGCTGTGGGGAAGGTCGCCCCGCTTGTCACACAGCTGTTCACAGCACGGACGCGTCCTGTCCCACACACCAGCCACCCGGACTTGCCGAGGGATTTAGTGTCACCTACACGAGAGGTAGCCTCCTGGTATTTGGTTCAAATGACCATGTCCTCCTTTGCCACATCAGGCCTGGCCTGTGACAAGAACTAGAAAACAGCTCAGAATAAAGCCAACGCCCCTCAGGCTAACTCCTGATGCAAGTTTGGTTGGTTGGTTGGTTGGTTGGTTTGTTTGTTTAACCCCTGCTTTGTGTGGTCTTTTTCCTTCCTGCCTGTCTCTTGGATATTTCTGTCAAGCTATGTCGCCTTTCAGTTCTTGCAAAGACTGGCCCTGAGCCTAGGCCTTCTATTAATTGAGTTTCTAAGACCATGGACTGTCCCCAACCTGCTTCTTCCCCTAACTGCCCACCTCCGGGCACAGGGTTGTCCCTGTAAGCGCTTAGCGCCCCCGTGAGCCCATCTCCCCAACTCTATGCATACAACTCCCACCCTCGGCCCCTCCAAGCAAATCATCTGTGGAATGTCTGAGGACAGGACATCTTCATCACCGTGAAACTTCAGAGTCTGGGGTAGGAAAGAAGGCGAATGTCTGATGAGGCATTGCACAGGGCTAGAAACCGTAAAGCAAGCTGCTTCTTCCTTGGTGCTGTGGAGACTGTGGGCCCGAACATTCTGTACCAGGGGGAATGGAGGGCTTTGCCCTGTGCATTGTGGGGTGTTCGGCAGCCACCTTGACTCCTACCCGAGAGATGTCATTAGCACCACTCCCACTCCTGACAACAAAAAATGTCTCCAGACATCGTCGAATGTCCCCCTCGGGACAAAGTCAATGCCGGTTCAGAACTACGGCCATAGCACCACCCATCCAGAGTCTGTCATTTGCAGACGATCCATCTGGAGGAATCCCCTTCCCGAAAGGAGGTTTCTTCCCTGGCTTCTCAGCTGACCCTGCTGTTCCAGACACTCCAGGATCAGGAGGGCCTGCATCTTGGGAACCGCAGCAAGGACCTGCCGCACATTCACAGCAGCGCAAAACATCCCCCAAAATGCCCCCTCTTGCCAAGTCTGCTCCTATTTGTTTGGTCTCAGAACCTAACACTTTTATTAGGAAGGAAAAAAAAAATTCTGAATATGATAGACTTCTTGGCTTATCATCTTCAGAGCCTAACGCACCAAAAATAAAACTAGCTTCATCTTAGCTTCCTGTTGTCTGTTTCACCTTCCCTTCCTGGCTACCTGATTGTCTCTCTCCGGACTTCCCAGCCCTCCACACTATTGAGATTTGGAGCCAAGTAATTCTTGGTCACAGGAGCTGTCCTGGGCCCTGCAGGCTCCTTAGCAGTGTCCCTGGCCTTATCTACTAGATGCCAGCAGCATCCCCCAGTCATACAAGCAAAAATGTCTCCTAATGTCCCCCGCGAGCGACACTGCCCCTGGTTGGGGACCCCTGGGCCATCCGCATTCCCCTTCCCCAGCTATGCGGTCTGGATGAGCGATGCCTGGCTTTACCCAGCCTACAAGCCACCATCCCAGGAGCCATTTAATTTTTAAGTCCATTAATACATGCATGTTGTAGGTGTAGCTATAGTCTATTAATAAATCCAGACATTCCTTCTTGAAAAGCAGGAAATTGTCACAAAACCTCATCTTGGAGGACATCACAGGACACAGGACACAGCGGTGGCTCCTTTCTGGAGCGTTCCACAGCTCATCGGGCCAGGAGCACGGCTCCCTCCCTAACACTGCAGCTGCACAGGCGGGCTGCAATGATCCGTCATTTCAGAAAAATATGGAAAGAACCTCGAATCCTTACTGCCCTCTAGAGAAATTCTGGCAGAAGAGCTCAATCTGTCGCAGTCAGCAGAGAAACAATGCTGCCAGCCACAGCCGTGCCCGGCAGTTGGAAAGCAAACAATTTATTTGCTGAATTTTCTGAAAGACCCTTCCTTCACAGCCTCTCACCTGAACGGGGGGGCCCAGGTTGGCTTCTGTGTTGACACAGTCATAATTTCACCAATTCCAAGTTCACTCCCCGACAGGATGATTTTATGCCCACAGATGAATCAAATTCTGATATTCTACAATGTAACAGGGGCCCATATTTTATATTTTTTTAAGATTTTATTTATTCATTTGAGAGAAAGAGAGGGAGAGCCAAAGGAGAGGGGATTAGCAGAGGAAGGGAGAGAAGCAGGTTCCCCACCTAGCAGAGAGCCCGAAGCGGGACTTAATCCCATGACCCCAAGATCAAGACCTGAGCCAAAGGCAGATGCTTCACCATCCAGGTGCCCTCAGGAGACCATATTTTAAATGCAAAAACTCAGGTTTGTACAAATGTCTTCTCTGGCCTTTGTTTACTGGCCTACCAATAGTCATCTATGCAGAGATTTCTTTTTTAGGCATCTCAGAAAAACCAGGCCTGGAAAGATAATCCACTAATTCCCCATCTTTGCATTAGGTTTTGTCAGGTCTTGGTAGAACCTTCCAGCACATTTTGGAGCTAGTCACCTTTTTTTTTTTTCTTTTAAAAAAAATTTTTTTTCAACTTTAGATATTGTTTGGATAAAGACTTACCTATTGTTTAACCATCACCTACATTCCAATGAGAGCTTCAATACCGACATTCAAGGGAGCTTTCCCTACCAAAGTCCTGAAAAAGTTATCCCAGGTCTAACTCGTGTCTCTTTACCACCACTGGAAATTTAAAAAATAAAAATAATAGATTTAAAAAAAAGAAAAAACTTTGAAAAATATGTGCTTGAAGACATACACTAGACTGGAAATTTGCAGGTTTAATCAGAACTTTCAAGTCATTGTTTCCCTTATGACAGGCAACAGCAAAAAAAAAAAAGAAAAAAAAAAGTGCTGCATGTTTATGCCTAATGGGTTTGCCCTTTGCCAGACAAATCCTTTTAGTTATAGCAGGGAAACATATAATTTTATGGGCTTTTGGAGAGAGTGCACACTGCCCTCTGATGGTTACACATGCTCATAATTTTGTGGGGGCCCTTAAACAGGTTCCAGAAGGCTGTGGAATGTTACTACCAAAGGTAGATCAATAATCTTATGGTTTAATGGGTGCCAATGGTTACCTTTAGCTTTCCAGTTTTTTTCCCACCCTCTTGACAAGGAAGTAACCTATTTGATCCTTTCTTTTGTTATCAATAGCTGTGAGAACTACTTTGTCGAGACAGAAATATGTTAAAAAGTACTACTTAGAATGGCTGACACCATCAGACACAAAGTAATATGCACATACATATCACAGACATGAAGCCCCAGCAAAATAATGGATTACTGCTGAACAAAGGAAGTGTTTTTCTGAGTTTGAACTCTGAGTAAGGAGGTCCCCTCTGGCATCAGAAATTCAGATTCCAAATTAGTACCCCCCCCCAAAATAAGGAAGATTTTGGGGACTGGACAGTGCTTTAACTGGAGTCTATGAAGGTATTTTTTCTGATAAATGAGACAGAAAATGAAGTACAAGATAAATTTTCCCCCAAGCCCTTTTGAAAGTCAAGATACTGTACAGTGACCTCGTTAGAAGTATACAAATTAATCATATTCAACTATTTTCGCCTACCAAATTAGAGATGCCTCCTCATGTCACTAATTCCCAACAGCTAAGAAAGGGGAACAGGGAAAAATAAAAAGCCAGCATATTCACTGTCACACAAAGCTCTTGGAACTGTATCCAAACGGAGCTGTTGATCTATGGAAATGGAAATGTCACTTCTAAATATAGCATTAGGGAGCCAGAGAATCAGCATTTCTGTTGACGAAACACCTTTTCGGGAAGTAGCATGTGCAAGGCAACGCTTCTCCCCGACACATGGGAGCGTCACGAATCTTCCGCCCAGCCCTCCATCCCGGAGGGGCCCTGAGCCGCTGGTTCGTGCGCAGAAGTGAGCACGTTCTCACCCATTTCCTTAACCTGCTACTGCACCAGATTGTGAATCAAAGCAAATAATTTCCTGTTCCTCTCTTCTCCTGACTTAAAATTAAAAATAAAAAGTGGAAATTCATTCTGCCTCATAGGGATTCCTTAGGGTTAGGGATGCTTGCAAACTCAAAAGAGAAACCAAAAAATGGGTCCATGGGCTAAACCATGAACATGAGCTTACGCTGGGATGTGGGGCTGACGACAGGACACCAGCTGCAAGGAGACAGTTACAACCAGCTACTCAGCTTTGACTCTCTCTATTCATCCTTCTCTCAATCCTTCTCGAATGTTTTTGGGTTCTTGAACAGGCCCACCTCTGGCCCCCCTTGGGTCCTTTGTGTAGGCTGTTCCCTTTGTTCCAAATTTTCTGCACGCTTTTCATTTCCAGCTCTTTCTCGTCTTTTCTACCCCAGAGCATCACTTTCTGGTAGAAGAACTTGTGACATCCTTAACCACCTTGATTTTTGTCTACAACGGGCAGGCTGAGTGTGCATCTTTGCACAGAAGGGCCCCATACTGGTTTAACAAGGGAGAGGCCTGCATTTTCATCTCCCACTGGGCCCCACAAAGCATGTAACCAGTCCTGATCACAAAGCCCTCAGTTTCCTGCATAAAACAGAATTTGTAATTTTTTATTTTTTAGTTATGGAGGGGGACAGTAGGGGCTGATAGTTGATCTGTTTGCTCCGTGAGGGTAGAAGTGGTGTCTGTTTCATTGATTGTCTAACCCAGTGCTGTCCAGCAGAACTGTGAATTAGCAAAATTTGGAGGCATCTGTGAGTTGGTTGGTGAAAATAGTTGCATATGATGAATTTAAAAACTTTTAAAAATTAAATTAAATTGAAACTGAAATCGCCTCGTGTGGCTGGTGGCTATTATACTGGGCGGGTCTAAACCCTAAATCCTAGGACAGCTGGTAAATTCACCGAGGATAATATTGGAGCTTTCTCAAAGAAGCTCTATGGCAGTAACAAAGCACATTAATAGAATGCCTCAGAATCCCCTCAGGAGCTCGTCAAAAATACACATATCACGGCTACACCCTCTAAGACTCTGACCAAGCAAGTATGTAGAAGGTCTGAGCATCTGGTATACCCCCAAACTTCAAAAACCCTATGTTGTAGTTTATGGAAGAAGCCTGTCTTTCCATCAACTTTTTAAATCTCTTTAGTTCTTCCAGGTCAAATAATGTTAACAAGAATACCATCATTAGAAGAATTTTATTGCCCCAAAAATGTCCCAGCTGCAACCAAGGTCTGTTTCAAGCAAGATCTAACCCAGTAAAATTTTAGTGGAGAAAACAGATGGACCATCCCTTCTGGTTTTGTAGCAATGAACTTGGACCTATAATTTTGACTTTCGGGACCAGAAATGATGGGTAGTTTTTTTTTTTTTTTTCAAGTCTCAAAAATTAAGTGTGTGTATAACACCCAGTATCAGGTGAGTGGTAGGACTTGATTAAGGGAATATGTAGATCTCAATTAGGAATTATTCAAGATGGGAAGATGGAAGGGGAAAGAGCAAAATCTTTTCCTGTGAACAGCGAGGATCTCCTTTTTTAATGAGTTGATCTAATTCTTCCTTCTCACTCGCAGGCACAAAAAAATGCAAAAGACTGTTAATGTCCAACCCTCTCTTTATGTACCTTTGTCTTAAACCGTTATTGTAATTCAGCCCTCTAACATGAGCGTTTTTTCCTCCACTGAGCTATCAAAGACACCTTCCTAATCAACATTACACACAGTAGCATAATAGATAGCACCACAGTGAACACAAGGATAAGCTGTAATTCACTCTGGGGCTCTGCTGATGTCATAAACGGCACAACCAGCTTTATGGAGAGTGGCTGAGCCCAGAAAGCGAATTCTGATCTCGGCTCACTCTGGGAGCCATCTGTTAAGGAAACAGATTTAAATGCCGACCTTTTCATCTCTGTCGTTTACAGAGATTTCAAACTTTTGCTGTAAAATTTAAACTTTTCAGCCATGAACGATTAAAATTCCTTTCTGGAGTCACATTTGGTTTTGTGTTCCCTCTTTTAACTGACAAATAGATTAGTGGTCTTACTACCCACGGGTACAAAACGATGTTTAAAAAAGAAAAATGCATCCTACTGGAGTCAATGTTGTAGCTGTGCGTGCCTATGCCCAATGCCAGACCCACCTCCCATTCCAGAGGCTGAAAACCAGTGACTCACCTTCCCAGCCTCCTTTGCAGGAAGTGCTGGCCATGTGATCCAATTGTAGCCAATGAAACATAAAGGGGTGCCTTCTGGGAATGATGTTTCCCTTGCTTCAAGGACAGGCGATGCTCTTCTTCCCCAGAACTTCAAACTTTGGATGCTCAGGTGAGGGTGCATTATTTGAAGCCACGGCAGCCATCCTGCAATCATGAAGGGACATAACAGAAGATGGAGAGCCACCTGCAGAGGAGGAAGGAATGGAAGAATAGAAAATTCTGGGTGCTTAGTGGCCTTGCTGAGACAAGGAGTTGTTCAGCCCCTAACACTGTCTACCTCAAGGCTGCTCATTAAGTAAACACAGTTGGTCACCTGGATGGCTCAGTCAGTTAAGCCTCTGCCTTCAACTCAGGTCATGATCTCAGGGTCCTGGGATCAAGTCCCACATCAGGCTCTCTACTCAGTGGGGAGTCTGCTTCTCCCTTTCATTCTCCTTCTGTGCTTTTCCTCTCTCTCTCTCTCTCAAATAATAAATTAATAAATATATAAATATATAATTAATAATAACTTAAGAAAAAATATGTAAATACAGTTGACCCTTGAATAATGCAGGCTTGAACTGTATGAGCCCAGTAATACTTGGATTTTTTTTGATAAATGCAATGCATCCTGTAAATGTATTTTCTATTATGATTTTCTTAATCAATTTTCTTTTGTCTAGCTTAACTTTATTGCAAGAATATAGTATACAATACATATAACTTCCCAAATGCCTGTTAACCAACTGTTTATCTTGTCAGTAAGGCTTCCTGTCAACAGGAGGCTATGAATACTTATGTTTTGGGGAAGTCAAAAGTTATACATGGATTTTCAACTGTGTAGGGGTTTGGCGTCCTTACACCCCAAGCCATTCAAGGGTCAACCGTATTTTATACTAAGTTTCTCCAGGGCAAAGGCTGAGACAAGCATTGGGTGCAAATAATTTACCTGGCAGGCAATCCCAGGAGGCACCAGCGGGGGAGTGGGGAATGAGGCAGGCAAGGGAAGGAAACCAGCTCAGAGTGTGCTAACGAACAGGGAACCCCTGTGGATGTCTGAGGCCCAGTGGAGAGAAGACCCTGGAGGCTGAGAACTTCTTTGAGTAACAAGCCAGTGGCCTGCATGAGAATGCTGTGTATGTGGGAGATTGGGGGAAAGGGATGATGTCACTTGGAAGTCCAAAGCTCACAGCACCTTCTACAGTCAACCATAAAGGTCCTACATGTAGAATCACTACTTGTTGAGAGTCTGTTGCAGATGGTTTCCTAAGACATCACTGTGGGACTGTTCCTTTAAGTCACTTGCACCTCCGAAATTTCTCTCTAATTCCATGCCAGTGAGATGACATAAGTGTGACTTCATTCAGCAGGTTCCTACAGAGCACTGGCTCTCCAGCCAACACCAGCAGTGCAGTGGTGAGCCCATTAGATGTGGTCCCTGACCATGTGGGTTTACTCTCCAATGGAGGAGATGGGCACAGGACAAATAAGCCTTCTTCTGCTTCCAACTGGAACATGACAGGTGGTGGTAAGTGCTCTACAGAAAGAACGAAAGGGTATCGAGAGAGTCCCATGAGTTGAAAACGCAGAGTCAGGGATGGGTTCATGAGTCAGAGTGGAGGGGTGAGCGGGAGACAGCCAGAAGGGGGGAGAGAAAGATTACTTCTAATCCTCACCCAAATGAGGGAAGGAGCACCACCAGCGAGGGCATTAGTAAGGCCCCAATAAGAAGATAGTTCAAACATCATCTTTCATGGGAAAAGAACATAAAAATTTGACCCTCACGCAAAACCGTGTCACTAGATTGGTTTGACTGAAAAGTAAATTGAATCATTACAAGACCCATCACTTTCTCTTGAAACAAACAAGAAGTCACAGCCAAACTAAATAAATTCTGATCTTCCTGCTTCTTCCAGGCTAGAAGACAACTCCTGTGGGACCTTACCCTTCCAGAAATAATAAGCAGTTATTCACAAAAATTCAGTTTTCCTGTGAAAAAGTATCACCACAATTTACCACACTTGGGCTTTTATCCACATGCACCTACAAAGAATATCTGATTCCAGGTATGTGTGTCTTACCATGTCAGTTCATGAACGCACCCACTGCCTGGGGTTAACCCCCCTGCCCCCGCTTCTCAGCCTCCCCTCACCGCCTCAGATTTCATGCAACTCCATGGAAAGCCCAGGAGACTACAAAGCACCGTTTAAAAATCACTTCTCTAAAAGTTCTTGTTTTACAAATCGTTAAGTCAAGATATATGTATATAAAAATGTGCTGATCATCTAAGTCAAGGGGGCAGCAAACCATGGCCCTGGGCCAAATTGGACCCACCACCTTTATTCTAAATAGAATAAAGGAATGCAGCCACCCCCACTCATCTGCGTGTTGTCCCTGCTGCCTTCTAATGACAGAGTTGAGTAGCTGTGACAGAGACTTGCAAAGCCTGCGAAGCTTACAGTTTTTACTCCTGGCCCTTTATGGAAACTGTTAGCCAACCCCATTGCAAGAAAAAAGCGTAAGATATTGATTAAAACTCTAATGCTGGTCCATGATAACAATCGGATTGAATGAAGAGAAAGCACGAAAGGGAAGGAAGAGCAAAAGGAAACCACTACGGGAGTCCAAGGCCTCTGGGAAGGAAAGGTAGGAAGAGCTACCAAGTTCACCTGGAGGCCAACAGCCACGCCTTCCATCTGAGCAAGGGTACCGGGCCCTAGCCCAGCCTCAGGGCATGCCCCCCATCACTGGGTTCTCTGGCAAGCTCGGGAATCGCCTCTGTTCCTGGTCCTCACTTCTCAGGTTTGCACATGGAACCCCCTCAGCCTGCAACCCACATCCCTCCCACTCTGCGCCAGCTCAGCCTGCCTCCTTCCACTGCCACCTTCAAGGTCACATCCCCTGGGCATCTTCCTGAGCCCCCAGGCCTGGCCAGCTGCCCTCATCTCCATTTCCACCTTGCCTTCTCTTTTCCTGCACTCCCACCCCTCACCGTGTTAAACCAGGGGATTACTTCCCCCAACAGCTCCACTGAATATAAGTTGAATATACGCTCCGTGAGGGCTATACCTGTCTAATTTGTTGCTTCATTATTGCCAGATTTTAAAACAGACACTGGCCCATTATAATACCTCTCTGTTTGTTAAGTGAATTATTTTGTATGAAGCTTTTTAGATGAAATCATGACCGTGTGATGCATATGTGTCAGGAAGAATTACACATGGCCAGTCTTAGGCATTGATCCCTGACCTTATCTTATTAACAATTTCCATGGAATAAAGTGTGAGTGGGAGATGGCCAAACAAAGAAGCCAGCAGGTGCAAAAGAGCTGAGGCAGGGAGAAGCATGGGGCGTTGGGGGCATGGAAACCAGCCCAGCGTGGCTGGAGCAGAGAGCGAGCCAGAGCAGAAGAGAGTCAGACCATACAAGTCCTATACATCATAGTAAGAATTTTTTTTTTATCTTATTCTAAAAGTAATGGAAGAACTGCAGAAGGTTTTTGCTAAGGCAGTGGAAGACTTAATCTGCGCCACCAGCTGCAGAAGTTATGAATTCACAAGGAGTAGATCTACTTCATTGAGTGCCTACCATTGCCCTAGATGTTAGGAATAAGATGTTTAAAAAATCACTGTCCCTGAACTCTAGATATTTCATATTTTAACTACAATTTGATAGGGCTTCAACAGAGGTAAGCTTAGAGGGCCATGGGCAAGTCTCTAAGAGAAGCCTCTACATTTTGGTCAGATGCAGGAAAAGAGTGGGTTCCTAGAGGGGACCTTGAGTATTGCTCTTTACTTACTTGGGGCAGACTAGTAAAACCAACCCTTTGGAAGTATTCTGTGGCCAAAATATTTAGTAATAATTATGAAGAATCTGAAAACATGAAATTGTTCATAAGAAAGTGTTAAATGAAAAAAATATAATTCCTATCCTAATATATACCAGTGGATGCCAAAGTCTTTCTCTAAAGACCCAGATAGTAAATATTTTTATGTTTCATAGACCATATGGTCTCTATCACAACTACTGAACTGTCTGTTGTAGCATGAAAACAGCCATAGACAATATGTGAGCGAATAGACATGGCTGTGTGCCAATAAAACTTTATTTACAACAACAGGCAAAGGGCCAAATTTGGCCCCTGGGCTGTAGTTTGCTGCTGCCTGAGCTATTCTATATTATAATTATAATCAAATAAAAGTGTAATGTTTATGACCATAGACAAAAGGGAACATAGAAGAATGGAAGGGCTCTTTGTGTTTGGGGAATGGAATTTTCAGTTTGATGGTTCTCAGTTATTTTTGACTACTCGGCACTTACTTATCCTTCTGGGAACAACACCCTGACTTGGGGGTGGAAGAAAGAGAGAGAACTGCATTTCTGTCATCTTTAATCCATATGGTCCCTGGAGTTAAACCACTCCAACATCCAAAGTAAGACACCATCCCTAGACCTGGCCCCTACCAGTCATTTCATTGCCTTGGCCATGGTAATTCATTCAGAGAGAAACATGAGCCCACACAGACCAATGAGAATCACTCCCTCGGATTTTTTTTTTTTTTTAATGTTAAGAAAAAGAAGACCTCCTACTGCTGAGGTTGCTAAAAGTATGGTGTAGGAGGGCTGGATTTGCTCGTCCCCATCTCGCCCCTCCAAGGCTTGGTCCTGCTCAAGAATGATGCCCACACATTGCACAACAGAACTACAAAATGAAGAAATATGATGCCAGATGGACATTATGTGAGTCTCTGGATAGAGTCTTATCTGAAACTAGCCCTATTCCTAGATTTTTTTGTGACTTAATCCCATATGTTCTTTCTCCATCTCTGCTTATTTCAATTCAGGTTTTGTTCTGTCAACCAAAAATCCTGAATGAGGTCATTGCTAGCGGGTTTTTTTCCCTTATTTTATAAAGTCCTTTAACATCCTCATACTATCTCTTTAGCAACAAACAAAACTGAGGGAAGATGGATGAGCAAGCACCATATTTTAAAAAATCATTTCTCAAATGAAAGTTATGCTCCACTTTTGCAGTTTTCCTTATCAATTGAGTGACTTGAACCAGTTGCTGATCTTAAATTTGGCCAAGAGAATCTAAGTCCTCTCTCCAAAAATTGACTGGAAGCCTATTTTGAAGAAAATATATAAAGACAGGGCCATAGTCAAGATCACAAATAATGACAATAGAAAATAATTCAGCAAAGACCATCTTTCTCTGCAGAAATATAGTGACATATGTAGGGCAGCTAAGAGTCTCCATGAGAGGATGAAAATGATCCGTGACCATCACGTGACCACAACCTCTAGAAAAAAGACTTTGGAAGAAAACACAAATCTGACAGTGTCCCTGCTGGGCTTAAAACTCGGCAGTGATTCCCAGTTGCCTACTTGAACCCAAACTCCCATAGTGGATACAATTTTCATAGAACACAAATTTGAGTGTGCAAGAAACATAATTATCTTTTATTTTTCTATAACTCAATTTAACTTCTTTTTCTCTCCAGTCCTACTAGTGGAAAATGTAGTCATTTCCAGGTAAATGCCATCATTTTGAGTTAAACAAAATCAATTCAAGATTCTGCACGCATGCACACGTGCGCGCATGCGCACACACACGCACACACACACTTCCTTCCCCCTTGGGCAACCTCTAAGGTTGCAGATATTTTGGAGTATAACCACATCAGGAAGCAGAATCTGGTCTGTCACTATGCACCGCTCTCTGTTAGTGTCTGGTCATATTTTCTGGTCTTTGGTGGTCTTGGCATTTATCTCTCCAGCATGTACTGAGATGCCCTGTGTCACCCTGTGCTTCTGGTTATCAGATCTACCAAGGTAAATACATGGCTTCCATGTCCAGGTCCAAGAGTCACTCTACTGCCAAACCCCAAAACCATGTTTAGCAAGCAAGCGACCAGTGGCCTCTCTGGGTAAAGATGCTCCCAAATAGTGGAGAACAGCACTTCTACTCACATCCCATTGGCCGGAAATTGAGGGAGGGGTCACACAAAGCCACAAAAAATGCTGGGAGGTCTCATTGTTATCCTCAGCGACACACGCCTGGATAACCTTTGGGGGTCTAATTCCTAAGAAAGAAGGGGAAAAAGAAACCTAACACTTGCTGTCTCGGGTGTTGAAGACACAGCTCAGAATGGTTCAAGAAACAAAGACAATCACAGAGAAGCCATAGGTCAGATATACTGAAAACAAAGCACAAAGGAACAAAGGAAGACCACAAAAATTAAGAGTGAAGTTGACATTCATCATTATTAAGTGAAGGTTTTAAGATTCACTATGGCCAAAAGCTGAAACAGGAAGGCAAAAGCATTGTCAGTAGCTTGGGCGGGGCGGGGAGGGGGGACAGATTTCAGCGAACAGAAGCATAAGAATTGAGGCCACCTCCAAACGTGAACAAACTTTTCACAGTCATTTTCTTGATCTTTAAGGGAAATAAACTGAGCGTGAAGCAGAGAAGGTGAGAAAAACACAGCTTATAAATGGAAACGCACCAAACAAAGTGGAAAATTCACATCAAGCCTGCAGATAAGGCTCAGAACAAAGGGAAAGTTTTTCGGGTCAAAAAAAGGAAAATGAGTCTCTCACATAAGAAAATGTGACTGTGTGTGCAGGAGGTGAGTTTTGGGAAGAAGCCAAGCAGGTTCTCCCACCTAAAGCTGACCCATGGGTTAGGAAAACCAAAAATATTTGGTTTTTGTAAAATAGAAAATGGCATGCGAGCTTTGATACCTTGCATTTTTCATTCGCTGCCTTTGTGTGGTTCTGATTCTCAGGAAGGGAGAGAGAAGAACCTGCCTGCTTTAAACAACACGCAAGTTAAGGTGTGACTTTTGGCTCCATTTTTTATTATATATAGCGATCATCTGCTCTGGAATAAGCTGGATTTCTTCCACTGAGTTCATATCTCCTTCTGTCTTTTTTTTTTTTTTAAATGCATATTAAAGCTTCACGTTTCTTCTGGAAAATCTACCATAATGTAACAACAGATTTTAAAGCTTAATGTATATTAATCATGATGCCAACAACCACTATCTAATATAGTCCTTACCTTTTACTGACAATGTGAATTTTAATTAAGTGTATAATGCATCATTAAGATCCGAAATGCAGAATATATTTTTGGTCCTGTTTACTGTGTCTAAGAAACGCTAACATGGAAGGAAGTTAGCTTTCCTGCTGCAAAGATTTAACGTTTTACAAATTAAATGAATGATGGCTACATTTGGGTTCTCAAAGACATTTTGACGACTCTTACAAGATGGCTGACAGAAATGCGAAATAAGCTTTCTGTTTATCAGTGGAATAGGGAATGATCACAGGATGTATTGTACATCCATACCATGGAATATATGCTTTCCTCAAAATAACAAAAGAGCCTTATAGGTACTGATAAGGAAAAAAATCTCCAAGATATATACATAGTATGACTTCATGTAGCTAAAAATACATATTTGTGTGTGTGTATACATGTGTCCCTGTGTGTGCAAATATATGCACATACGTGTGGGTGTTGGTGTGTAGAAATGTGTTTGTGTAATTACAGGCATACATGCTCAGACATACTCGAAAACATGGAAAGAGCCTGAAATAACAGACAAAATATAAATACTGATTAGCTGTAGAGCAGGAATTGGCAAACATTCTGGTAAAAGGACAGATAGCAAACAGTTGCAATTTTGTGCACAATAGCCCATACAAACAGCCTTAGACAATTCAGAGTGAAGGGTTGCAGCTGGGTCCCCATAAAATATATTCCCCGAAGCAGGAAGGGTCGGGGGCCGTTGGAGTCGCAGGTGGAGCAGAGTTGGCCAAGCCTGACTCTGGAGAATGAGTCACTAGGGCAGGCGTCAACAGGGGGATGAAGACAGACTTCCACTAATACTTCTATACACGTCTGATTTGTCTTATAAGCTCTCTTACTTAGAAAACACTTTTTCTTTAATTGAAAGACTTAATACCAAACATTAAAATTGGATAAATTTAAATTTTAATTTTTAGATTTTTAAATTTAAGTTTGAATAAATTTAGACCCACTACAAGATAAATAAATAAGTAAACAAACTGTTTTGTGTTCTCTCCCAGGCTGGCACTTCACACTCTTTCCTCCTCAAGGGGGAATTATTTGTATCATGGTGTACATCACAGAACGCCTGATTGCCTATCGCCCAGGTCTTTGAGTGAGAGAGAATATACCTTAGTCAAGGTTTGTGGAAATGGGATAACCACAGTAAAATGAGGATGGTAATAGATTTGCATTAGTTAGAGAAACTCTAGCTGACGGCATGAACTGAACCAAACAAGAAAAAATGGCTCAAATGTAACTGAATATACACCACGTCTCACGGATAGACCAGTATTGAGTGGTTCCAGATTGGTGTGTCTCTGTTTGGGAGAGGAAGGCTCTCACCTCCATGCTCTCATTCAGGGCCGGGATGAGCGAGTGCTATCACTGTCCAGAACTGACCTCCAGCTTACTGCGATCATCCTCACCCAAAAGGAAGAATCGTGGAAAATTACATGGAAGAGATTTTTATGGGCCAGACCCAGAGGTGGCCCAAATTACTTCTCCTCACAGTCCCTTGGGCTAGAACTGTCATCTAGACATACCCCACAACAAGAGATGTGAGGAAATGTAGTGGGGGCATTGCCCAGGAGTGGTTTTGAACAGTTAGCTATCTTTGTTACAAGAGCCCCATAAGCACCCAGAAGGCAAAGGGTTTTCCCACCACTGTTTTTCCAGTATCTAGAATAGGGGTCATCAAACTCTTCTCTATAAAAGACTAGATGGTAAACATTTTGATGTGTGGGCCACATTGTGACACAAATGTGTCACAAGTTGTGACACAGTGTCTGTCACAACTACTCAACTCTGTGGTGTGGCATGAAAGCAACTATACAGAACATGTAAACAAAGGAGCATGATTGAGTTCCAAGAAAACTTTATTTACAAAAACAGGTGGAGGGCCACCTTAGATCCATGGGACCTAGATTGCTGACCCTGATTTAAAACAGTGTATGACACAATGGTAGGCACTGAGTAAATGTTTGCTTAGTGAATGGTAAGGAATGAATCATACAGTAATATCTCACAGGTTTGGCCTGAGGAATAAAAAAAAAATGCTGCATGAAAAAAAATTGCAAAATTTGGGGCATCTGGGTGGCTCAGTTGTTGAGCATCTGCCTTCAGCTCAGGTCATGATTCCTAGGTCCTGGGATCGCACCCCGCATCGGGCTTCCTGCTGAGCAGGAAGCCTGCTTCTCCCTCTCCCACTGTCCGTGCTTGTGTTCCCTCTCTCGCTGTCTCTCTCTCTCTCTGTGTCAAATAAATCAATAAATACTCTTTAAAAAATAGAAAAAGAATTGGCTGCTCCATTAGACAACTTTAAAAAAAAAAAGAAAGAAAGAAAGAATTAGCAAAAATGCCTGATGGATGGGAAGTGCTCAATAAATCCCAGATACTCATTATTTGAAGATATAAAATATAAACAAAATATATTCCTCAAAGAGCAACCAACATAATAGAGGAGAGAAATATTCCAAGAATATAATTAAAATAGTTCTCTTGTGGGGCACCTGGATGGGTCAGTCGGTTAAGGGGCCGACTCTTGGTTTTGGCTCAGGTCATGATCTCAGGGTCTTGGAATAGAGCCCAGAGTTGGGCTCCGTACTCATGGGGAAGTCTGCTTGAGATTCCCTCTTTCCCTCTGCCTCTGCCCCTCTCCCACCTCTGTTTGTGTGTTCTCTCTTTCTTGCTCTCTTAAATTGATTGATTGATTGATAGATATAGATAGATAGATAGATAGATAGATATTTAAAATTGCATTCTTGAGAAGTTGTAGAAGCATGTCCAGGGCTCAGATACCATACAGGGTGGTTAATTCTGGGAAGAGAGTAGAGGCCAAGAAGTAGTCACGGAGCACGTGAAATCTACAAGAGGGGCTGAAGACAAAAAACGAATCTGCACAGACATTCTAAGAAGTTGAAGTTTTTTTCACCTTTCTGAGCCAGAAACTCATTAAAGGAAAGCTGACGGCAGACATCAGAGTCTGGATAGATGCTCTGTCTGCCTGTAACCGGCTTCCCTCCCCATCCTTCCACCTTTGGTGTCTGCTGCCTTCCAAGTATCAGCTTCGAACATCCCCTCCTCAGGGAAACTACTTCTACCACCATTCTTGGCCCCAAGCCTCAAAAAGCACAAGCTCTTTAGCATTTTTCTCTTGTAAAATTCTACTCTGTGTATGTGTGTGTGTGTGTGTGTACAGTGTCAGTTCCCCTTAAGGATAGAAGGAAGACTGCTGTAACCCCGGTTCTTAACTCCACGTAAGGTACATAGAAAGCCCTCAGTCCTTTGTGGAATGAAAAAAACGCATTTTGCATTGTGTTCTGTGACAGGGCCTTGAATGTAGCTAATCGGAGCCTCTAATTGGGGTCAGATCTACACTCACTTAAGAAGCTAGATGAGCTGGTGATAAAGTTTACGTGATTTGGTAAAATCTCAGAGTCCAAAGACAGCAAAATTCAGTGGTTCATTGGTAGGCTCACACTATCTCTACAACTTTTCCGTAAATCTAAAAATATTCCAAAATGAAAGCTTATCTTTTTTAAATGTCAAGGCCTAAAGCTGACCATCAGGACTGCATTCTTGGCCCTGCCAAGTGTTTATTCAACACCATTGGGTGTTCACACGTGTCTGTCTCCTCATCCATCAACTGGGGATGGCAGGAATGGAAGCTCCAGCTCCAAGTGGGTAAGGCAATGCACAGGGAAGCACTCGCACATAGGGAGTTCTTAGTAACTATTAACTTCTCATGTTATCGCCTCTTTTCCGCTCCTACTACTTTGAGAGTTAAAGAGGAGAGCCGTTCCCCATCCTGCCAGAGGTGAGCTGCAGCCAGTAATGTAGGTGAGAGAGCACAGGGCAAAGGAGACTTGGTTCAGAGTCATCATCTCGTTGTCTTCTCCAGATAGATGTGACTGTGCCTTCCTTTCCTTGAGAAGCTTTGCAGATGTTCAAACACCGAGGAGGGGAATGAAACTACTCAGGATAAAATTAGGTCAATATTGATCAAGAAGGCCAAAGGGCACTCAGAAACACTGCCACGCACATCCATTAAGTTGTGATACATGTGACATTTCCAAAAGACTTTGGGCACAGGGATGAGAACATGACTCACAGACATCATGTATATATGCATTTGTTGACCAACTCTGTGTTACCTAGAGATGCGCACCATCCATGAATCAATCACTTGATAATTCAAGATTAGATGCACATATAGGCTCACAAGTCAACAATAGCACTTCTATTTAAATAAAATGTGAGTGTGTGTGTGTGTGTGCACGTGTGTGCACCAGCATTTTGTAATGAAAGCTTACATTGATCAAATGCTTTACCATGTTCCAAGCATTGGACTAGGCATTTTATATACAGTGAGTCTATTTACTAAATATCAGTTGGGTTTTATTATCATGTCCACTTTGCCTATGGAGAAATTGATGAGAAGTAAAGCATCTCGTGCCAAACAACACAACCAGAAGAGGTAGGGCAGGGAATTCCAGCTCTTGGAAACATGCAGCGCTATCTAATACTAGCTACTACTGGTGTTGCTGTTAGCAGCTGGTGCATACAAAGGAAAGACCAATGAATATAATAATAAAAAATAAAGTAAATGTTCAGTGTCCAGATACTATAGCTAGCATGATTCCAAAGAATAAAATTCAGCTCCATCTGCTATGAGGATCCATTTACCTGATCTGTGAAATGAATTCTAGCCCATGAGATCCAGGCCTAGATGGCTCACAGCATCTTGACTGAAAAAAAGGAATATTTCTAGTCTATTAGAGTTCCTGAATGGAGCTTATAAAATACTACAGAAATAAAAGAGGTTCAATAAAAGACTAAAGTCTAATTAAAGTAAATAGAAACACAATAGCAAAGACAAGAAAAAAATTGGGGGAATAAAACCTGTATGATTTCTTCTTCTTCTTATCATCACGTGTAAATAGAGAAACCATGATGAATGAATGTGAAGATTATCTACTGAAGGTGAAGGGAGGTAGACAAGAAAATATCCTTTTGATAACTTGAAATATTTGCCCCAAGATAGTTCAAGAAAAATAACCAAACACTACTCTTGGCAAAGCATAGATTTGTATTCACATTTTCTTCCAGTATTTTCTAGACATTGAGACAGAAGGATGGGTGATAAGAAGTTTCTTGAGTCAAAGCCTTTGTTGGACTGGAACACGCAAGTCTCCCCCTGATAAGGAAGTGGAGTGGGCAGCCTGGTGGCATCTATGCCTGCCACTGTCAAGGCTAGACCCTTATCACCTGATGAATGATCCTGACATCAAAGCCAGTGGCACTTACATTTACTTGTATGAGGGATTTCTCTGACCTCTGGAGACCAGCTGGCCATTTCCATGGTAGATCAGAAGTACCAGCAATTAGCCCACTCCTCTGGGAGCAGTCCTCAACCAACAACTGACAGTATTGGTGTATAAATACCTCAACTCCCTCCTTCCCTAGGGGAACAACTGTGAGACATTTTCTACACTGGTTTCCAGAGATTTCCAAGAAACATTACACCTATGGTGGCAGCTGTCTTGACACAACTTCCCTTCCCTGTCTCACTCCTATCCCTTTCTCAGTATTTCCTGATACCATCTTTGCAATGGACAACCTGCACTCGAACCTTTACCTCAAGTTCTGTTCTGGGAGAACTCTACATAAGACAGGATCTGTGCACACATTGAAGAGGAGGAAATTTTCAAGGACCCAGTTGAGTTCAGGTCTCTAATGGAAGCTGAGGAAGATGGAAATTAGAAGGAAGAACTGTTGATTTCTCACCCCACATCCTCTTGTCTAAACCCTCATGGGTGTAGTTCCCACCAACAGAAGCTGGTTGAATAACGCCCCCATAGTTTGTACACAAATGGGAGGCTCCCTCGTGGACTCTCAGAAACACTTAAAGGACAGGGGGTTGCAGGAGCTGCAGGGCCATATTGCAATACAGGTGACTGAACAGCATTCAATCACTCCCTCTGCTTGCTGAAGCCTGGGAAAGCAGGAATCCAGGGCAGTTGGGAAAGCCAAAGCTGACAATTGTCCTAAACACACAGACACACTTAAAGTGCCATATTCTAAGCAACATTTTTAAAGTTCTCAAATCCTTTCCATAACAGATGGTAAACTTCTGGAAATCACATCCCAAAAGGTAACAGTGCTTATAAATGTAAATAGTTATGAACTTTTTTTAAACTCTTGGACAATATATACATAGGGAGTGTTTTTTAAGCAACACCATAAGAAGGTCAATATCAAGAGCAAAACAATTTACCCCTCAGCATGACAGCCTCAGGTACATATTTTGACACATATTTAAATGTACTTTCAGGGCTTCTGGTGGCTCAGTTGGTTAAGCGTCTGCCTTCAGCTCAGGTCATGATCCAAAGGTCCTGGGATTGAGTCCCACATCAGGTTCCCCCCTCAGCAGAGAGTCTGCTTCTTCCTCTCCCTCTCTGGCCCCGTCTCACTCATGCTCTCTCCCTCTCTCTCAAATAAAATTTTTAAAAATTTTTTAAATGTCTTTTTTACCTTTCTAAAGCTTTTAAATGTATTTTCCTTATTTTCTGCTTTCTAAAAAAAAAAAAAAAAATTCTGTTTTTCAGATGGTGATAAGCCTGATCTCTAGAAACAGAGCTCAAATGGAGAGTCTGGATTGAAATCTGGCTCCATCACTTACTGGTTCTAAAACCTTGGGCAAGTACCTACTTTCATTAGATTTGGATGTTTTCATCTGTATGATGGGAATTTTTGGAGGATTATTTATCTCAAAGGGTTGTTGTGACCTTTGGCAACCTATTCAACCTCCCTGAGTCATTCCATTGTGTTATTTGAGGAAGAATGTGATCCCAATCTAAGATGTTCATTGGGGTTATTTACCACTCGCTACCGCATTTCCCCGGTGCTCTTTTCACTTAGGACCTGGATTCCACAAATGCACATCTACTGAGGCAAATAGTTAAATGGACAGGGTTAAGTGCTTTGGAACCAGATGTTACGTGTCCTCGGAGACTAAACCTCTCACTCTCCCGATATTCTGTGAGAAGCCAGCATTCTCGGAAGAAATCGAGGCTTAAGGTAACCAGAGTGAGTTTCTCTTGTTTACAGCAACAGCACTCTAACTGATCAGATGTTTCATTCCATTACTGGGCGGAAGTCAAGTCTCTCTTAGGGCAGCTTCTTTGCCTTCACCACCTGTATGACCAAGGACTGAGCTGTCACCAGGGGCAGAATCCCAGAACCTGGACTGTGTGCTTGTGTGTGTGCGTGCACATCAGTGTTGAGGTGGAGAGAATATAGATAAAATGCAGTTTGAAATAAACATATCAAGTTCACTTCAAACTTTCATAATAGAGCCTTACGTTTGTAGAATAAACAATAATTTTTTTATCATGCAAACCAGAGCAAACAAAGCTCTACAAAGCTTCCTGGCTCTTCAGACTCCAGAGAAATCTACAGAGAAATGCGAGGTTGGGGAGAGGGTAAAAGCTCAAAAGCAAGAATGAGGTGGACATAAATCCCAATCCAAGCCCTACTGCTTGCAAACAAGAGGGTGATGGGTAATTTACCTCTATGGTCCTTGACTTTCCCACAGGCAGAAGGCAGATAATCATTGTTCCCACTGGCCAAGGCTGTGGGGAGGATTCTTGGAATAATGGCTTGCTTTGCGCACAGGAAGTATAGACCAATAGTGATGAAGGGGACACAGACAGTGATAGTGTCTGCTACACAGGAGGCAAAGCCTACACGCAGCTGGTTTACTTGCAGGTCTCAAGTAGAAGCTGGAAGAAAACTCATCCCAGAGGAATGGGCATCCAAATACATTGCGGCTGACCTCATACAAAAGCCATAGGCACCTAACAGAAGGCATAATTCTGAAAAGGACATGGTTTGGGGTTCTTGGGTTTGTCTCCTGGCCCAAGACCCCACTGGACTCCTGTCCTCACGTCTGATGGGGAACTGGGAAGATACAAGCCGTGCAGGAGCCCAAGGCAGAAGGAAACATCAGGTTACTGACCCTGCCTTCATTTCAAACTCTGATACTTTGTTCATTGTGGATTTTGTTTTTGTGCTTTTTGATATTTTCTAAGTTGTATTAAAATCTTTATCTTGATTACTGAGCTTTGGGGTGTACCCTTAAATTCTGTGAGCAAGAGGAGTGCCTCACTTGCTTCTCCCTGGAGGGGACCCAGAATTACTCACAGGTGAGGGGGGACCGGGAGAGCACTTGACAGTGGAGACCGGAGGCAGGAAGATGTGGGCTATTCCTGTCCCTGTGGACCACCACCATTCGCCCTCACCACCACAAATGGAGCATACCCACGTAGAAACCAATTCAGAACCCCCGATATTTGGATAGGAAGTTGAAGATCGACCTTGAAGTTTAAATCTGCTCTCCCGTGTTCAGGACCCGGTTCCCTGCCCTGCCCTGGGCTGCCCGCCCCCCTCCCCCCGCCCCCTGCCACCAGACACACGCAGGAAGTTTGTCAGCAGCTAATCTGAGCCCATCTTCGGCTCCTTTGTCAGTCATGGCACATCTCGACGTGGGGACACAGCGCTGCATACGAAATAGGGCCTGCCCGCCTCGCCGCGCTCGCTCGCGCTTCGGGAGGCCGAGGTTGGCGCCGGCAGACAAAGGCTAATTGGCAGGCTCCAGCAGTCAGTTTCTGATGACACAGTAGAAACAATAAAAGACAGAGATGGGAACAAAGAAAGTTTAGAAGGAATAATAAAGGAAATACCTATAGCGTGAACGTTCGCCGGCTAAGGGAGAGACAGAGGGGCCACCTGCTCTCGGGAAGCAAGAAGGAACAAGAAACACAGAGAGAGAGATACCTTCCTTGATACACCGCGTTAGACTACATCAGCGCCTGGACAGATCCATAAATCGACAGAAACGCAGATGAAATAGATAATCTGGCATTTTCGACTCCAAGCCCTGCCATGTGCTGAAGAACTCGGCGAGAGAGACACGCACTGGCATGTACACGTTAAATTTAGTAATAAGCAGGGAGTTCAAATTTTAAAGTCAAATAGTGGAGTCACTGGAAGGAATGGTGACAAAGTTATGCTTGTACACCCGCGGATGCCCCAGAGTGTTCGGGAGTATTTTTATCTTCTCATTCGTTACTCCGCCAGTTATTAAATTCTATACAATGAGAAAAAAAGAAATTCCACAAACATCCGGAAGGAAAGGAAAGGGGGGAGAACACACACACACACACACACACACACACACACACACACAAATAACCACGTTCCTCAAAGAGGTCAACGCTGTCTTAAGGGAAACGAAGCAGTTGATTGCCTTCGTGCAAGAAAACCAATTTAGGGTTTCTGCTTAAATTAATGTGATTAGAAATTTTAAACTGCTTGAATTTAGCACTTTTGTCAGACTTGGTTTTATTATATCAAACTGTGTGTTATGTTTCGGGAGAAGCAGGTACATCTTTGGCAGGAAAATGATAAATTTTTTACTGCTTTTGTTTCAGAGAATTTCCCTGTCCAAGGAAATGACCTACTTTGTGGCTTCTCTGCATTCAGAGCATGTTACCAATAGGCACACAAAGACAAAACCTATATAGCAACAATGGGAAATATCCTTGGGATTTTTTTTTTTTTTAAGTAATCACAAGCCCACTTTTATGTATGGAAAATACTCCAGAGTTCTCTGACCAAAATTCAACTCACTTCATCTCTATTTGCCAATCTCCTGCAAACAAGCCACAGTGTAAACCCTAAAGGGAAAGCAGAGGTTGCAGCCTGGTGGCCTGGGGGCCAAACTGGTTACAGATGTGTTCTAGCTGACCACCCTGTTGTTAGCACCACAGAAGATACTAAATGGTCTTTTTTATTTAGCTGCAAACATGTAAAAATTAGGAGATTTCATATATCATTTTAGAGTTTTGGCTTCACCTTCCCAGCCTGTGAATCGGATGACAGAAGGTCTGTATGACCACCATTGGCCTGAGTAGTGGCGGCCCCCTGGCAGATAGGGCAAGTGCTCCAGTTTTGCCTCAGTCCCCACCATTCCCTAATGTCCCCTGAAACAGAAGCTGAGTCTCCGGTACCATTTATCATCACACTCATCTTACTGTTCTCCTTAAGATATATTTCAGAAACCTGCAAAATATTCCTTGTACCCATATCTCTATCAAAAGTGGGGAAAGTAAAGTCAGATGAAGCTATTCGTGTGCTTCTGGGGAAAAAAGGTTCTTAATTTCAGCTTGCTTGATTCGCTTACGTAGTAGATCCCCATACACACAGCAGCTAACGCTTACAGCTGGTACTATGTGTCAGGCGACTTCCGAAGCCCTTCACATATTTCAACTCATTTAATCTGTTCCTCTATCCAAAAAGTAGGTATTATGATGACCCAGTTTCACAGATAAGGAAACAGAGGCTCAGAGAGACTGAGTGACTTACTCAAGGTCCATCGCCAGCATTTGGCAGGCATTCAAATGTGCGTCCCTTGGCACACATACATGACACCAGCATGAAGTAAGAATAGCTAGCATGTATTGCCTACCTAGTGTATTCCAGGCACCAGAAGAGGTTCTTAAAATATAGATGTGTAGGGGCGCTTGGGTGGCTCAGTGGGTTAAAGCCTCTGCCTTTGGCTCAGGTCATGATTCCAGGGTCCTGGGGTCTAGCCCCACACTGGGCTGTCTGCTCAGTGGGGAGCCTACTTCCCCCTCTCTCTCTGCCTGCCTCTCTGCCTAGTGACCTAGACTGAGTACTTGTGACCTCTCTCTATGTCAAATAAAAAATAAAAAAAAAAATTTTTTAATCTTTAAAATATAGATCTGTATAGAAACTTATGGTGGGTTGCAAAAAGGACTTCAAAAGTTGGAGAAAGAAAACTCTTATATTAAGGGCACAGAAGCAGCCTGGGAGTTTTCACTGAGGAAGTAAAAAAATTGCAATGGACCCTGAGAGGTCAGGAATAAAATACCCACAGATGTAATTTGAGACCCAGTGGTCCTTCGCCGGAGGGAACTGAAGAAATGGCGGATGGTCAGTGAGAAAATCTAGGACATGGCCCAGGAAGAACAAGGGCAAGACCAAGGCAAATCTGGATTCCACTTCTTCATGTTTCTTGATACTTCCCAAAGTACCAGCAACATGTCATGCCTTCTGGAAGAGACATGAATGAACAGAGCTTGGACATTGCCCTCAAAGAGTTTACAGTCTGCTAAAGAATAGTGTGTGCAAGCATCTGTAACTTAAGAAGAAGTCAAAGGTGACCTCGCAGAGCCGCCGACTGCCTGATGCACATCTTCACCGCATTATCCTGCAGTTCTATACCCCAGCATGGGGCAGCGAGAACACCACCTCCCGCCATGCCTTCTCTCTTCAGCTCATGAAGCCAAAAGGACAACTTAGACCTTTGGGTCTTTCATCTTCTCTCCCTCTGCCTCACTTCCCAACAACCCAGTCACCAAGTCCTGGCAACCCTCCTTCTTACACGTCTCCAAAACCCAACCGCTTCTCTCCTTGCCCTCTACCCCAACCCTAGTCCAGGAGACCACCTTCTCTTGCCTAGACTGTTCCCACCGCTTTGTCTCTGGATGCTCCCTTTCCACAGTCCTGCCATTTTCCCCAAGCTTACTCTGCGTATTTTAATTCATCTGTGGCGTATTTTTCTCCGCTGGAGTCCACTTGATCTTGTGAATAGGCATATTATGAGGATATACAAACTGACAAGTTCTCAACATAGAAAATCTATTTAATGCAAACAATAGCAATTCAGATAACATAATAGGCTGCTAATTATGTCTACAGTGAGTGGCATAATGGTTAAGTCAAGTTTTGGGACTCTAACAGGACTGAGTTACTAGTAGGTATGTGACCCCGGGGCACGTTAGTTCCTTAGCATCCCCTTCTATCAAGTGGGGCTAATAACAGTACTGGGCTCCCAGACGGTTTGTGAGGACTAGATTAAACAGTCACAATGCTAAGGGCCTGGCGCAAAGAGCAAGTGCTCAGAAGTTGTACTGTTTATTACAAAGGTCATTATTATTGTTATTAGGTTGTCAAAAATGTTGGCTGTTAAACAGGCCAGGCCAGAGTACCGACATATAGTCCAGGACTCCAGCTCACCTAGAGGTCCTCGGGAGCTGGGAAAGCAACCAGTGTGCTTTGCCTCAATTAAGAACAGAGAAATGGTTTCTTCTCTGGGTTGTGATTTTAAGTAATATCTATGTTTCATAAAACTTATTAGTATAGGTCTAGGTGAAACAAAAAATAAGATAGCACACTGAGAAATTAATTTTAAACAAATTACATGTAAAATGCAAGGATTCATAACATTGTTTCTAAAGCAGTCTAATCTTAATATCATATATTTTATTTTATGAAGCTCCCAGCTTTAGATTAATCATATTGTTTTTTATTTACTACTCCATATAATAATTGGCTTATCTGTGATATTAATATGCATGAATTTTTTTTGTTTGCTTCTTCAAGAAAGCATTCAGCCTGATGTTTATAATATGTTGATTTTAATATGCAATGGATGTGTTTATATGCAGATTAAATTGGATTGCATTTATACTAAACAAGAAAACCAAAATGCAGAGAGGTGCCGGGACCTGAGTAACTCTCATTAAAGTATAAGAATCCATGACACAGTTTTCAAATCATTCCCTTCTGCTAGCATCACCATAGATCAAAATTTACCCTGTCTACCTAAATATGATACTTACATGTATTTTTAGGAAGATGGAGGGGGATTTAACTCTAGGTTTCTCCCATAGCAATGGTTCTCAGTGAGAGAAAGGGGAGGATTTCTACCCCCAGAGGACACTTTGGCAATGACGGGAGATATTTTTTGTTGTCATAACGGGCGGAGCATGGGGAGGGAGGACGTTACTGGCATCAAATTGGTAGAGGCCAGGGATGCTATTAAACGTCCTACAATGCACAGAACAGCTTTTAAAACAACAACTTATCCATCCCACATTTCAATAAATCTGAGGCCAAGAAACTCTGTCCTATAAGAAAATTTCAAAAGAACGACTGAAAATCTCTGAGCTTCAATAAGTTAGAGCTACAGAACCTCAAATATTTTCTACCCCTGAACCTTGAACACACAAAAGCAAAATGGCTGCCTGCGTATAAGCAGATGATTTCTATATATTTATTCATTTGCTCAACCGATACTTACTGAGTTCCTATGGTATCAGACTATTCTAGGCCAAGTCTTCACAGACATTATATTTGTAGACTGAGATAGGGAGATGACAGATCGGTGGTTGATAAACAGATGACAGATACATGGATGATGGATGATGGATGATGGATGGATAGGTAGATAGAGACAGACATGATATAATGTAGTGAGTAAGAGCTATGAAAAAATACAAAGCGGGTTAAGGAGATGGGGACTTCTGGAAAGGCCTTTCTGAAGTCATGACATTTCAAAGAGACCTCAGTGAAGGGGAGAGGGTACCCATGCCAGTACCTGGAGTTTACAGAGAATAGCACATGTGAAAACTGTGAAGCAGAAATGCACCTGGCCCAAAGGAACAAGGAGGACATGGACCAGAGGAAGAGAGGAAAGAGATGGGGTCAGAAATAATGAGGGGCTGGATCCGGAGGGTCATGAGAGCCCTGCTGAGGACTTTGGGTGTTATTTTATGCGTGACATCTTCATAGTACACGCACATGTGTGTGTGTGTGTGTGTGTGTGTGTGTGCGTGTGTGTACATATACAAGGGTTTCCTGGTTCACATACTCATTATTTAAAGTGTATATATGCATATATACATATATATGCATATATGCATATGTACATATGTATATATTAGACACTGCAAATATAATACTTGAAAATATACCAAAACACTAAGTTTAGTGTCTATTCCTCCAAATACTTCTCCATGGATATACTAACACCACCACATGTACTCTTTATTTATATATTCATTCATTTATTACAAGTAAATATACAAACATATATACTTATTGGTGACTTTCTTTTTTTCCCATTTATGGCTATAGCCCAAGTGGTTTGGTCTTGTTTTGGTTTTAAGTTTTCCAGCTCCTCACTGAAAATCAATAGGGAAAGGGGCCGGGAACATTAAAAGAAGTTTTATTTAAGTGCCTCACTTTTCCACATCTAGCAGTAAAGCAATCAAGACCAAAAATAGACAAGACAACCAAACCAATGAATAACACAGCTGTTGGATAGGCAGCCAAGGGCTTTAAGATGCCAGATCTCCCAGGGCACCTGGATGGTTCAGTCGGTTGAGCATCCAACTCTTGAATTCAGCTCAGGTCATGATCTCAGGGTCCTGACATCAAACCCCCATGGTGCCCCATGCTCAGCAGGGAGTCTGCTTAAGATTATCTCTCCCTCTGCCCTTCCCCCCACCCAAAAAAAGATGGCAGATCTATTTTTCAAGTGCCTGTTTCATCCCTTTCCCTAGTGCTCTGTAGCTTTCTCCACAGATAACTCACACACGTTTTGTTAGTTGTTTCCTAGGTGGCACTCTCTCTCTAGAATACATCACTTCCTGTTTAAAGCCTTCGGAAGTGAATTTGTGGAGTGCTGGGGAAAGGGCAAGCTCCTTAGCTTGACAGCCAAGCTCTTCTTCATTAAGGATCTTCCCAACAACGATTTCCCAAGCTGTTACCATTTTCACACCCCTTTTATCCACTTCCAGACCCTTTCCCTTTGGTGTCCTCCTGTCAAGAATATCTTTTTTCTTTATTTTACCTCAGAGAAACACTTATACTTCAGAACAAGCTAAAAAATAAATAAATAAAAATATAAATAAATAAATAAACAAACAAAAAAGAAAACACCTCTTAGAAAAATCTGCGATGACCCTTCAATGACCACATCAAGGTCTGTGGCAGAGTAGACCTGGAGCCATTTTGCTGCATTATTTCAGCTGAACTCACCCACCCAGTCCTCTCTCTCCGGTGTTTTCTCCTATATCAAAAACAAAGATTCACAGAAGCCACAAGACTAACTCTGAGGCAGAAAAATTTGGATACCTGTTTATAGGGGGGAATTTGTGGTTCCTGCTGATGAGGGGTCAGACTGGAGGAGTGGAACCAGACAAGTGACTCAGGCTGGGGACGAAGTAAAGAAACTGCAATCCTAAAGCTGCAAGAGAGAATTCATTACCAATGGGGTTTTGTCTCCAAGAGCACAGAGCAGAAGGTGAGAGATCCAGCGCCCAGCGTCTCTGTGCAGCTAATGTCACCCAATAATCTGAGACACCTGTAAACCCTCTGAGCACGGAGGGAGGGATCTCTCTATCGTGAGGAGGGAGCAGGACAGCAATGGAAGTCCTTGGCCCTTGAGCATGATGTAACAGAAGAAAAACAGAAATGTTCTGATGCAAGTTTCCCAACAATGGAAAAGAAATCTCCAATACCTTGGCTTACCCACACGCTAGGTCCAGAGGCTTTGGAAGCATTGCCCAGCAGTTGTCAGTAGACTGGAAACTTCCCTGCTCGCCCAACCTCTCCTCCAACCACATTTCCTTTGAGCAAACTTGTAGACACTGAGTGATGGGGCAAAGAAGGTGGCTTTATCCCTACCAAAGAGGCAGGATTTCCTGGAAAGCGTGTCTAAGAGAAGGAAAAATCTCATTTTAAGTCAAGTTCAGAGGTTGGCATATTATATGGTGCAAAACATTCCAATCTCTGAACTAAGACTGTGTTTAGTAACTTAATGTAACTGCTGAAATTTCTATTAAAATGAGCGATCCAAAAAAATCATCGAGGGTCAGAGGAAAAACCCTCTCAGTTTAATAAAGTTTTAAGTGACAGTGGGAGATAAAATTGTTTTATGTTTACACCCCATTATCCCTAACTTGTTTAATGTTCTATTATATACATAATGCCTCTGCTTAGCATAATGTCTTACACATGGTAAATTCTCAATAAATGTCCTTGAAAGAACAAAAACATCCTTGAAAATCACCATGTTAAGAAAAGAAAGCTCAAGAGGACAAAATCCCCATAGGTAACTTCTAGCCCACTTACATTTAAAATGACCTTAAAATTAGTATTCCATTAATTCCTGGGCACTTAAAATTTTCTCCTCCACACCCATTCTTAATATAATCAGTGAATAAATGAGGTTGACAAGAACCCAGATTTTCAGGGATGTGAGGTCTTCAGAAATGGATCTTTTCCTTGGAGGAAAGCCATGGAGACCTACCTAGAGTCTTAGAAGCTTGACCAGTTCTTCCACCAAAACACAAGCCTCCAGAAAAGGACTTTCTCTGTATGAATGTCCTCAAATAGCCAAACTATTTGCTGAAACAATTACCCAAATACTATCTATGCCACCCGTGTAGACTCCCTCCCTCCACGTATACTTGGAGCGTATAAGTATAAGATCTGGTCTCCAAGAACAGGGAAACAAGGGACATTTTAGGCAGAGAAAATGTGCACAGAGATCTGAAAGCATGAAAGATAATCAACTCACATTAGCTGGTTTGGTTCCGTGGGAACATAGGTTTTGTAGAGCGGGAAGAGAAATCCTTGTCCAGAGGTGAGGTCAGTACAGTAGACCAAAACAATGCCGGGTGGCTTAGAATCCATTCCGCCAGGGAAGCAGCTTCAGTTCATATGGTAGGACATTATTACTACCCTGTGGAAAATAGTTATCTACTGTCTTTCTCATTTTTCAATAATTAGTAAGATCTGCATTTGGCAGCTCGGGACAGAACACAAATTTTTCTCAAGGTTTTTTTTGGCTAATAGTTTTCCAAAATCCTGGGACTAGTAAACGTAACTTTTAAAAGAGGGAGAGAGAGAAGAAGAAGTTTGCAAACAAACCCAAGCTGTATAGGACAAACTAGGTAAGAAAAGGGGTTTCCCTGGAATAGGAGAATCCCCCCAAGTGGGAGATGAATTTAAGCAAAGGGAGAAGGAAGGGGGTCCTCCAAAGGCATGATGGCAGAGGAAGTCTAGGCAGTGGGGCCATAAGCAGCTGCTCCCCAAATCCCTTCATGCCAACATGGCAGGGAGGTAGCAGAAAGTCACTGGATTTGTTGGGCAAATGGTGCCATGGACATGTTTGCAGGACCCCATGTAGTCTAAAGCCAGTAGATCAAGTGACCCACCTCTGAGGTCTGGGCCCAGTGCCAAGGTCCCAAGACTGTGGCACAAAACAAGAAGGATCGGGCTTCCTGGTTTCAAACAACAGAAACAAATATTGATTAATTTCAGCAGGAAAAAAAATGTATTAAAGGATTCTTTATAGTTTGCAGAATCTCCCAGGAGCTCCGAAGAACAAGGTTTGGAGGCTTTGCGGTTGGAAGGATGACTAGAATTGAGCTGTAACGATGGTCTCATAAAGCCATCACTCCAGCCGGGGCCAGGCACAGACAGTGTCATCTCTACTGGATGTAGTTAGGCCAACAACCCTGGACATCAGACACTGATGTCAGAACAATGTCTGCCTCTACCGGGTGTGACCCCTGCAACCGCTACAAGCCATTGCCAGGACGGATTTTCTGGGATCCTTGGTTTTTCCCATCCCATGCTTCTTGGAATCTGAAACTTTCAAGGACACCAGGCAAGTACGTTTCTGGTGTTTCCATCTTCAGTACCAGAGGTGAGTTCAGCCTTGGAAACTTGAGGGTTCCTCAAACTTGAGAAGGAAACTCAGATGATCAGCAGTCAAAAACAGGAACAGGGACACCAGGGTGGCTCCGAAGGTTAAGTGTCTGCCTTCGGCTCAGGTCACAATCCCCAGGTCCTGGGATCGAGCCCCATGTTGGGCTCTCAACTCAATGGGGAGTATGCCTCTCCCTCTCCCTCTGCCTCTCCCCCTGCTTGTGCTCTCCCACTCTCTGTCTCTGTATCTCTCAAGTAAATAAAAATTTTAAAATAAAAATAAATTTTAAAAAAAACAGTGACAGAAGTTTACCACAGGAAGGGACCTCCAGTAAGAATTTTGTTTAATTTTTCTACCAATTCAACAGATGGGAGCTCTGAGTTAGCGATTAAGTTGAGATCTAGAGAATCAAGTTCTATCATGCATCTTAGTTTGTGTTATAAAATTTATACTCACTTCACCAAGATGGTGCATCCTTTTCAATGAGCTACAGGTTTTGTGTTAGTTTTAATCAAGCATCTAGCTTAGCAGCCCCACTACTGAGCAACTGGAGGCCTTAGCTATTTACTTAAACACCTTATGGGTTTATTTTTTCCATTGCAGAATAGGAATTGTAATCATACCTACCTAATAGCATCATGGTCAGGGCTAATGAGCTATATAGTGGATTGAGGTGAGCCCCTTGATCCTTCCCTGTCCCTGTCTACACCCCTTGACAGTCTTTCTCACTGAAGCAGTAGCGTCCTTATATCTTGGGACTTGTTTTGGCTGCTAGGATGCCATGGAAATGACAGTGTACCAGTCTTGAGTCTAGGTCTCAAGGGTCTCGGCCACTGTCATTGGGAATGTGCCCAGGTTAGCCCACTGGAGACTGGGAGATATGGTGAACAGTGGCCAGACACCCACCACCCAGCGACCCCCACTGATGCCTAGATATGTAAGCAATCCAGACACAGGCCACTTGGCTAACCACCTGCAAATGGGGTCAGTCAACACTTATGCAGCATGTCATGGAGCTTTCACAGCTTTTGTTATGCAGCAATAGCTTAATGCTACAGAATAGTTAAAAACCAGCCTTGCAGAGCACCTGGATGGCTCAGTCAGCTAAGCATCTGCCTCCAGTTCAGGTCATGATCCGGGAATCCTGGGATCGAGCCCTTGGTTGAGCTCCCAGAGAGAGTCTACTTCTCCCTCTCCCTCTGCCCCCCAACCCAAGGCTCATGCTCACTCTCTCAAACAAATAAATGAAGTCTATTAAAAAGGGGGGGGGGAGAGTTCACCAAATAAACAAAAAAAAATTAAAAAGTAAGCACATGGTAAGAATTCCATCAACATTAACGAGCATACCGAAAGGAAGGCATCTTACCAAACAGAGCAAGGGCTGATAATTCCATACAAAATTATCAACGAGATTCATCAGCCAAGGGCACTGTCCAGGCATAAATATTCTTAATGTCACAGGTAGAAAATGTCAGCCCTCTCCCTAAAACACAGATCTGGGTGAAGGTTAAAAAATAAAGAACTCGCAGACCTGGCTGTCAAGATTTGAGATCTGCTAGATGCATGTTTGGCCTTGCTGACTCAACACATAAGTTACATGTGATAAAACAGACCGTTGCAGCTCCAAGTCCTATTTAAGCCCCAGATCAATGGTTTAAATTCTATGTCAGGACAGGTAGACACCGCTACGTGATGGAAATGTTGTTTGGGAAAAAATGATTTTTAGTGGTAAAAACCAAGACAACCACATCTGTTTCTACTGGTTTAATGTCAAACCAACACTTCAAGAGGCAAGTTCAGGATGCATGTGAGTATATTGTGATACAAGCAGATAGTTTTAATTCTCTATGACTCTACATCTTATCTGGCCCCATCCATCCCATTAAAACTTAAGCCTTCCCCAAAAATCACTGTTGTAATCACAAAACAGCTTTCCTTTGCAAATCTACTGAGATTATCAAAAAATCTTTTCCCTGTGCTTCCAAAGTAGGTGGTGCATAATGAATTCAAAAATTCAGTAAATAGAGCTCGGTGGGCCTACTTTTTTCTCCTGACTCCTATGATTATCATAATTTGATTTTATAGTTTTCTGTCCTAAGCTACCAGCAAGGGAGTAATCTTTACTGAGTCATGAACTTTCCCATCATTAAATGTCTGCACCTATTTTCAACATGTCAGAAGTGTCCAATAACTACATTTTATCTGCCTTGAATAAAGTTGAGTGGAGACCCTGGGAAGCATACATATAATAGTTTCCTTTATGCTTTAGCAAAGTCCTTGTGGTTTGGAGTTCCAGCTTTGTCTTTTCTGGAAGCATAAAGATTGTAAAACACATCTTCCGTAGAGACCAGGACATATGTTTACAAGGACAGAAATCTGAGTAATTTCCCACTGGTCCAAAGGGAATATTAAACTCTTCTGTCATTCTGTAGTATATTATTTATGGTCCCTTTTTTGTTGGCTTTTTTTTTTTCATTTGTAAGTTCAACTCCATGTCCTGAGAGAAGGTGATAAAATGCTCAATATGTTAAAAAATCTTATCACTAAATCAGGAACAAAACTATAAATTTTGGCCTTTGAAATCAAACTGACTGGTGAGGATCATTTTGCTCCTGAAATATTACAGTAGTGATCAATTTGCTGTAAAACTAAGCAGTTTAGCTCAGCAATCTACAGTTGGAAAGCAAGTTGTTCAAGAGGAAAGTTTATGCCCGGCCCAAGGGATAAATTAAATTTTATGGGGAAAATATGCATTATTACATGCTTATCTGTTTAACATATTATTCTTTTCCACATCAGTATAATAAATATTTTTAATCGTATATTTTATCTCACATACATATAGTGATGTGGTAATTTTATTCCTCCTGTATTGGCCCAAACATGCTCAATTAATCACAGAATAGAGAAGAGCTTTCAAATCTTTTTTTAAAAATTCTGATGTGCTTAGCAAATGTACGTTCCCAGTGAAATAGTTGACGATAGTTTGAAATAGTTTGCAGTGAGATAGTTTGCAATGGGAGAATTGTTCAAATTTTATTTCCTCAAAGGGTAAAGATGAACTGGTCTGCTTTATCCTTTCTCCCAAGTTCAAACCTTTTCTCCTCACATAGTACCTTTCAACTAGAAATGCTTTGACCTTACCTGATTCCATTCATAAGGAGTGATTCCACATTGAAGATGTTGCCTCGGAGTACAGGTTGGCTATAAGAAATCAAACTTGGAGAATAAGAATTCAGGACCTGTGCCTAAAGAAGTAAGAAAACATGAGTTAGGCCTCAGTATTTATCAGGCCACCTTGCATCATTCGATATAATGCTACAAAATTTCTACTGGGTAGGACTGTTGCTATGTCCATTTCAGAGATACGGAAACTGGGCTTCAAGGGGCTAGTTAAGCAGTGACTGGGGCAGAAGGGGAGAAGCACTAGGGAAACCTTTGCTATCATCCCCAGGGGACAAAAATGGCAGCCTAAAACAAGATGGTGGCCATGGAGGTGGAGATGAATGGATGAATTCAAGAAATATTTGGGAGATGGAATCAACAGGACTTGATGATTTGGTAGCTGGTGCCATTCCCAGAGAAATACAATTTTAAATGTTTGCCAGCACATTCCATGCATGTGTGAGAATAATTTAGTAAAGAAAAACCTGGGCATGTTTCTACATTTTCTCTTCTTCCATCTATCTTGCATGTAAATGAGTATACAAGGGAATGTTACCTCATACTTCAAAGGGTAGAAAGAAGGTTGAGTTTAAAGCTCATCCTAAAAGCATTAACAGTTCAATGCATCATAGTGACTCTATGCAACTCTCCATAACATTTCTATAAGGCTTGATGGTCTTTGTCCCAGACTATCTTATCAAGGGTGTTTATATAGCGTGTAGCCTTGAAGAATGGAGGTAGTATCTCCCTCCAGGCAGAAAGCAGATTTGTCTCCTGACTGGGGTAGTAAAGGTAATGCTTCCCTCTAAGGCAAAGGTAGGGAGGTTTGACCAATAGCCCTCTTATAATATGGAAGGCTTGTTAAGTTCAAGGATCCTCAGCTGTAACATAAACCTTCTGGGTGTGCAAAATCTACCCCAGGTCACTCTACATTGCCCACTTGGGACTTGACAGCAAGGGGAAGAGACACAAATTGGAAGTTCATGCCGCCGGCTGTGCTGTGAGTAATACACTCGTTTGTCTCTGACCCAGCAGTCTTGTGTCTTCTGCCAGCATCCATGAACCTGTTGCAGTCCCACTTGTTAGCTTGCAAGCAAAATGAAATCTTAAATCTTCCACAATTTTGACAGTGACATTGCCTATTGCCTAGTGATTTTTTTTTTAAAGATTTTGTTTATTTATTTGACAGAGATCACAAGTAGGCAGAGAGGCAGGCAGAGAGATAGGGGGAAGCAGGCTCTGTGCTGAGCAGAGAGCCTAATGTGGGGCTTGATCCCAGGACCCCGAGATCATGGCCTGAGCTGAAGGCAGAGACTTTAACCCACTGAGCCACCCAGGTGCCCCGCCTAGTAATATTTTTAAATAAAACTCATGATTTACTTTTAAATAAAAATAATTTATTTTTAATATTTAATATTTTTAGATACTTTATATATCTTTAAATATTTAATTTAATATTTAATATAAATAAAAATGATTTATTTTTAAATAAAACAATGCTACTCCTGCATCACCTGCATAGGATCCAGAACAGGCCATTAATTGGTATTGCTCAACTTCTACCATTTCACATTTCTACTTCCTCTCTGTATTTGTCAGCTGATAGGACTACATGGCAAGTCAGTGTTATCATAATTCAGAAGTATGAATTATCACATCGATCTACACTTGTACGTGTCTTAACACCACTCTGAATCGCCGGCTCCACACAAATTAACATAAGCATTCCATTCATCAACAAAATATTTACTAAGAGACTTCTGGGTGCCAGACACTGCACATGTAATAGTGGGGGAAAAAGACACAATCCTTGCCCTCAGAGAGCTTTGAGTCCAAATAAGAATGCAGATCACTGAGGAAGCGATTACAGCAGAAGGGATTAAACACGTTGGAGAGATGATGTCTGCCATGGAAGCGAGCTAATCTGTAAACTGATATTTGACAGCATTCATGCAGAGGTGCTGACCAGGAAAAGGTGAAGAGGGCTCTGGAAAGGTGACTCAGCCTCTGGAAACAGCTTACGCCAGGTCCTCCAGGTTAGCAAATGCCTCATGCATTTAGAAAGTAAGAGTAGGGGGCGTCGGGCTGGCTCAGTCGGTAGCGGGTGCAAATCTTGATCTCAGGGTTGTGAGTTTGAGCCCCACACTGGGTGTAGAGATTACTTAAAAACAAAGTCCAGGGATGCCTGAGTGGCTCAGTTGGTTAAGCAGCTGCCTTCGGCTCAGGTCATGATCCCAGCGTCCTGGGATCGAGTCCCACATCGGGCTCCTTGCTCAGCAGGGAGCCTGCTTCTCCCTCTGCCTCTGCCTGCCATTCTGTCTGCCTGTGCTCGCTGCTCTCTCCCCATCTCTCTCTCTGATAAATAAATAAAATCTTAAAAAAAAAAAAAAAACCAAAAACAAAGTCCAGGGGTGCCTGGGTGGCTCAGGGGGTTAAAGCCTCTGCCTTCAGCTCAGGTCATGATCCCAGGGTCCTGGGATTGGGCTCTCTGCTCAGCAGGGAGCCTGCTTCCCTCTCCCTGCCTGCTGCTCTGCCTACTTGTGATCTCTCTCTCTCTCTCTCTCTCTGTGTCAAATAAATAAATAAGTCTTTAAAAAAAAAAAAGTCCAAAGGGAAGAAAGGAAGGGAGGGAGGAAGGAAGGAAGAGGAAAAAGAAAAGAAAGAGAAAAGGAGAGGAATAAAGGGAGAAGGAAGGAAGGAAAGGAGAGGATGACCGAAGAGATGAGGGGAAAGATGAGCAAGAAACAGGCACAGGGGGTTGTAATCAGGGATAAGGACCCAGAACTTACCCAGCAAGCCCTGAGAACACAATACGGGTCTGAAGCAAGGAAGCGACATGACCAGATGTACGTTTCTGAAAGTACAAAACCGCTCTGGCTGCCCAACGGAGAGCCCACGGGAGGGAATGACCCCAGCGGCTTCTCAGTCGCGGCACTCTTGACGTTCGGGGATGCAGAGTTCCGGTGAGGACAACAACAACAAAAATCCCCGGGGGGGCAAAATCAGCCCATTTGGAAACCCTGGAGTGCAGGAGACCAGGTTGGGAAGCCGTAAGCCAGGAGGGAGAGAAAAGCTGCCTGGACCAGAGGAATGACTGGAAAGAGATGAATTCAAGAGAAAGGGAGAAGCCTCCCTTACAGTTCTCATGAGTCTGTTAACGCGCCTGAGAAGGGTGTGCTGGAAGGAGCCACCACTCCGACTCATGTAAGGAAATGAATCTTAAAATTTGCTTCTGCCTCTTTCTTGAAGCAAAACCTACTGTTGTTGTTGTTGTTGTTTTTTCCCAAGATTTTATTTATTTATTTGACAGAGAGAGAGATCACAAGTAGGCAGGGAGGCAGGCAGAGAGAGAGGGGGAAGCAGACTCCCTGATGAGCAGAGAGCCCGATGCGGGCCTTGATCCCAGGACCCTGAGACCATGACCTGAGCCAGAGGCAGAGGCTTAACCCCAGCGCCCCAAAGCAAAACCTACTGTTGTGCTCGGCTGTCTCATTGCCTCTAAGTTGTATACTTTCATACATATGTATGCATAGGTTAAGTTTTTGCAAGCATAATTTAGACTTTTCAAAACAGTGGCACAGTAACAAAGAAAAATTGAGACACGCATGCATTTTGAATATTGATTCCAGTTTCTCACAAGCCACCCCCGACGTTCTCCACACTGCTTTGTTTTTCTGCATTTGTTTTTCTCTCTTTGTTTTTCTGCATTTGGTTTTTTGGTTTTTTTTTTTTTCAGCTTTTCCCATGTCTTCCCCAGCTTTAAAGGAATCTGTAGCTAACAGGCAATTAGGCCCACTATTACCTCTGGAATGCAGATGCTCCCCCAGACCAACCCACCAGAAAAATCTGCGGGTTACTAAGGAGGACCTTCATAGGCGAAGAGACAACTTAAATCACAGTATTTTCATAATATTTTGGTGGAGATGGAAATCATGTTTCTGGGAGGTGAACTGTGTGCCCAGAGCTTTGCAAATATTCTCTCAAATGTGAAATCTTCAAAAGTACCATGGGGAGCCATTATTTATCCCCATTTTGCATTTGCAAAATCCAAGATTCAGACAAGTTAGTAAAGAAACTTATCTATGGCCACCCAACTAAGAAGTTACAAAGCTGGAATAGAAAAGGCAGTAGCACAGGACTCAGCAAACTGTAAAGGTTTGCAAACATTTTTTGGCTTTGCAGGCCATCCCATCTCTGTGGTAAGGACTCAACTCTGCCACTGTAGCAGGAAAGCGCCCCAGACATTATGTAAATGTATGGGCGGGGCTATGTGCCAATAAAACTTTATTTGTGGACACTGGCATTTCAATTGCACATCGTTTTCATGTCAGAAAATACAATTCTTCTTTTATTATTATTATTATTATTATTGAGCACTTAAAAAGGTAAAAACAATTTGTAGCTCACTGTCAGATAGAAACAGGCAGGGAGCCAAATGTGGCCCACAGGCCTAGTTCCCCAAAGTGAGTGTCAGAACCAAGGTAAGACCACACACTCTAGAAGCTGACTCCCTTGGTGAGATTTCTATCTCCCATCATACCTTCGATGTATTAACTCAATGAATTGCGGAACCCACACGTCTGTGCCTCCACATGCAGGTTGGGCTCTCCCAAAACAGAACCTGAGAGAGGCTTTGAGTGCAAGTAGCTTATTTGGGAGATAATCCCCAGAAGCACAGGTTGGGCTGTAAGAAGCCAGACAGGGAAGGGAGAGAGCCCAGGATGGAAAGCACTAAGGAGCCATTACCCAGGAGGAGCAAAGGGACTCCTTCCTGCGGGGGGGCCTCCAGAAGGTGACTGCAAGGAGACTGGGAGGTTTATCTTAGTCAGTGAGGGAAGGCTACCCCCAGGGCATTCACACAGCAGAACTTCTTTAACCTCTCGGTTGACAGAACATTCTTTGGGGACCAGCAAAGGCCCTGGGGCTGAGAGTCACAAAGGTCAGCAATAAGCTTTTGGCAGACCAGGGAATGCCTAAGGACTGAGTCGGGGCACCCAAAGGTGCTACCACTCAACTTTTTTATTGGCAAAACACACATAAGAAGGCCTTCCTCTGAGTGTATTGAAAAATTACATGAATAAGATGTAGTACCTTAAAGCTGGAACTAGGTGAGGCAGGCAAAGCACTTGCCTTAGGCAAATATAAAGGGATGCCAAAAAGCTGAGCCATCAACATAAATCATATTTTGATCAATATTTTTAAAAAATCAAAATTAAAAGAAAAGATCCATGATGAACAAAATACCAAAATTCTACATAAAAATAGCGTGAGGAACAGAGCTGTGTGAATCCATATTGGAGCCAGAGGCAAAAGAGAACATGTGCGTTTCCATAGGCCTCCTCATAAGTATCTTTTAATTGTTAAGTTTTCTTCCTGAATTAGATTTTGAAAACACTATTGATTATTTTGTTTCCATTAAAGGCAGAAAAGTGAAATTATGATCAATTCAGTTTGGGGTAAAAAAATAAAATAAAAATTAATAAATATAAATATACTTATTTATAAATAAAAATACTAAATAAAATGAATAGATAAATATATTTATCTATATAAAATAAATAAATATATAAAATAACTAAAAATAATAAATAAAATAAACATAAGTAAAAATAAAAATAAAATTTAAACTTAATGTTATGAGTTTTAACATACTAACCATTAAAAAAACACATAAAAGCAGGCATATGGAAATGCCCATTTTCCCTTCAGACTCTGGCTCCAATATGGATTTACACAGCACTGTTTGTGATCTTGCCTTTATTTAAAATTTTGATATTTTGTTCATTATGGACTTTTATGTTAATTTTGATTTTTTTAAATATCTCATTGAAATACGGTTTATGCCAATTACAATTTTTTAAATGTCCTTTCCCCCCCAAATTTTGTACCCACAGTAGCTGCTTCACTTCCATGACCCCAGTCCTGGCTAGTATATTTCTGGCACACAGTCAGCCAAGTGCTTAATTAACGTAGTTAATTTTTGTAGTTCATCTTCGAACGCAGTTTCGACACTATCACCAGTGTTCTGTCTTACACCCCCACACCGCGTCCCTGGTCCATCCGGATAACCCCACATTCACATCTTCACAGGGAACCAGTCACTGCCATAAATTATATCTTTTTTTTTTCTACCATGGCATGTGGGAAAAAATGCAGCCTTTTATTGAAAATTTCTGAGACATATGTGTTGATAACTATTCACATAACCTGTTATGGAAGGGGGAAAAAGTTAGCAAAGCCAAGGCAATTATGGCTGGATAATTTGAAGGGCCCACTTTTTCTTGACAGCAAATTAATTGATGTTATAATGGGTATGTCACCCTGTCATCCATCAACATTTATTGAGTTCTGACAACGTGCTGGGTTACACGTGAAACGGAATGCGTGCACACGCACACACACACACACACACACCAAAATTCCAACTTATTCCTTCCCAAGTGTGCATCCACTGATGAAACCATTTGTAACATACTTTTTCTATGCAAAACGAAAATAATATTGCCTGTACCCACTGTTTCTTAGTCTCTCCCTCCCTCTCTTATTCCCTCTCTCCTCCCCAACTCTCTCCAGACCATCCCCCAGCCTATATTTATCTAAACGCAGTGGCTCTGGTCTGCTTTGCAAATGAGTTGTAATCAAGTTCGGCAATGGAATGAAGAGAAACTGATTTGCGGGAAGAAGCAGATTTGTCCGGTAGATAATCTGAATCACTCCTCTTTATTAATGACCAGGCTTTCTAGACCCACATTCAAGAACTGAAGCTGTAATCAGCTCCCTGCTTTGGTCTCACGATCGATCGATCCCTATAAAAGCAATGAAAAGAATCCAGAGAACTAACTAGCTAACCCCACTCTGCTCTCTGGGCCTGTTAACAGGAAGGTGCTGGAGTCTGGAGAAGTAAATAAACAACTGCTTTGTTGAAAGTGCTCCTGGGGGGAGAAAAAGATAAAGAAAAAAACCTGAGTCCAAAAAAAAAATCACAAAACAATTAAAAAAGAAACTTCATTTTCCCATTGCTGAATTCGACATTAAAGTACTGCAGTAAGCAAAAAACCCAACCGAAAAAAAAAAAAAGGAAAAAAAAAAACAGCTATATAATTTTTAGAGTTCTGTTAGAAATGAAAAGGAAAGGACTCTCTGGAATGGATTTATGACTTTGTCCGTAATTCCACGTTGCCATTCATTCACTTATTTACTTATTTGTGTCCGTGTAGCTGCATTCAGCAACACACCCCAGGATTAGACCAAGACCTAGGATGAAACTTCATCCTTAACCCCACATTTCCTCTAGTGCGGCAGCTCTAGTTACAACCTAATGTTATTTTAACAGTTTTTCTTTAATTTAACGATATTTAATTTGCATTCGCTCAAGTGACATACAATAGATCATGCTATTACCATGATTTATATCAGATGAACTGGCATAAATTCAACATTATAAATTGCGCCTGTAAATGAAACTATTATTTTACAGGAATTACTGTAGCAGAAAGGGTAAGGACCCTCCAGTCAACCTTAGTCAAACCCACTCTTTAGAGTTTTATATTTTATGCCCGCAATAAATGCTTTTGTGAAAGCCCATAACCCACAAAAAAGTCATTCGAAGTACATTAATTACGATAATACTATCCAAAAAGCTGCAAGGGCCTATATTTGTGACATCATTCTCTGATTTCTTGCTGCCTTAAATTATCCCTTTGATGGCTGCGGAGATTAACAGTCATGCTTTTGTCATTAAATATAAGGCATTTTAAAGCTTAATTCACCTAAGTTCTAATTGATATTGCTTTCAGTTGGCAGATAGCGACCTGATTTATAATTTAAATATGCGGCATTCTATGCATCTCTTCAGTATAATGAAAAAGCGGAGTTCCTCTCATCTTTCTCGGCAATGTTAACATCAAGGAAAAGTCGCTTTTCTTCTCCCTTTTATATCCTAAGCCTAATTGAAAACTGTTCCTTGAATTTCAACATGATAGAAAAGTCTTTTTATCTCTCAATTTGTCCATTAGCGATTATAATTGAAGTATCTGCTACACAGCTGAATTGATATTGTTCTTGCTTAAATTCTGAATTTCTCTAAATCTTTCAGAAGACATCAAGAACTGGGTACGTGTATCTATGCGCGCGCACACACGTATGTGGCTCGGGCAATCGCAGCTAAGGGCTTTGCTTAAACGGATCGTCAGACTCCCTGACTCTCCACGTGGGTAGGGCCACACAAAGAAGGAAGTCCTCTGATTTTGCTGCGGAGCGTGTTGCATAATAATCTTACCGGCATGACCATACGGTTTGCTAATTGCCACATCTGCTTAACAGCTGTCAGAGGCTTCCCACATGCGGCCATCAATATTACAGCACAGTACATTACCAGGAGTTTTATTGTTTTCAACGGTTATTTATTTGTCATAGACATTACTACAGCTAATGACGTCTATTTATGGGAATCCGCTAATTATTTTTCTGGCTGTTTTTTAGTTCTGTTTTGTTTTTTTAGAAACCTCTATTCAATCGACTTTCCTAGCTTGAAGGGTGCTCTTCTTTCCTGCCCGCCCTCCCCACCATCATGCTGACCCTCCGCTTCCCGTACCCTCCTGGACAACGCCTTCCTCTTGAGGAAACTAATTTTTCTTGTCCTCAGCTATAAATATCCTAATAGGTTTGTAGAAGGGGGGAAAAAAAAAAAAGGAAGTTTGCAAAATGTCTTCATTCCTTAATGGCACTGCTGAATTTTGCCCCTAAATCTCCAAGCCGAGTTCATGTTAGTTATGATAAATGAACAAATATATCACTGTTTAGGCTGCCTTTGTAAGGGCAGAGTAAGTCTTGCTGATTTTTTTTGTAATTACTTTTATATTTCACCTGGTTCCTCACTACACTGCTTTTTTTTTTTTTTTTTTTAAGCAGAGCAAACCACGGCATCTGTTGAACAGAAAGCAGAGATTGACAAATTGCAGACTGAGCGAAATATGCATGACCTGATTTAAAAATGAATTGATAGGTGTCACTGATCCCTATTATGCATAGAATGTGTGAATTCCATATGATGTATTATTTATCCATATTAGTTGCCTTTTTGTTTCATTAATAAACCTGTGTATCAGAGATATACAGTGCCGATGATTAGTTTGAGGCAGTGCAAAACGACGTGGTATTTGCCTGGCATTGCTCAATTATTTTCCCCATTTTTCCCCGGCGTCTTCGCATGAATTATTAAGATCCGGGCTGTTTATTTAAGAATCTAATTTTAGTGCATGTGTCCAGCTGAATTCTGTTTTCTCCTCTAATGAAATGAAAATAGTGTGAGAATTTCCAATCCCAGTCTCAAATTTTAGATTCGCAATGCGTGGTCCGAGTTGTAAAGGTCACTCTGCTTTTGAACCAAATAGCATCGACGTTTGATGAGCCTAAAAATCCATTTGGGTTACGCATCACATCATGCTGACAAATTAAAGTAGAGCTGCTTGGTTAAGTCAAACACAATTTGGATGTGCTTAGAGAAAAATAGATTAAAGGAGCAAGGATCCAGTTGAGGAACCCTACAGAACATATCTTATCCAAAATGAAGGAAGGTTATTGGAGACAACTTCTGGAAGTTGTTGTGAGGGACCGCCATTAGTATTGGGTTGTCCAACATTGCCTTTCCTCATCACCAGACTCGGGTATCTTTAGTTCTCAGGTCTAGTAATGCATATTCATTTGTAATCCAATCATGCCACCACCTGCATACAGTTCTTTGAAAAGGCTTATTATTGAGATTGTGGATAGAGATGACCTTATACATAAAATTTTCTTTGCTTTTCTAAATATGGAGCAAAGGATAACATTTTACTATGGATGAAAAGTGATTTAGGATGATATGTACATATATAGTTTGGGGATTTTCTTAGATTTTTTTTTTTTTCCTTAAATGACTTCCCCAAAGAGAGGTCTGAGACAAAGATTCTTTAGCTTGTTTGTTCAGGATCTGGTGGAAGGAAAATGATAAGGTATCAACGCACACATTGCTTTGAGAAAGTAGTAAGTGCTGTGGGGTCTGATAAGAAATCTCAGAAGGCATGAATCGAGCAGCGTCTGGAAGCCTACAGTCCTGCAATAGCCACATTTAAATTAACTGGGGAAAATTAAATTAACTAGGGGGGGAAAAAAGATAATATGGCAAAATGAAAGAAAACCACGGCACAGTCAAAAGCTCCTTTTTTCAGAACCGGGCACAGTCTGCCACTGGTGGGAGTATAAATAAGTTCAAACATTTTTAGGGCAATATGGCAATAGCTTCAAAATGTATAATGCCTTTCCATGTGACCCCCATGTTCTCCTTGTAGAAATACATACAGTCTAAATATTCTTGCACAGAGGTACAAAACTAAATGTATAAAATCAATTTTGTAAAGTTGTCTGTACAATAAAAAAATTTTAATGGAAAGCTGGAAACACTTCAAGGTCAATCAATAGGAGAATATTTGAACAAATCATGCTTGATCCATTGTTTGTAACAGCAGAATATTGGAAATAACCTAAATGATCATTATTAGGAGAGCAGTGAATGACACATTCATATAATGAAATGTCACACAACCATTAAAAATAATAGAGAAGATCTATGATGCTAATATGGAAAGATGTACCAGATGACAATGGGGGGGAAGGAGCTTACGGAATATCGTGTATACCATGGTCTCCGTGTGTGTGTGTATGGTTGTGTGTCTTTGTGTATGTGCACGTGTTGAATGTTTAAAGTTTAATACATTCACTAGAATGTACATCCTCGTGCAGGAAGGAATTTGGCCTGTCCTGTTCACCAACATGCTGCTACGTCTCTACATCACGTAATAGAGACACAAAAGCCATGATGAATGAATGAATGAATAAATATATGTTAGTACAAGTACATAATTTAAGAGGTGTAGAGGAATACACACCAAATTCATAACAGGTAGGCACAGGAATAGAGGACAAAGAGGCTAAGAAAGTGTATGTTGAGGGGCACCTGGGTGGCTCAGTGGGTTAAGCCGCTGCCTTTGGCTCAGGTCATGATCTCAGGGTCCTGGGATCGGGCCCCGCATTGGGCTCTCTGCTCAGCAGGGAGCCTGCTTCCTCCTCTCTCTCTGCCTCCCTCTCTGCCTGCTTGTCATCTCTCTCTGTCCAATAAATAAATAAAATCTTTAAAAAAAAAAAGTGTATGTTGACCTTCTACAGTGTTGGAATATTTTTAGAATATTTTTCAAAAGATTTTGTCAGGAAAAAATTAAAATATTTTCAAACTACAATAAAACTGCACAATAGAAAGCCACGTTGTGACTCCCACTTGTATTTGCTTTAAGACCGCAGAATCTGTCACAAAGATCTACATAGCCTCTTCCATCCTGCCCTGCTTCCCTCTTCTCCCAGCTCCTGTTGGAAAAGAGTGAGAGGAAGAGGAGCTGAGCAGCCACAAGGAACCAGCTTCTCTTCCAAAACTGGTATTTCTGTGCACTTGGTGGGGCAAAGCTTAGCACTCTTGAATTCTGACCTTGTGAAATATTCACCAGGAAAAGACTCACAAGACATCATCAAGGACAGCTCAGTGAAGGTGCCCAAAGAGTCTGGAGCAGCAGTGACGAGGGAGACGAGAGGGATGGACACATTCAAAAGGAACAGGAAGTATATTGAGGGACTTCCGGTATAAAATGGTAGGTTGAATTCACCTGTTTGTCTTCTCTCTTTTTCAAAACCCCACAGAAATGACAGTAAAGAATTATAAACTCACCAGGACAAAGAGAGTGGGAGAATAGAAAACGACAGGAGGGAAATGTCAGCCAGATTTTGAGACATGGAAGGGAATGGGATAAATAAGTGACAAGTGGTTGAGGTTCCAGCCCTTTCCCGTCAGCCAGAGACTGGGAGGAGGGATGTCAGTGTGAAGCCAGTTCAAGCTCCAGGATCCTGGAGAGCCTCAAGACGAGGAGGCACCAGACAGACTTGGAGTGAAATCAGGAAAACTTTAAGGCATTCCTCCTCCTCCACCTTCCTCCTGCAGGAGAGAAAGACTACAGGCACAAGTTTAAAGGCTCTAGACTGGACAAAACCAGTCACAAAAGAAAGTGAAAGTGAGGGCCCTTTAGGATACAAGCAAACACACTGACAAGTCCTTTCTCTGCTCAGCTCCCAGTCTGGGCTCCTGCTCAATACTCATCTCCTTTCTAAGTGAGAGATTCACTGTTTCCATTTGGAGGGGTGTGGGGGTCAGGGGGAACTGCTCTGTCCAAGAGGGGGGGGGAGAAAAACTTACAGATATTGATATTTTGCGATCCTTCATTGAAACAGGCAAATCATTGTCCACTGTCCCCACTCAGAGCCTCACCAGTAACACGATCAATCCCAAACATAAAGCATGGAGTCTGCTTTGAGTGCCTTATTTTGAAACAAAAGGGATATCCAAGCATCACCATATATTTGATCAAAACCTCTAAGATGAAGTTCAGAGATAAAAACAAATAGAGGAAAGAAGGAAATGTGAGAAAACAAAGACTAGATATAATGTGCAAGAAAAAAAATTAAAGGCGCTTACGTGGCTCAGTCGGTTGAGAGTCTGACTCTTGCTTTCATCTCGGGTCATGATCTCAGGGTGGTGAGATCAAGTCCCAAGTCAGGTTCCATAGGACTCAGCACAGAGTCTGCTTTCCCCCCTTCCTCTGCTCCAGCCCCTGCTGTCTCTCGCTCCCTCTCAAATAAATAAATAAATAAAATCTTTTTTTTAAATTTCCAAAATACTGAAATATCTTCAGAAAGATATGGTGTGTGTGACTACAATGCCTAAAAAGGAGAACCCAGGGGACAATAAATAGTTCTGGAAATTAGAAGATACAGTGCCGCAATGAAAAATTGAGATGGTTTGGAAGATGATGATGAGAAAGCTCCCAGAAAAGAGAATTTTTTTTAAAAAAGACAGACAATGGAGAGAGAAAATATTAAGAAGAAAATTAAAGATTCCAAATAATAGGAGTTTTAGGAAACAATAATAACAAATAATAATAATAAATAAAATAAAAAATAATAACAACTTAAAAGAGAAAAGGAGAAATAACATAAGAAATTAATCAAGAAAATTTCCCCAAATGGAAGAACACCAGTTTTGAGGACCCATCAGTTATCCACCTCTGTAACTGAGAAAAGTCCCACATCAAATTATACCATCATAAAATTTCAAACCCCAACAACTTTCGAGAGTGAGATTTTTAAGAAGGTGTAAGAAAAGGACCATCACAGTTTGCTATTCTGCAAACTGAAAGACAACACGATTCTTCAAAATGCAAGGGTATTTCTTTCCAACTGAGAATTCCATAACCAGCCAAATTATTACTTTGTTGTGAACGATAGAAAAACATGTATTTTCAAACTTGCAATACATCAAAAATTGAAATCTCAGATCGCCTTTATCCAGAAAAAGGGGAGTTTGCTTTTGTTTTTGTTTTTTCTTTTCTTTTCCTTTTCCCCCCTCTCTGGGCATGAATCAACCCAGAGACAAGCAGAGAAAGCCAGCGGAGGGACCGACCATGGCTTCCCGAGGTCACTGCTGAGCCCCAGACCCAGAAGTCCGAAGTCAGGGCTGCACCACCGTCTCTGGTTCACTCTGGGAAATGCAGCCTCTACGAGTTAAAGCCCATCTCACTCTGCTTCTTGAAGCATTTTTTTAGTTGTGCCAACCACTATTGGTCTTTCTCTTTCCTGACCACTCATTGTTTTAGTTTATAATATTAAATCGATGACTTACTTTTTTTTCTAAGTCCTCGTTCCTTCGGCATTTAGGCTTTACGTTTCTCTCCTGTGCTTCCCGGTGGGTTACAACTACTCTTGATCCAGAGCAGTAAGCATTCTTGTGAATTCGTCTCTCCCTCACACCCCCATCCACCACCATGTTGATTCCATGCCCCGTCCTTGCTCCTCCCACCTTCTCTCACCTGGATTCCTACGGATTTGTTTTCAGTTTCCTTCCTCCAGAATCAGTTCTCCACACAGCTGCCTCAGAGACCATTCCAAAACGCCAAGTGATCATGACCCTTTTGCCTGCTTGACATACCTTCATTTCTCTCTCAACACCAGCAGCATAAAACCCGAAGTCCTTAACATATCACGAAAGATTCCGCCCGGCTATCCCCCTCCCACCCCCCACCCGAATCCACCTGAAATCACTTAGAGCTATTGCATACCCTACCTCCCACCCCACCTGGTTCCATTAGTCTGACAAATGCCCATTTGTCCTTCTAGAACCGGCACGATTAAGTCCTGCTCTGTGAAATTCCACAAATACTTCCCTTCTGCCAGAGCATGTCCTATATGTTTTACAACCTCGTGTTATGTGCCAGCTTCCCACATTAAGTGATGAGTTTATTTCTGTATCCCAAAATTAAGGTAGGCTTTGTCCTTAGTAGGTAACAAATATTTGTTGAAGGATCAATGAGTTCTCTTCTAGAACCTAATTCCTAGTACTTTTGTGAAAATAGATCTCAATAGGTATTTAACTAAATAAATAGAAGTTTCTCTATTACCCATTACTCCGGTGTGGGTAGTATAATATGACTATTTTCCTTGAGGAAATTACCTCTCTGGCTCATGAAGGTTGACTGTTAAATTGTTAGCAACTTCCTAAACTGTGTGAGATTATGCAGATAATTTGAAATCAACCGTGCTGGGAGTATTTACACATGAAAATGTCCCCTGCCCCCACCCCCAGAGCCATTTGCTAACTATTTAGCAGCTCACCCACTGCCTCAGCCCATATGGTTTGACAGGAGTTGACCTCTACCTGTAACCAGCTCAGCCTGGCCACTCAGGGTAGCCCAAGCTTTCCAGGGTCACGGCGATTGGTTCACAAGTGAGCATGCTACTTTTGCCTAACCAGACTCTCCTAGGACTGTTACTGCAGCCACTGAAGGCTTCCAGGCTCCCCGCCCGATGCAGAACTCGATCCCAGGACCCTGGGATCATGACCTGAGCCAAAGGCAGACACTCACCCAACAGAGCCACCCAGGCATCCCTGTTGTTTTATTGTCACTTACAGTTGTACATATCCTGCCTTATAGGCTCTCTTCTCCAGTTCCTGAGCATTTTCCTGGAATGTGGAAGGTACTTCTTCAGAGGATGACCTTGCTCAAATCAATGAGCCTGCCTTGGGGACTGCCCCTAGACATGGACCAAGGCCCCCAGCAGCTGCATGGACTCCATGATCCGCCCTTCTTGATCACAGCTGAACCTCGTCCTCTATATTTACAAGTTTCAACTGGAGGTGTTGGTGCCAAGCCACATTACTGGGAACACTTGAGAGAGAAGAGCCATAATCCTAACTAAGTCACTAGCTACCCAATGGCCGCTATGCCCATGGCTTCTTCCTTGATTTTATGAAAATCCCCAATGAATGCCTTATTTTGGCTTATTATTAGCCAGTGGGAGTCAAGACAGTTTCCAGTGGTATAGGAATGTCTTCCTTCTAACAATCATGTATTTACTTTTCACATCTATTCAGAAAAATGTACCTAACACATCTAAAAGGATTTCATGATATCGTCACTTGAGATGAAGCCAAAACAAGTACTTTTTCTTTCAATCTGTCAATTTCAAGAAAAACATCCAATAACTGTTGGCGGGCAAGCAACGGGAGCCAAATCTGGTTTACTTGGGAACCATGCAATTCTTGGCAGGAAATCAGGAAGTCCCCCAAACTGAGAGAAAATCTAGAGAAAAGGGCTGGAAAAATAAATAAATAAATAAGCAGGAACCAAGGGAAGCTGTGCCTGAGGAATTAGAGAGACTTTCTCATGAAGACATTACCTCCAAGTACCATGGTCACGGCTGCTACTAGACTTTGCTGCCACTGGTTTCACAACGCTGTCCAATGACTTTGCCACAAATTCTTTCAGAATGAAGTATTTCTATGTGCTCAAGGTGTGAAGAACAACAGGGCATGATGTGACCTGAGCCAAGAGGCCACACCTGTACCACAGTGAGAAAGGAGAGAGAACACTCAACCACTTACCGGCAGGTCCCAACATGGCTGCCCATGGCAAGCACCTGCCGGGCTTTAAAACACGCAGCTTCCTGCCCCCACCCCCAGGGGTTTGGATTGTATTGGGCTGAAGGACAGGCTGGCCATCAGGAGCTTTTATAGGTGTCCAGGGGATTTTATCTCGCAGCCTAGGTGGGAAACCTGTGGGCTAGTTCATCCGGCTTCCATAGTGGGCAGTTTTATTCCTCGAAGGGAGCTTGGCTTTATCTGACGCCTTCCTTGCCTGCATTCCACGATTGATTTCCTTGCTCTCCTTACATGCTCTACAGCTAAGGCTGTTTTCAGCTCTTTCAATTATGCGATTTCCTTATCTTTATACTATTGAGAATACCTTACAAGATTTCTTAAACGGCAACTAAATTTATCTGCCTGTCATTTTGTTTTCATTATCCATGATAGCAATCTCTCGCATAGCTTATGAGAACATATCAAGTGATTGGTTTTAAACAAACAAACAAAATTCCGCCCAGTTAACATTTGTCCCAAGGTGGAGAGGCGGCTCGTTGCCTCCGTGGTTTGCACACGGTATGCATCCGATTCAAGGGTTCGCTCCAGCCCACAAAGACTTCTCTCCTGAATCTATGGACGTTTGTTCTTATCTACTGTTCCCTCCTTATCACCAGTAACGGTGTGCTGTTTTCTGGAATATGACGCGATAACCCAAGTTTTGCTCCGTAATGAAAGCAATAATTCTGAAAGCATGCCGAAGGAATAAAGATGCATGGTAATTGTCAGAAGTTCTTCATTTTGAAGGCGAATAGGCATTTGCTCATCGTGGTTGACAGCTGATGGCTTTCAGATGTAGAATGTCTGTAAAAATAACAAGAATTTTAACAACGTAACTTCTGTCTTGCTTTCAGATGAGATGATCAACAAAAGGAGTTCTGGATCTATGGAATGCATGAGGAGATCAACCTCAAAGTCACGTCGAACCGTAGCTATGATTCCTGGCGATTAGCCATGTGGGTTCCAGCCTGCCACCTGCCCCAGAGTCAAAATCTGATGAGGCAGTTCGTCTGTCTTTGTGACTTCTAGAACCCAGGGTTTCCCCACCTCGGTTCTACTGACGTTTGGAGCTAGATAATTCTTTGCTGCGAGGAGCCGCCCTAGGCACCGGAGGATGCTTAGCAGTATCTCTCCACGCAAGAGGCCAGCAGCACATGTGCCTCCCCTCCATGTGGTGACTTTGACAAATACGCCCACAAGGCAGCATCACTCCCAGCTAAAAAGCCATGTCCCAGCCCCCATCCCTATTAGAATCACCTGGAGAGCTCAAATGCCTTGACCTCCGATCGCAGTGGACTCAGAATCTCTGCCACGAAGCTCAGGCAACAGCACCCAAAAAGCCATTCAGAGGTTCTCAAGCACAGCTCTGGGTTGAGACCCTCCATCCTCGCGCAACTCGCCATGGCGTTTCTTCGAGTCCTTCTCCAACACTTTCATAATCCGACCCTCCACTTAGCAACACATGAGCAACTACTATGTAGAAACAATATTAGCTATCGTGTCGAGTACCGTCTCACGGAATTTGCAATTTAATGAGGTCATGAGAGTGCAAGGGAAATAAATTGTTTTTCATATGTGAGGACATGTGGGAAAATACCTAGAAAGGAGACTTAAAAGGAGTAAGAGGAAATGAGTGCCCATCTGGGAAAGGAGAGTGAGGGAAGTTCATGGACAGGTGGGAGCCCCGAAAGCCCAGCGGGGGCGAAAGGGCCCCCCACCTCTGAGAGAACACGAGAGGCCGGGGACATTTTGATTTTTTGGAAGCTCCCGGTATATTTTTAAATGTAAGGGGTTATAAAAATTACCGTGTATGTTTAGCATTTACCTTTTCTTTAAATAACTACTTTATTATAATTCATACCATAAAAATCCACTGTTTCAAAGTATACAATCCAGTAATTCTGAGTATATGCTCAGAGTCGTGCTATCATCACTCCTGTCAAATTTCAGAATATCTTCATCACCCCAAAAAGAAACCCCCACCTGTAAGCAGTCACACCCTTCCCCCATTCTTGCAAGCCCCCAGCCCCTGGCAACCAATAATTTGCTTTTCGTCTCTATAGATTTGCCCATTCCGGACATTTCCTACCAACAGGATCCTGCGGTATAGGGCCCTTGTGTTTCACTACCTGGACAGCGTCTCAAAACAAAACAAAGCAAAGTAAGAAGGAGAGCAGAGCCATCCTCCCAAGATGCAATGAAACTTGGTGCCTACGAGATTTTGGCATCAGCCAAAATTCCATCCACATTAATTCCTGTACCTCTAGCTGGATGATCTGGAGCAGACACCCAAAAGCATCCCAACAACCTACCCACTGCCCAGATCTTATACACAGAGCCTGGAAAGGCTAAATGGACATTGTCCTAGGCCCTACAGTTTTGCTAAAAAGAGAACATGGAAAGTCTCAGACAGCTCTTAGGAAAGATATTTCCTTCTGTGATCACAAAGAAGTGCTTAGAGAAAACACTCTGCCCCTTATCCTCCACCCCTTTCTTCCCTTGAAGAAAGTGTGACGGCAGGAGCCTTGGACACATGGCTTCCATATTGTGACCATGAGGGAAAAGCCAAGAAGATCATAGACATGTCAGCCCAAATTCTGACACCATTGAGCTACTGAACAGGTATTTGTAACTGCCTTCTCACAGATTGGTATGCCCAAAAAAACAAGTCTTGTGTGTCTAAGCTACTACTTCTTGGATTTTGGTTACTTGAAGACCAAGTATCCTTGACTGAGACAGAAAGTTTTTTCACTTCTATGCAGCAGTTCATGTGTTGGTGGGTGGAGCTCCCTCACCTGTGAATAAAGAAACCCTTACCATGCTTGAACATAGAAAGCAGCTTCCTTTTGGGAGTGTCTCTTTCCTTTCCATGCAAGCTCTTGGGACTAGTGTCCTGTTCCCTTTTAGCCAAGATTTGGGCATGTTAGCCGTCCTATACTCATCAGAAACCCCTCCCTGGAATTTGATTATTGAAATGGAAAGTTACTGGAGTTCATTCCTTCTGGTGAAAGAGAGCTGACTAGTTAGACTCCTCCCAGCCCAGGGCTGTTCCCATGTCACCCATACGTGCATTCATTCCTTCACTCCAAAAAATATTAGGGAGGAACTAATATATGCAGATGTGAGGATGTGGAATTGAAGAAAAGAGACGAATTTAAGTAACTTGTATCCAAGGAAAGGGAGTTAGATTGTAAACAGGTTGGTGCCTTATATAATGGAGATGGTGATATGGCCACAAAGAAAAATAGCATGGAATAAAAGGGGGTAGATAGTGATAGGAAGTGGGGAAAGGTGGCTCCTATTCTGGAGGGTGAGCAGAGAAGACTTCACCAACAAAGCTGTATTTAAGTAAAGAGGCTCTGGGAAGAGCGTTCCATGTGGAAAGTAGAGCACATGCAAAGGCCCTGGGGCAGAAGCATGCTTGGTGTATTAAAGCAAAAATGAGGGGGAGGTGAGTGTGGCTGGAACAGAAGCATAGAGGGGAAAGACGATGGGTGAGAAAGCTGGAGAGGTGACAGGGACTGGATCCGTCAGATCAAACCATTGACTAAAACATGAGAAACTTTCCAAGGAATGGTGTGATCTGGCTTAGTTTTCAACATTATCCCTCCAGACCACCTGGGAGGAGAAGGAAGGCAGTTAAGCCACTGAGACAGTGATGACAAGGCTTTAGGTGAGAAATGATACAGCTAGACCAGGCTATACCTGTGGGGTATATGTAGGGCAAATGTAGGTCCTGTTTGCCAGGGCGGAGGATCCTGAGAAGGACGTTAAGATGGCGGTCATCACTGTGGGTCTTGCTTTGTAGAACTCTGGGGAAAGTCGGTTCCTTCAACCTCCTCTTTGATTCAGACCTCCCAATATTCTTCCAGTAAACTCCCTTTGGCTTAAATTAACCACAGTTCATTGTTCTCTCATGAGCAACCAAAGCCTCTTAAACAATAAAACAGACTAAATCAGCTTTTCTGTGTCTGTCCAGGACACGAAACACCCTCCTGACCATGTCCTGAGCAACAAGCCACAAATTCACAAATGAACTTTTGGACGCCACCTATTTCTCCGTTTGAGGCTGATTTTTCCTCTCATGGCATCTCTCCTCAGAGAGACAGTTTCTGCCAGTACAAGGTGGGGAAGTGTCAAATACTATTAAAACTTGATTGCTAATTCAAATGCTATTGTGCTTGATATGCTTGTCATGTACAAGTGCACAATGTAGCTTAATAAAATTGATAGAACTCCCTTTGAAGATATTTTTGTCACAGAGGCACTCAATAAAACTGTTTCCATCAGGCCCTTCTGCCTCTTCGATATTTTGTTAGTGACACATTTTCATGAACTAGTCCGGGGCCTAGCAAGGCGTGTTTTGCAAAGAACGTTGGAGGGTGAAGGAGGAGTGCTCAGATTTTTCTCTTTATTTCTTGTAATTAGGAAGACCTCCACCAACTGCCTAATGATGCGGTTCGTCTGGGTCACTGGGAAACCGAATCAAAGCTGTTTTTCTTCAGAGTCATGTGGGATCAAATAAATAAGCCACAGAGGTTGCTGTAACTAACTCAAAAATAGCTCATTGTAAATACCAAGTCCAAAAATTAATCTGTTCAAGGAAATGTTCCTTTTCTTTTTGCCTCCATTCAACCAGTGTTTTCAGCCTGGGACTCGAGGGAACTGTAGGTTCACCTTCAGTACCAAGATGGCGGAGCTTGGCTCCCACCTTTGGCCATGGTCAGCTGGACTAGAGCTAGGTAAGTGAGGTCTTCATGGTGATACTGACCAGCCTTGGAGGGTTACCGACCTGAGTTCAAAGCCGGGCGGTTTGGGGAAATCGCATTATCCTGAAGCTCAGATCCCACACCTATAAACTGGGGACAAGATACTATTACTACTATGAGATTAAGTACTCTTTTGACTGTAAGTGACAGAAAATTTAATTCAAAGAGACTTAAGAAGGAAAAAAGACATTAATTGACTCAAATACTTGAAAATGTTGAAGATCGGGGTGCCTGGGTGGCTCAGTTGGTTAAGCAGTTGCCTTCAGCTCAGGTCATGATCCCGGGGTCCTGGGATCAAGCCCCACATCGGGCTCCCTGCTCAGCAGAGAGCCTGCTTCTCCTCCTCCTTCTGTCTGCCGCTCTGCCTACTTGTGTTCTCTCTGTGTGTGTCAAATAAATAAATAAAAATCTTAGAAAAAAAGAAAGGAAAGAAGAAAAGAAAATGCTAAAGATCAAGCTGGCTTCTCACCCAGACTGATTTGGGGGCTCAGAAATCTCTTCAGGACCTGGTAGCCATGTTTCTTGGCTCCAACCGCCCCCTACGTCAGCGACACTCTCAGGATGACCAGCTCCCTATGATGGCAGGATGGTGGCCAGCTTCTTGCTTTGCGTATTTTCTTTCTTTTTTTTTTTTTTTAAGATTTTATTTATTTATTTGACAGACAGAGATCGCAAGCAGGCAGAGAGGCAGGCAGAGAGGCAGGCAGAGAGAGAGAGGAGGAAGCAGGCTCCCTGCTGAGCAGAAAGCCTGATGCGGGGCTCGATCCCAGGACCCTGGGATCATGACCTGAGCCGAAGGCAAGAGACTTAAACCACTGAGCCACCCAGGCACCCCGCCTTACGTATTTTCGAATGAAAAATAGAACACCTCTCCCCAGCCATGTGAACAATGGCAAAAACTGTGTCAGGTGCCCATCCTTAAATCCACCCCCAAATCAGAGTACACACACATGATGGACCTATACATGGTGTCACATCACTCAGGTCACACGGCTTTGGGGTTCTGCCAGAAGCAAGAAGAGAGAGTGGGTGTCAGAGCACTGTCTCCCGTGTGCCCTCAGCAAGGCAGGACCTCAGCGGGCGGCAGGGGAGCTAGGTTTTGATGTTGAAATGTTGAAAATGTTGATGTTGAAAATTCTGAAAACAGAAGATACAGCCCTCCTCGTCCTGGTCTCCTAAAGCTCACTGATGTTTCAGATGTGGGTTTAAGTCAGTTTGGTTTTAGCCTTAAATGCAAAGTGATTCAACAGGGGAGAAATAAAAAGATAAGTGAAAGAGACCAGTAATCTTCTTAAGCAATCCCTTACCTTTTTGCTTTTCTTATCTTTTCTGGGACTTTTGGTTTTGTTTTTGTTTTGTTTTTGTTTTTGTTTTCATTTTAATGTAGCTGGACTGCGTCTGAAACAGCCCCTCACTCCAGCAAAATCTGGGATTCAGGCTTACCAGATTTCAGATTTACTGCCTTCAAGTCCCCCCTAAGGATAATTATTTGTAAACGGCTGATACCTACCTGTAACTCATGCGTTTGCCTGTAAATTAACGCACTGAGAATGACTTCTCACTCAAGGCACAATGAAAACATGAGAAATGGGTTTTAATAAGCAGGGTTTGAAAGGGGATCTGAGGGAGAGAAGAGAGGCCCTCGGTCCACATCAGAACACTGAAAGGACACAGGAATCTAGTAATTACTTCGTCATGGAACCTGTGTCTATGGATTGTCCGTGTTTAGCTAACTAGAAAACTCTTGCTGCATGATTAAATGTCATTTACATAAAGTATGAATCACACACAATAGGAACGGAAACTTCATTTTCTCCTAGAAATATATTTCGGGTTTTTGTCTCACAAAAAAAATAATGATGGTTTATTTTCCAGAGTCAAGTAATAGAGAAAACCTGAAAAACTCTCTCATAGCCTCAACTTAGGGGGAAAACTACTTATCACACATCCCTCTCCGGCTGATTTTTGTATCTATTTACTCAAGCATACACACATTTTTCAAACAAACATGGCATCGCATGATAATGCTGGGGGCCGGGAACATTTATTCTCTCCTCGCCATGTTTCCCTGCAGAGGAGCCACTATCGTTGTAACACCCTCGCTCCCGCCCCGCAGAGGGGGGCACTCAGGGACGGGCGGGTGACAGTCGTGGGTCCGCATCGCTCACTTGCGGGAGGAAACGGATTAAAAAGCCCCCTTTCTTCTCTGCCTCCGCACCACACCACCTCTGAGTCAGCAATCTCGGAGAAGTGTACCTTTTCCCCAGGTAGGCTGAACCCAGGTGGACCCACTTCTAAGCTACACCCCCCCCCCCCAAAAAAAGTCTCATCAGCAACAAAGCTGCGTCATCTCCATCTGTCTGACTTTCTGCCTGTCCAATTACTTCCCCAGATAAATTCCTGGAAGCTGATAGATCAAGGCACATGGATATATAAGGTTAATACACACACACACACACACACACACACACACACGCACACGCACGCACACGGTACCAGCTGTCCTTCCAGAAAGTCTGTGTCACGGATCCCCAAGGGTCCACTTCCCCACACGTTTAAAAACACAGAGCATTTCCTTTTTACCGTTTCCCATCTCTCTCTGAGATAAAAATACCCGATTGTGTTTGCAGTTTTGTTCATCCTGAATATCCGATTGTGTTTGCAGTTTTGTTGATCCTGAAGCGATCTCATTTTTCAGAAGCTTAATGTATTCTTTCATGAATTGTCTGAGGAGCCAACCCGTGCTCCAGTCAACGTTCTGATGGGCACGTGCTCCATGTCAGGTCACATCACGAAGACCTCCCCCGCCTCTTCTCCTGCCAGCCCTCAGGAGGACTCCTCCCAAACATCAGGACGCGGAGTTGCGACAGAAGCTATCTCTGGCTATCTGGGGTAGAAAAGGAATTTAATAAAGGGCATTTCGGAGTCAGAGAATCCTCAGGAGGGACAGAGGACTTGGACTTGGAGGCAGCTCAGCCAGGAAGAACGCCCACAGCGGCCTGCAGAACCACTCCGGGGGACCACCAGTGTCCCCCTCAAGACCCAGACCCTGTAGCTTGTGGCACCTGCATCACCATGTGGGCTTGGGACACTGTCCTGAAGCCCCTGTAGCTGCTGCCTCCAGAGCCCAGACGGGGCCCCCACTTCACCCGCCGGAGTGGACTCTTGCAGCGCCTCCTTGTCTCACCAGGAGGAATCCCAGGATCTGCTGTGGATGCCGGACTGTGGCTGACCTCGAACCACCCGAGAGCCTAGGAGGATGAGCCTTCTATGGTCGATGACAGAGACTTACAACATGGAGAATCCCTCATGTCTAGAAAGGATGGGAAAAGGGGTTGAGCAGCCAGAAGAAATGCCAACTGTCCCCCAGGAGGCTTGGGGACGGGCACCCCATATTATGATATCTTTGGATCTTCTGAAACTTCATGTTCCATCCAGTGCTGGCAACTGAGTCCCTCCTTACCCCCGCACTACCCCCAGGGTTCCACATGCAAAACTTCCCTCTGAGATGCTCTCTGTCTTCTGCCTGTCAAAACCCTGCTGGTCCAGGCGACACCCCGTTAAAAGTCATGCTTAAAATACACCCCAGATTCTGAAGTTCCAAACTGTCTTTGGTAAGAAAACATCAACTTGCCTTCTGCTTCTTTCTTGCTAGATTTAGAAGGAGACATTTGGCCCATTCTCCTAGGAAGGATGACTTTCACCAGGACGGAAGACAAATATCCTAAAACAGACGCATTCGCTGTCTTCCTGGTGCTTAGAATCTTAAGAAAATGTTTGCTTCGGGAATGAATAGAAACTTCTTCCTTAACCGAGAATTCTTCCAGCCATCCCTCAGCTACTTTTCCTGCACCTGAATGATGGAGCCCTGTGGAGAAAAATCGCCTAATGGTGTTGATTGATGTCTTGACAAGTGTAGAAAGATGTGAACATGTTTTGATAGGTACACTCAACTTGTTTGACTTTGTCTTTGCTACACTGGGTGGCGCCTCCCAGAAATGGTGATCAGACGGTTGTGTATCCCAGGAACAGAGCTGGAGGAGGGAAGACATCATTTCCTAGTGTTGGCAATTGCCAAGTCCTTTCAACAGGCGGCCGAGCCCCACCTCAAGGCAGGTAGGGAGGGGCTTCTGCTTCTACTCTCTTCAGTTGGGCCAATCACCCTGAAAACTTCCAAAACTGGCCTGAGTGGTCCCCTCCATTACAAAATATACCCTGGAAAAAATAACCCAAAAAAATGTGTCAACACTTATTAGTGGTTGCCCTTGGGAGGTTGGAGTCATGGGCTATCGTAAGTGCTTTGTGTTTTTAAAATTTTTCTGTCCCTCGCTTGTCCCACCTGGGATTACATTTAGTTAATGTTTTACCTTATTACACCCTGCCAGGGCCACCCTTGGTTGTGCGCCCATCCTCTGTTGAACTCTCTTATTTCAAGCCGTGACCAGTCAGCGGCTCACACAGGTTAGGTACTCAACCAATGTTCACACAACTGAATTCTCATTTTTTATTTTCTTTAACCAAGGAAGACTTACCTTATCAGAATAATGGTCTCCACTGCCACTTGTTGCTAGGAAATTAAATCAGTTGGGACTTGGCATATCCTTGAGGAAATGGAGGCCGAAATTTTTCCCAAACTCCACCCCTGGAGGGCCCCATTCTCGCAAGCTTCGGGGTAATCCTCGCAGAAACTTCCATGACGCTCTTCCAGATCAGAGTTTTATTAGGTGATAACTGGGGGGCGAGAAGTGGGAGAATATGATTCTGACAGTAGAAATGCTGACTATAAAAAAATGTAAGTTTGCTCTGTGACCCAGAGACCCCCCTAGAGATGCATTCTATGGATCTGCCCACATGGGCACTAAGGATATATAAGCAAAGGTGTCTTCTGCAAGGTTGCTTCAAAGACTTTAAAAACTGGATACAACCTCATTCTCTGGATAAATAAAGGACAGTACATCCATGTAAACAATGGAACATTCTCCGGTGGTTATAAAGAATGAGGTAGATCTATAGGTATTGAAATGGAAAGATCACTATGGCAATTGCTAACTGGAAAAAGCAACATATCAATACATAGATTATGATTCCATTAGGTAAAAGTAATAAAAGCTAATGGTTTCTTTTTAAATTTCCCATGTACATAGGAAATGTCTAAAGTATACACATTGACATGTGAACAGTGGTGACTTCTGGAGAATGAAGAGGATTTTCTAGAAGGGATAAAAAGGGACATGTTTACCTCCACGTTACAAATTAAATCACGAAATATTAGTTGTTTGAATCCTTATTAGAGCCTACATTTCTATGTTAATGTGTCATTATAAACATTTTTTTTAAAAGATTTGTAATTTCAGGCCAACGTTAGAATTCACAAACATGTTTAGATGAAGACTTCTGGAGAACACCGTGGAAACCCATTTATTAAACTTGAAATAACAAAATTTTGCATGTCTGCTTTATGTCAATATCTTATTAAACTATAGCCTTAAACTGTAGCAGCTTAAGGAAAATGTAATGCAGTGAAATAAATTGAGAAAACCCTATTGATTGATTTACTTTTCTTTTCTGAAAACAGGGGAAAGTCATAATTTATTTCTAAAGGTGGCATCCCCCTGTTACAAAAACAGCAGCGTCTCATACAGTGTAGTGTGAGAAGCCCAGATCCAAGGAGAAAGGTAAAGGATCTGTGAGAACAGGAATCAAAGAAAAAGCAGGCCATGATTTCATGGGTGTAAGACAAAACGATCCAAACAGACTGAAATCCTGAAAAACAAATTAAAAGAACGTCCTGATAGATAACGAAAATCGCTCCGGAAAAGCCAGCAGAATACCTCCCCTCGTCCACCTAGACCACACTGTCTCCCTTAGTCATTCCACAAAAGATCTAAGCAGACGGTATTAATATTTACAATAAATTTTCTTTGTGCAGTAACATATATAGAGAAACAATAGCCAAGATACCTATGGGATTACAATAATTTAAACTTATGTCTTTTGCTTCTATTGTACCGTAATACCGCAGGGATTTTATACATATTGAAAGATTCAGAATCATGTTATACTTCTTAAAGTGGAATTTCACACATATAAGCCGAAAATAAAACAATGTCTGGGAGAAAATTTCATAACATGCTCAACAAGAATTGTATCAGAATTCATACCCCTACACTCATTTTTTTTTTATTATTTTTACAAAAAGGAGGACCATGTTAAATATACGGCTAAAGAGCGCCCTCTAGTGGGACACAGTGGGAACTCAGAATTTGACCTATTTCCCGAAAATGTTGCCTCTCAGAGTTGCTGTGGATAAAATAGACTGCTTCGAACCACAGCACTCTTTATTAAAGCCACCGCATTATTTTATTTTTCTGCTTTTCAGCTATTAAATTAAATGTAGTTGATTAGTCTTGAAAATAGCTTTTTCTTCTCGCAGCACATCAAGGCTTGAAACGGCAATCAATTTTTCTGATCAAAATGCCCTTCTTTGTTTAAGAATCTTTGAATGCAAACATGACTGCAAATGACTAGGAGATGGGGACACACCTGTCCCTTTTAAAAACTTCTCTTCTTTGGCCTCAAGCACAAATCCGCTGATGCCTCCTTGTGGTTTGATGCAGACAATGATGGAGACCAAATTAAAATCCCTCTTAAGGCAGAAGCAAGAGGTGCTGAGGAAACTTGCCACAGCAGATTTCAGAAAAGTGCCCAGGACCAGCGATCTCTATACAACCACTAATCATAGTTCATCTCTATTTGGTGCCACACTCAAGTGAAAGGGGAAAGACTTGAAAAGCCTAGCACACTAAGCAGTTTAATAATCAAAAAGGTCAACAAGAGGAGTTTCCCTAAAACAACAAGGTTCTCAAAGAAATCCAGGAACAATAAACTTGTGAAGCAAGAGAGAGTTTCAAGGTTATTTCACACAATCTATCACCTTCATTTTTACCATAGTAACAACCCATCTGTCCTTTACTTAAGGTTTATCTTTTAGGAGGACTTTTGTTTAAAGGACGATGAAGATCACACACTACAGTTAGAAACTAACCATGAAGGTAAATAAAATTTTTAAAAAGAGTATTATTGGGGCACCTGGGGGGTTTCCATCAGTTAAGCGTCTGCCTTCGGCTCAGGTCATGATCCCAGGGCCCTGGGATCGAGCCCCGTGTCTCTCTCTCTCTCAAATAAATAAATAAATTCTTTTAAAATAAATAAATTCATAATTTAAAGCAGTATTATTACATTCTAGGCACTGGGATTTGTACTCAGGCTGAGACCTGCTAAAAAGGAAAGGTTGTGAAGTATCAGAGATGTTCAGGAGAAAGTACTCAGGAGAGACTTTCTTGTCCATGTTTCTGGAAGGATAGGACAGGAATCAGAAACCACCTTCTTAAGTGATTCAATGTCCTCTGAAATTAATGTCCAGCTGGTCAGAATGGCTAAAATTAAGAACTCAGGAAACAATAGATGTTGGCGAGGATGTGGAGAAAGGGGAAGCCTCCTACACTGTTGGTGGGAATGCAAGCTGGTGCAGCCACTCTGGAAAACAGTGTGGAGGTTTCTCCAAAAAGCTAAAGATAGCGCTACCCTATGACCTAGCAATTGTGCTACTGGGTATTTACCCAAAGGATGCAAACATAGTGACTTGAAGGGGCATGTGTACCCCAATGTTCATAACAGCAATGTCCACAATAGCCAAACTATGGAAAGAGCCCAGATATCCACCGACAGATGAGTAGATAAAGAAGATGTGGCATATAGATACAATGGAATATTACTCAGCCATCAAAAAGAATGAAATCTTGCCGTTTCATCACAACATGGATGGAACTAGGGTGTATTACGCTAAGTGAAATATGTCAGTCACAGAAAGAAAAATACCATATGACTTCACTCATATGTGGAAATTAAGAAACAAATCAGATGAACACAGGGGAAGGGAAGGAAAAATATAGTAAGATAAAAAGAGAGAGGGAGGTAAATCATGACTAGACTGGTTGCTGGAGGAGAGGTGGGTTCGGGGAAGGGGTGACTGGGGGATGGGCATTAAGAAGCGCGCTTGAGGGAATGAGCATGGGGTGTCATATGTAACCGATGAATCACCAAAATCTACCCCTGCAACTAATAATACTCTATGTGTTAACTAAATCGAATTTAAATTTTTAAAAAAATTTCTTAAGATGCTTTCAAAAGAAAGAAAGAAGGAACGAACGAATCTAGTGTTTGTTTCCAGTTTGGGAAGGCCTCACCAAACCCCAGCTTCTCACAAGATTGGAGACAATAAAATTCCAGGGAAAGTGCCTGCCCAGGGCTATTGCAGGTGACGTGGTTGGGTCCGCCCTCGGCCCCTCAGGTGTTTCCACTGCTGTGTCTCCAGGGAAGCGCCTATCTCTTGGCTTACAGGCTCTTTCTGGCGGTGGGAACCCACTCAACTGCTCCACTCAGAGCAGGCCAGATCCTGGAGAATTCACATCCCCGGGAGCAGTTCTCAGCCAAGGACAGATGATTAATTGGTGTATAAACACCTCGGCTCCCTCTCCCCAACCCCGGGGAGGAGGCCCGTGTCCGTCCTGGGTCCCGGGGTTCCCACAAGGAATGAGGCTGCAGGTACTCACGATGGTAACTGGCGTGATAGTGCATCTTCGGTTGACTGTTCTCAATCCTAATCTCAGCGCTTCCTTCCTTTACAGGTGTCTCCTGGAGTGGCTTCTTGAATGATCTTCCTCACTCGAATCCGCATCTGAGGACCTGCGACTTGGAGAAACCCTATATTAGGACAATTAAGTGCCCAATGAGCCATTGAGTCCATTTCTCAAACCCAATTTTCCTACCTCCACGTCTTGGATGGTTTTTATCTGTCTCCTCCTCCCCAAGGTAACCTAGTCCCAAGGTCTTAGGACCAAGGGAGTTGTCTCTAAAAAGATGGTGACCAAGTTACGAGGGTGCCGTCTAGTGGAAGACCGATCATTCTGGCTTGCCCAAGACTGAGGGGGTTCCCAGAAGGTGGGACTTGCAGGGAAAAGTCTAGAGCAAAGGGGGACCAGTTGGCCATCCATCTTTCCTCTGTGGAGGGGGCCACACAGCTCTGGGTACAGAGACCCTGACCTCTGTAACAAACAGGTATACTCTGTAAGACATCACTCCAACAGTGAAGCATCTGGGGTTCCCCAAACTGTGCTACGTAGTCAAGGGTCATAAAGGACAAATCTCTACACCACTGGTTACACATTTACTGTGTGAGGGAAAGTTTAGCACAGCAAATCTGCTTTTATAGATGTTCGAGTCCAAGAGGACGCTAGGGCATTTTAGCTTCTTTTCTTTTCTTTTTTTCTTAAAGATTTTATTTATTTATTTGACAGAGAGAGAGAGATCACAAGTAGGCAGAGAGGCAGGCGGGAGGTGGGGGGAAGCAGGCTCCCTGCTGAGCAGAGACCCCCACCACCACCACTCGGGGCTCCATCCCAGGACCCTGGGATCATGAACTGAGCCGAAAGCAGAGCCTTAACACACTAAGCCACCCAGGTGCCCCTCAGCTTAGTTTCTTAAATGAGTTCATTTAATAAAAATAAATAAATAATGGCACATATTTTATATATCCATGGCAATATCTTGTAATTGGGGGGAAACTGAGCTATACGAACAACACTAGAAATCGTATATTTCTAGTTTTTTAGGTAAATTAAATTCAGTGATTTAATCTGCTAAATAGATCTCTAACTAACTGTCCTTCAGTAACTATTCTCCGTAACCTATCAAAGGTCAGAATTCCTATTTGTCTGGATAGCCGACAGGTGGATCCAAGAATCTCCGTTAGGTGGCATATAACAGAAAGCATAATGCAACTACCCTATTTGGGAGGCCCTTGCTACAGGGGGATAAAAATATTAAATTCCCGTGTCGCTGCTGGTTGCGGGGCACTGAACAATCAAAGAACTATGCCAAGTTCACCATCTGGGGCTGAATCCAGCGGTGAGAGACGCAAACACAACCCCTGCCCTTGGGGGGCTTAGGGTCAAGAAGGTGAGACAGAGAGGAATTGAATAATCACACAAATAAATATGTAATTACTGTAAGTGAGGTAAAACATATATTTTAGCATGTTATGTTCAGACATGCGGGGAAAATGTACCTTTATTTTCTATAACTGATTGAGTCCTCCTCTCCAAACCCTGAGTCAATCCTGCCTGCGCAAAGAAATGGAACTTAAAACTAGCAAACTATGGCATTTCAGTCCTTTCTGATTTAGACCCAGGCTCTTTTGGTTTACAACAGTAGGTTTCCATCTCTTCTGGCTAAACGTTGCTTTCTTCTGGGTGTTTCCCACACCTGCCCTAGAAGATCAATTTCCTCTCTGTAAAGGGATTTGGAGCTTTAAGAAATTAACAACCCAGGAAGGAAACCTGTGTTAGTCTCTCCAGGCTGCTATAACAAATAACCATAGGTTGGGGAGCTTAAACAAGACACGTGTATTTCTCACAGTTCTGGAGGACGGGAGATCCAAGATCAAGGTGTCAATAGATCTGGTGTCTGGGAAGAACCTGCTTCCTGGCTTGCTGCCTTCTCCACGGGTCCTCACGTGGCTAAGAGAGTGAAAAGAAGCAAGCTCTCTCCTGTGTCTTCCAGAAGGGTACTAACCCCATCCTGAGAGCTCCACCTCATGACCTAAAGACCTCCCAAAGCCACCATCTCCAAATACCATCTTACTGGGGTTAAGGATTGTAGGAGGACACAAACCCTCAGTCTATAGCAGACCTTAATGATTACTCTGCCTGGCCCTTCATTTCTTGTTTTTGGGGACTACCCTCCATCTTTCTCTATTCATAATCACTGTGCCAGGCTCCTGGTCCATGGGCTGAATGTACGCCCTTCCACCAGAGTCTCAAAATCAGGTCATACTCATATGTTGCAGAGTCACTAATGTAAACTTTCCCATTCAAAGTCAGCAGAGCGTCCCTGTTTTCTCTAACTGCATTATTTTTCCTCTAGAGCTTAGCTTTTCAACATAATAGCCGTGAGCCACACATGACTAATTCAATTTAATAGTAATTAATTGAATGTAAGTAAAATTATAAATTCAGTTTCTCAGACACATGTATTCACATTGCAAGCACCCAGCATCCCATGTGGCTAGTGGCTACCATATTGGACAGTGCAGACATAGACCGCCATGTCCATTATCACAGATGGTTCCACTGGACAGCCCAGGTCTGGAACCCACAGTAGGGAAAAGCAAACAAACACATCCATTAAAGTACCTCCACACCAAACAGTCCATGTGGCTAGTGGCTACCATATTGGACAGTGCCGACAGAGACCCCATGTCCGTCACCACAGATGGTTCCACTGGACAGCCCAGGCTGCAGCCCACAGTAGGGAAAAGCAAACAAACTTACCATTAAGGTATCTCAAGCTCTTCTAGTGTTAAGATAATCTCTCGCTATTCAAAAGAACCTTTTGAGTAAACTTCATTTTCCAAGACTTCTCCTCACTCCTTGTCCAGCAGATGGTATCCAGATCAAAGTCCCGCAGAGATTCACAAAAGTATTGAAGGGGAAGCTGGACACCTATAAACCCTGGCACTAGAGGAAATTGTTGCTCAGAAGTTTACGCTGCTGGCCTAAAGCCACAGAGCCAATGAAGGGTGGAATCGGGATTCAGATCTGAGACCTCCGTTCACCCCATTCCACTGCCTCATGCACTTGGCAGTGCAATACATTTTCTTGCTTAAGACTCAACAAAGTCTTGCAAAAATCTTCGTAGGGGAACAGCTGTGCTAATCTGTCCTTGGTCCTCACGACCCACAATACAAAGAGAGAGAGATGTGTATACCCAGTGGTTCCCAAAGTGGTCAGGAGAAGCAGGCACCTATTACAGGAAAGGCCCAGGAAGGTTGGGCTGTACATCCCAGATAAACCCAGCTGGGGCCATTGTTCTTTGAGAGATCACAAGTAGGCAGAGCAGCAAGTGAGGGGTGGGGGAAGAGCGGGCTCCCCACAAATCAGAGAGCCCAATGTGGGGCTCAATCCCAGGACCCTGAGGTTATGACCTGAGCTGAAGGCAGAGGCCCAACCCGCTGAACCACCCAGGTGCCCCTAGGACCATTGTTCTGAGAAGTCTTCTCCATTGTACAAGCTTTTCTAGTACTAAGGGACTTTATTTCTAATAAATTTGCCCATACAATATCAAGAGAGCCTGAATCTTAATGTTGTAACTTCTCATTTGGGAATTAAGTTTATTGAGCACATACTGCATGCCAAGCCCTATACTACTTGCTTCCCAAGATCATTATCTTACATGGTCCTCACAACAGTCCTTTGGAATAGATGCTGTCATCCCCTATTCATAGGTATTTTTATCCCCCATTCATGAAGCTCAGAGTTTCAGTGATAGGCCAGGATGCAAACATGAGGCTGTCTGGTATTGAAGTCATGCTTTGCTACCAAAGGAAATTGAAATTGCCTTTACAGGTGAACCACCAAAGCAGAGGTCAAAACTGTGAGAACAGATCACAGCTCTGTCATTTACTCGCTGGGAGATTTGGGGCAAGTCGTTCAGCCTCTCTGAACCCACCGTTTCCAATATATAAAATGGGGATGGTGATACCTGCTCACCACTCCAATCCGGTGAATTAGAGACCCATGTTCTACCACTTAGAGTTCTTTGGTGGCAAGAAACAGAAACTGTGTGGCCACTGTAGTTTGGCTAGCAAAAGCAAAAAGTAAATTCACCGGAAGGATATTTAGAAGCCTCCAGGATTTATGGGAAAGCTGTGAAATCAGGCATGAACAAAGATCAGGAACAAGGAAGGACCTAACACAGCACGCCCATCAGGGGCCACTGCCCTCGGACCATCTTTCCATCTCTGAGCCAAGCTCACTACTCAAAGTCCTGGGAGAGAAATCTGGTTGGCTGGCCTTGAGCCACCTGTGCACCCTTGGCTGTCCTGGATTAAGAAGTTCCGGAAAAAGGGCACCTGGGTGTCTCAGTCATTAAGCATCTGCCTTTGGCTCAGGTCACGATCCCAGGGTCCTGGGACTGAGGCTCACATTGGGTTCCCTGCCCGGCAGGAAACCTGCTTCTCCCTCTCCCACTCCCACTGCTTGTGTTCCCTCTTTGTCTGTGTCTCCCTCTGTCAAATAAAGTCTTTTAAAAAAAGAAGTAGTTCTGGGAAGGAACCTCCTTGGTCTCTACAGTGGAAAGTCAGAACACTCTGACCATGCTCATGGAGAAAAAAGGACTTCGAAAAAGAAATCCGGATACAGCGAGAGGAGGGGCAGGCAAATGTTGAGGGGTGGGGAACAGAGACAAATGTTGACTCTAATATAAAAGGTCACACAAATGTAAAGTGGTGGTAATAGGACCATTTTTCTTATCCTTTAGCAAGAAACCCTGCTCTACACATTTCAAGTAAACAGCATTTGCTTCCCCGAAGGGCCTTTTCACAGTCTTGGCTTCCAGCATTATAGGAAAAAACATATACTTCATTGCAAACCTAGGTTTTAAGTTTATCCTAAATCCAAAGTCTTCTTCCCAAAAGTATCAAGCACATACAGCAAAAGAGAAGTAAGTGTATGCTGAGCATGAGGAAATCCGTGGGCCTCATGACTTGTGCATGAAATTACTGATGATAAAAACATGATCAGACAATCATGCCTTTTTAAGGCAAAAATCGTCGATCATGTAGCTAGGGTAAATGTGAGGCATGGCCATTCCACTGGGAAAGAAATATTCTTGTTTAGGTTCAAAATAGAATGAATCATGGCCTGAAGTTCTAAGAACATAAATTTTACCATCATCAGTTACAAAATACGACTATTGAAAATAAGGCCAGTATGAAAAAAAAAAAAAAAAGGAAGAAAGAAAAACAAATAAACAGACAAAAAAAAAAACCCCACATAGGTAGATTCTCAAGAGAAAAAGCTTCAAACATTAATGTAAATAATAATGTCTTAAAGTTCAAAGAAATATAACCAAGAAAGCAAGAGTTATGTACATTATACTTGCCTTTCTTTTTTTTTAAATGCCATTCTAGGAAAAATGTCTTCTCTTGAGCACAGACATAGAGGGTAAGAAATATTAGCAGATTTTATTTGTTTATGTTTCTTTAGTTTTTCTACCATAAAACAAGAAAAAAGTAGAGGACTAATTAAAATTGTTTCATGCCTCATTTTACATGGAAAATGTAACCCAAAGAAAAGTTTAGGGGCACCTGGGTGGCTCAGTGCATTAAGCCTCTGCCTTCGGCTCAGGTCATGATCTCAGGGTCCTGGGATCGAGCCCCGCATCGGGGCTCTGCTCAGCGGGGAGCCTGCTTCCCCCTCTCTCTCTGCCTGCCTCTCTGCCTGCTTGTGATCTCTGTCTATCAAATAAATAAATAAAATCTTTTTAAAAAAAATTTATTTGACAGAAAGAGAGAGCACAAGCAGGGGGAGAAGCAGGCAGAGGGAAATGGAGAAGTAGGTTCCCCACTGAGCAGGGAGCCCAATGCTCTCTGGGCTCAATCCCAGGAGCCTAAGATCATGACCTGAGCCGAAGGCAGACAGTTAACCAACTGAACCACCCAGGTGCCCCAGAAATACGCAATTACATAAGCTCTGTTTTGTTTTTTTTTCTCATTACCTGTGGATTATCTCATGTTCTAATATAATGTTTGTTTCGATGACACACATAACACAGAAACTCACCCTTCCCCCCCCAACCTGACCTGTGATTCAAATTCCAAAGTAAAGGAAAAGTTCATCTAAATGAGTTTTAGCGCCACCTCCCCCTTGTGTTAATTGAGAGAGGAAGCCTTAGGCACCTGACAAGAGAAAACGACGTTCTCTCTCTTCCCCAGGGATGCGCAAGCCTTCTGTTGGTGGAGAAAGCCACACAATACTGTTTTTTAAGTCTGGACCCATAAGCATCAGCCCGTGTGAGAACCATCGTGCTTCATCTGTGAGGCTTGGGTGAGGAACTAGCGTAAGATTTGTAGAGTCAAATCTCCGCAAAGAGTATCACTCTGGGTAAGATTCGGGGTGTATGAGTTAATAAATTTTTTGTCAGGTTGGCCCTTAGGATTCCTCTTTTGCCTGAATTTCGGTTTTGTTTTCTCTCTGCCCCTCCTTCACGGAATTGAACATGAAATAGCATCACTCTTGAGCTCGTTAGTTTGATGAATGGCCTAAGTGACGGGGACAGTGGGTACCCCCAGCACAGAAGCATTTACGGGTCTCGGGGGATTGTGAAAATCACCAGGAAGTGTTTAGGTACTGAATCACAGCCAAGGTTTCTGAATCTTTAATTTTTTTTTTTTCTATGAGGATCTCGGCATTGAAATATAAAACATGCTTTTCCCACTTGGTTCCTATTACTTGTAAAGCATTCAAGAGCTCCTGGGCTAGAATGACCTGCTTCCCAAACTGGGGGGTGTAGGGGGGCACCACTCCACAAGACACATTAACATTTCCTTTGCTGGCCTCCTTTTACATTTTTGACCCAACGATATAATAAAAACGACGAAATAACAAAGCTGAGCACCAAACTTCTAAATCCATCATAATTTGTATCATATTTATCTATGCAGTGTCCTCATCTTTGGGTTCAGATAACACATGTTGCAATAAATTTCACAAGATAACTAGTTTGTTTTTAGATATGACACATCCATCATCCAAATAACCAGGCAATTATGACATCGCAAACCTTTGGGATAAATGATTTGTTTTAAAGGTGGTTTGGGTTACCGTTAAAAATTAAAGTTCACGGTGAAGGCAAGGGGGGGAAAAAAACACATTCATGTTTGTAAATAAGAATTTAAAACTGAGATCTGTTTCCGTTTGTTGGGTTCACTTTCGTTTTTAATCAAGCACATTTATTATTGATGCTGGAATACCACACACAACCACGGGGGGAGGAAGAAAGATTACAGCTGTATTGTCTCAAAGGTTAACTTCAGCTGTCCTTGTATACTGACTGCATTAGCATTTTTAAAAGAATCACCCCAACAAGGGAACATTGAGATATTCTTCCACATACGAATAGGCAAAAATATAGGTGCAAAGATGTTGACTATGTCAAGTTATAGTATTAACAAAGTGGAGGCCATTGTCCATCGATAGGGACAATTTCAACTTGAGTCAGGTAAGCAGGATACAGAATGCTTTGGAGATATTTTGAAAAAATGAGCAGATACACGTATGCCCACGTAGAAACATCCGTGACGTGACGGGAAACACAAGAGCATTCTGCATTCAGTAAGAATCCTAAGATGTCATCTCGGAATAGGTACTCATAAGTGTATTTGAACATTGTCTGCATTTTTGCCACAAGAATATAGGAGTTACTATATTATTATTTTTTTAAAGATCGTATTTATTTATTTGAGGGCGAGAGAGAAAGCACAAGCAAGGGGAGCAGCAGACAGAGGGAGAAGCAGACTCCCTGCTGAGCAGGAAGCCTGATATGTGGCTCTTATCCCAGGACCCCAAGATCATGACCTGAGCCCAAAGCAGACGCTTAAATGACTGAGCCCCAGACAGGTGCCCGCATCACTCTATTATTTTTAAATGATTATTTGAAGGGTCCAGAAGAATACCAAACAATCTGTTAATGATTATTGGGGTGAACAGGAAATGAGGGAAAAAACACTCACTCTTCCCTGTGTCTGCTGAAACAAAAGACACATCCCTTTAAAGAACACTCCCTTTGTCTATACACAGATTCAGCAATGAACGAAAAATGTCCTTTCCTTGAGATATAGAGGGATCATTCAAAAACAGGGGTGCATATCAGGGACTAGGAAAGGAAAAGACAAATTATCTAGTGAAAGAAATGTAAAATAATAATGACAATAATAATACTATCTAACTTGGCAAAAGGGTATTGGAAATATTTCAGCGGATGCCAAGAACGGAAGTTGGTGCAGCCTTTCCAGAGCTACGATGTGTCACGAACATCGTCACAAACATCCCTGGAGCTCAGTATTTCCACTTCTAAGAACTTAGCCTAAGAGAGAGATGATGCTCGCAGCCTTACCTTAAAAAACAACCTAAGCATCTAGTCAGAGAGGATTAGGTAATTAAATTATTTCTTAAACCCTATTGATTGATGACTTACAATATGCTAGTCATTGTTCTACTAAGGGCTTAATGGACATTGGTTCCTGTACTCTTCTTAACAACCTGTGAGGTATGTACTGTAACTTTCTACCTTTACGGGCAAGGAAACAGAGGCATGAATCATTCCAATAACTTGCCCCAGATCCACAGCTAGTAAGAAAGAGAGCAGGGAGGCCCTGGGGAGTTCAGTCCGTTAAGCCTCTACCTTTGGCTCAGGTCATGATCTCAGGGTCCTGGGACCGAGCCCCGCCTAGGGTTCCCTGCTCAGCAGGGAGCCTGCTCCTCCCTCTGCCTCCTGTTCTCTTTCTGACAAACAAATAAGTAAAATCTTAAAAAAAAATTTTTTTAAAGGAAGAATAAAGCCCACAATCTTAGGCAACACACTAATCTGTATCAATTTGATGGCATGTAAGTGTTGGGCTGGCAAAAAAGGGCTACTTAAGATGGCGAAAGTACCAGCCACAAGACCTAAGCTCAGACAGGAGAACAAAGGCCCAAGCAGGAATCTGAGACCCTCCAGCTCCGGGTTCCCATAGACCAATGGGACTCTGACAAGCAGGAATCTGAGACCCCTGCCCCGGGCTCCTGTGGACCAATGGGACCCCGACGAGCAGGCGAAATATCCAAATAAGGGAAACTTCCAAAAGACCCCTGAGCTTCCTCCGAGACCCCTTAAAAGCCCCCTCCTCCCTGCCTTGGGCGCGAGTCGCAGAACCTCCCCCGAGGGTGCCCACCTCCTCCCGGCGCAACTTTCCTGGCTCCCCTTCTCCTGAGCCCTGAAAGTTCGCTGGAGAGCGTTTTTAATCAATCTTGCCTTGCACCCACTTTGCCGGGTGTTGTGTTTATCTTGCCGGAAAAAACTTTACAATAAGTTTAGCCATGAAAAATAACGGAATATAACTGAAAAGGAAAAATATTTGCGATTTCTTGTTGTGTAAAAATATATAAATCAGCACAGTACGTACAGTATAATGATACTTTGGTAGTATGTAATCATAGAAAAACACAGCATTTTCTAAGATTAACATGTATCACTTTTGTAATGAGAATTAGACCTTAAAGAACTTATTTTTAATCCCTTTATGAATGCTTAATGACATAGTAAGCAAGAATGAAAGGTGCTAGTTGCGTATATTGGAAAATAGTGCTCTCAAATTTTGGAGTCCTAAATTGCCATGCTAATGGGCCTTTTCAATTGATGTCCCCCCTGCCCCTGGCTGATGGGTGTCTCACAGATGGACACAAAGACACACAAAGGCAAAAGATGAGACAGAGCTATATAAAAATATTATCGATAATCCTCTGAATGTGGGATTTAAGAGTAACTTTCATCTTTTTCATCATACCTGGAGAAATGTTTTCCAAAATTTTACAGTGTAAATATGAAATTCTTAATCGAGGAAAAAAGTTATTGCTAATACTTACATTTACACATAATGTATCTGTAAAGCAATATAACACAGGTTCTCTACTATATATAAATTTTTTATTGGAAAAATACAAACATACACAGACAGCCTGAGGCCTCATATACCCATTACCCAGATCAGTAATAATCAAGGATTTTCAGGAGGCAAGTACTTTCTCCAGAAAGAGTTCAAAGGCGGGGCAGGGGATTAAGGTGAGGCAAGCGAGACCCTCCCCTCTGGTGGAAAATTTAAGGTGGCACCAAAAAGCTCCACCACCTCCCCTCAGGTGGAAAATTTAAGGTGGCACCAAAAAGCTCCACCATCAAGATAAATTTTAATACTTTAATGCAATAGTTCTAAAATCAAAGTTAATGCAAGAAACTGCGATGAACACCTATCAAAAATTTAAGGAACGAGAGGATCCCCCCAACCACTTTCAAGAGTCACCTTAGTCCCAAGCCCACCTTCTAAAAAAGCAAATGAAAGAAAAGAAGAGAAGGGAGGGAGAGGGGAGGCTCATTGCTCAGAGGCAAGTGCTGGCCTAGGAGACAGAAGAGCCAAAGCACACCCAGAGGATGGGAGGTGAGCCGGCCCCAAAGGAGGGAGGTGGGCTGCAGGCTCCCTAGGGATTCGTGAGGGACCCCGGGAACAGGCTGGGGTCTCTCTGCTCTGCCAAGAGCCACACGGAACAGCTCTCATGGTCTCTCGTGTTCCCCAGGCCTTTAGGAAAAGGATGCGGAACATTACACCCTATCATTTCTAGTAAGAAATTTTGCAATATAAATAAATAAATAAATAAATAAATAAAATAAGAAGTTTTGCAATACGACCATACTACACTAGAGAGGTGTTGGAGAGCTAACCCTCAACCTGCCAGATCCCCCACTTATGTCCATAAACCCCACAATACCCACAGCGCTGTTCACCGAATCCACTTACCGAGTACTGTGAAAATACATAATGAGGTAGGATCTGTGTGAAAGGCATAAGCTAAGGATAATTACAAAAATAAAAAACAGAGATTCAGTTCATCTCTTTACACCACCTGAGAGGAAGACAGAGAACACTACCGAAAACGTTAAGCCTAAATTGGGATTCTCCACGGTTGTCTATTTAAGACAATATGTGAAGAACCAAGAAAAAGAAAAAGAAAAAGAAAAACACCACCCAGGCTTCTATTTTTAGCTGCATAGATATTCTGGCAAACAAACGAAACTGGAAGATGGTACACTCCTTTTCAGGACAGGAAACCCCCCCCCCCAACCACCAAAGAAAATCCACAAAGTTTTCACAAACAGAAAGTTCTGGTAATATGGCCATTACCACCTCCTAGCCCCTGGCTTGAAAAGTGTGGAATTTCCCTAAAACTTACTGACCACCAGTAACAGATTCTGACAAAAAGGAAACTCCCCAATAATACAGTTCAGAAGAAAAAAATAAACATCACTTCAGAGAAGGAACCTCAGCTCTGATAATACACTTAACAGTTTCTGCACATTTTCCCCAAATTAATAATTATATCTATCTGAAAGGAAACAGACAAATTACTATTTTAATGTAATTAATTTGACATTTATTCATTGTTGTAAAATTATTATTGTCACATAGTCATACTTTAATATGCACATGTCAATAAGGCGGGCCAAGGATGAGGGTTTTAAATAGTTTCAAGAAGGAAGACAATTAATTTTTACGATTGTTGCATAAACATTGCATTAAGTGTCAAAGTAACACATTGGAGGAATTCAAATGGCTTCATAAAATCGAAGAGAAGGAAAGTCATAATTACACATATCAGAGAATGATTGACTCCTCTTTTGAAAGAATTCCTTTGCTGAAGATTAACAAACATTGATCGTTGCCAGAATGTTCCAAAATGTGCACCATCGGTGGGACAGGAGGTAAATTTGAGTCTACGTTAATAGCTTTGTGTTTATTTTAATGTGTCTTGGAAATAAATATTACTAGTGTACCAAGCCTGAGATGCCACAATATTACACAGCTTATGATGAACTTTTGCTTTAAAAGAAGCTTATACAGAAGTGCCTGGGGGGGCTCCGTCAGTGGAGTGTGGGACTCCCGATCTCAGCTCAGGTCTTGATCTCAGGGTCATGAGTTCAAGCCCTGTGTTGGGTTCCGTGCTGGGGTGAAGCCCACTTAATAAATAAATAAGGCTTACATAAATGAGAACATAACTAACTCCTGGGACAAGTATTACACGGATTTGATCAGACGACATCAGTAGACCACCATACCCTGGGGCTCCCTCTCCTGCACACAGAGACTCCCAGGAGGCTCCTACTCCCGCCAGCCAAGCACTTGGGTTCTTTATCCTCCTCAAGCTTCTGATGCCAGTTTTGCCTGGGATCGAGTAGAACCAGAAAAGCTTTACCCGATGTCCTTAACTCACGAGTGCAAGAGTGCAAAGCAGTTCTGTCCAGTCAAACTGGAATGCCATCCATCGGTGTCATCTGAAGTTTTCTAGTAGCTACATTTCTACAAAGGCAAAAATGAACACATGAAATAATTTTGATCAGACGTTTTATTTAATCTGTTATAGTCAAACCATTTCGATATGTAATCCATATTAAAAATTACTAATGAGCTCTTTCACTTTTTTTTTCTTTCCTTTTCTTTTTTTTTTTTTTTTTTTTTTTTTTTTGGACTGGGTTTTCAAAACCTGGTGTGTTATTTCACAGTTATAGAATATTTCTGTTTGGCCTAGCCACATTTCAAGGACTTGGCCACACGTGGCTCGGGGCTGCCATCTTAAACACAGCAGTTCTAGACAGATGCTATGGACTGAATGTTCATGTCTCTCCCTACCACCACCACCACCCAAATTTATACGTTGGAATCCTAATTCAATGATAGCATGATAGAGTTTGAAGGCGGGGCCTTCGGGAGGTCATTAGGTTATGAGGAGGAGCTCTCGTGAATGGGATTAGTGCCCTTAGAGGAAGAGACACAAGAGAAATCCTCTCTCTTTCTGTTTCTCTCTTTCTCTCTCTGTCTCTGCTTCTCTCTCTGTCCTGTCTACCTCTTTGTTTCTGGATGTCTCCTGTTACTGGGGCATTCTCTCTCTCTCTCTTCCTCCCTCTCAATCTCCACACCATGAGAAAATACAGCAAGAGGCAGCTCTTTGCAAACCAGGAAGAGGGCTCTCTCCCGAAGGACCGGTCACAGAGATGACTTGACAGGCTGCTGAGAGTCCACCCCCTGGAAAGAAGGAGTTCCATCCTTGGTCTCCACCAAGACAAGGAGGAAATGGGTGTCTGATTAGTCACTCGGCTTGCAAGGGAAGGTATCTTCATTGATGATCCTACCAAGACTTCCTATAACACAGGAGATTCAATTTCTCCAATAGAAAAAGGAGTGTTTATACCATTAAAATGGGAATATATTCTGGGCAGCAAGAAAATCATAAATATTCTCCACCAATGTATACCTTCTCTACACCTTCTTCTCCAATATACTGATAAAACTTTCCTAAAAGTACACAAACACACACACAGAATCAAAAATCTCTTTTTAAAAGGATCCCTAATGGGCACCTGGGCACCTCCATCAGTTAAGCATCTGACTCTTGATTTCAGCTCTGGTCATGATCTCAGAGTCGTGAGATCCAGCCTGGTACTGAGTGCAGTATGGGGCTCTGAGCTCAGTGCGGGGTCCGCTTGATTTTCTCTCTCCTTCTTCCTCTGTCCCTCCCCCGACTCTTGCACAGGCTCTTTCTCTAAAATAAATAAATAAATAAAATAATAAAAGGATCCCTAAAGTGGTACCTGGGTGGCTCAGATGGTTAAGCTGCTGCCTTCAGCTCAGGTCATGATGCCAGGGTCCTGGGATCGAGCCCCACGTTGAGCTCCTCGCTCAGTGGGGAGCCTGCCTCTCCCTCTGCCTCTGCCTCTCCCCCTGCTTGTGCTCTCTCTAGTGAATGAATAAAATCTTTAAAAAAAAAGAAAAAAAAAAGATCCGTAAGGTTCCTGTAAGCTTTATAATTACTTCGTTGTCTTTATGTTTATGTCCTTAATTACTGGGCTATTTTTCATGCTTTCTTTAAGGTTGGTAGATTTTGCTTTGTTTTGCCTCGTTTCAGTCCGGCCCCCCCCTGTCCATTCTGTTTCAGCTCAGAACACAATGTGCGGCACTCTGGGAAGATGGAAAATAAGTGGTAGATAAGTCCTCGCCGGCATAAAATCTAGACTTTTCCAAAAACGTTTTCACCAAGAAGCCCCAAATTATTTCTTTTCACTTACATCTCTTTTATCTCATATTTCACCAGAAACACTTCAGGCGGGATTGGCTAGAGGAGCAAGGACCTGGGTGCCCACCTGTGCCGGGAGATCAGGCTCACTGGCCGTGTGAGGAGAGGAGAGGCTCCTGGGGCGCCACCACAGCTCCCGGACCCAGAGGGAAGCAGGGAGCTCCGGCAGCCTCGCTGAGTCGCCTCCTAGTCTTTGCCTTCCCTCTCCTCCACTGATCACCTCCCACTCAGGAGACTGGGGGACGGGGCGCCTGGGTGGCTCAGTGGGTTAAGCCACTGCCTTTGGCTCGGGTCATGATCTCAGGGTCCTGGGATCGAGCCCCGCATCAGGCTCTCTGCTCAGCCGGGAGCCTGCTTCCTTCTCTCTCTCTCTGCCTGCCTCTCTGCCTACTTGTGATCTCTGTCTGTCAAATAAATAAATAAAATCTTTAAAAAAAAAAAAAAGAGAGAGAGAGACTGGGGGTGCAAATACTTCCCCCACCTGCCCTCCAGCGAGGAGGAGCCAGCGGACCCTGTGCAGTAAGATGTGAGGAAGGGTCCGCTGAGAAATGTCTAAGCCTTGCACTGAGCGAGCTGATGTGTCCAGCCTGGTCTCTGGGGCCACAGGAAGCGGCCGATGCCTAGAACAGGCTCCCTGCACCCAGACGTCTCTGTCACCGGCCACAGCTACCCTCGCACTTTGGTCCACCATGACTCACGTGGCCCGCGGGATCCGAGCGAACGCGCGGCTTTGAATCCCTCCAGCGACTGCTCTCCTGGGCCTTCCTCCCCTCCAGCCCTCTGCCACCCTCGACCTAAATCCTGAACAAACGTCTACACACTGTCTGAGGGGGCTGTATAGCACAGCTGCGACCCAAAACTTCCTCTTTCGTGTACATGAAGGGCAGAAACAAGCATGTTTCGATTCATGGCGTGTTTTCTGCTCCCTAAGCCAGTAGCTCAGGAACTTAGTCTGGCTCCCGTGGCCCTCAGCGGAGGAGGCTGGTGAAAATAGCTGTCCTGGGCTCCCAACCTCATATAGTCAGAGTCACTATTCTCTGCCCAGAAATCTGCGTTTGTACCAGGCTGTGCCCCTGGGATGGATGGTGTGAGTCTGGTAATCTGGTACCACACAGGGGTGGGTGCTGTGCTAAGCATTCAAGCGTAGCCCAGGGAAGGCAACAGAAAACCCAGGTCTGCCCGCTGCCCAGAGAGGGGAAACATGCAGGAGCGAGTGCAGAACTTGGGGGAAGAAACCCTCCACCAAGAGTAGTCAACAACTAGAAGTGGATTATTGGTCAAAAGACGGAACGAGGTTCATTATAATCAGTGCTTCTGGCTACCCCCCTATAGTGGTAATGGACAGAAGATTCCTAAACTCTAAACCAGTGGCTCTCAACCACAATCACAGGGCTGATTTTGTCCCCAGAGGACGTGGGACAGTAACTGTAGATACTGTTGGTGGCCACAAGTGGGCAGGTCCTATTGGCATCTAGTGGGTGAAGGCCAGGGATTCGATTAAACATCCTCTGATACACAGGACAGGCCCCGTGACAAAGAATTCTCCAGCCCCAGGTGTCAATAGTGCCGTGACTGTTAGGCCATATTCGTTTCCTGTGGCTACTATAACAAAGCCTCACAAACTGGGTGGCTTAAAATCACAGAAATGTGTCTCTCACGGTTCCAGAGGCCAGAAGTTCAAATTCAAGATGGCAGCCAGAAGTCCTCTTCCAGCAGGATCCCCAAGGACCATATAAGGTTAGCTTCACAAAGACCAGCGGTAGTCTTCAACACATTTTGGGGGGGGGATTCAATTCTACCCACAACAGAAGCCAGGGCCTAAACTAAGTTACTCATGTGTCTTTTAAGCAGTTCCCACGTAGGAGTCCACTAAGAAAAAGACAAGGAATAAATATGTGGAACTTATATCAAAAATGAGCCACTGGGAGACCTGCCTGAATCTTTTAGTCAGTTCTGTTCATTTTTTTTTTTTTTTCCTCTTCTTCTTCATTCTAGGCCTGGTCAGCCAAGGGCACAGACCAAAGCCAAGCTTTTTTTCCTTTTTCTTTTTAACTTGAGCCAAATATGTTAGGACACAGGACTAAAGAGTAATGACACTTTGAAGTGCTGAGTAAGATTTTTGGGGAAAAAAATGTCACACATCTGCCAGCAGGAAAAAAAAAAAAAATGAAGAGGAGAGCGAAAGCTCTGGTAAAAATCAAAAAGGAAGTCAGTCGTGATGTTTCAACCATAAAGTCACCTTTGCAATGTGGGTGGAGAGATTAATGTCAGCGACTGTTCCTGCACCCCCTCCTGCTACTCTTGACACCTCCTGGACGTGGCTGTTAAGCCGACTTTCTGTCCTAGGGCGATGGGAGGTCTCAGGAGCCCTTCATGCCTCGCGGACAGACATTCATGCTGAGCCAACAGGATCTCGGTTTCTCACACTTGCAGTTCAATTTCTGCCACATGAATAAAAGTTTGGGGACTTGCGTGCCTTTCAAAAACCATGTAAGTGATTCTGATATGATAAAAGCCAACTTTATTTTAGGCTGCAGGCTCCCTTTTGAGTTATTTATTAAGTTAGTGAGTTGTTCGGGTATTTCCACACACCAACATTTCCATCTCGGGCACCGGCTCTAGGCGGCCCTCTGTGCGCCAAAGCTGAGGGAAATGTCTCAGCGTCTTCTCCTGCTCTCCTCATTGCCACAAACTTAGTGGCTTGAAACAATACAGATTCATTATCTTACAGCCCAGGTGCCCAGAAGTCCAAACTCGGTCTCACTAGGCTGAATTCGAGGGGTGAGCAGGGCTGGTTTCCTTTTGGAAGTGTTAGAACCCATTCAAAGGAAACATTTCAAAGAACCCATTCAAAGAACAGACATTTCCCAGTTGAGGAACATTGAAATGAGTGTGCAAACAGAGGTGTAGTCGTCTCCTGCTGCTTCCGTAACAAGCTGCCACAGATGCACTGGTTTAAAACACCAAATGGCTTATTATCTTACAGTTCTAGAAGTCAGAAGTCTGAAAACCAAAACGTTGGCAGGGCTGGTTCCTTCTGGAAGCTCTAGGGGAGAACCCATCTCCTGTGTATTCCAGCTTCTAGAAGTTGCTGCCCACATTCCTTGGCTCATGGCCCCTTCCGCCATCTTCAAAGCCAGCAGTCTAGCCTCTCCAAATCTCTCCTTCTCTGACCTCTTCTTTCATTACCACATCTTCTGTGACTCTGACCTTCGTCTCCCCTTTGTGAGGACACTTGTCGTTGTGTTGGGCTCACCCAGACAATTTAGGACCATCTCCCCAGATCAGAACTTTTCATTTAATCACATCTGCAAAGTGCCTTTTTTCTTTTTTTTTCTTAAATTTTATTTATTTGACAGAGATCACAAGTAGGCAGAGAGGTTGGCAGAGAGAGAGGGGGAAGCAGGCTCCCTGCTGAGCAGAGAGCCTGATGTAAGGGCTCAATCCCAGAACCCTGAGACCATGATCTGAGCCGAAGGCAGAGGCTTTAATCCACTGAGCCACCCAGGTGCCCCTGCAAAGTGCCTTTTGATACATAAGGTCTCTGGACAAGGAGCTCCAGGCAGTGGAACTAAACTGAAAACAGAGAGGACCAGAGAAGGGCTACAAACTGATGGCAGAACCCCCTGACCTTCCTTCCCCACTGTTCCCTCCACTCCGCTCCCCACCACCATCCAAGACCACAGCCAAGAAGGCGGATAGCCTCCCAGCAGCTGAGTGGTACGTATTCTTTGGGAAATTTGCCAAGTGTAGAAAAGGGAAACCCGTGGGCACAAGCAGTGACACAGCCCAGCCAGGTCACCCTACGCGGATGCTCAGGCTTGGCAAACCGCCTACCCCATCCCCTGCCCTCGGAGCTGCCGGTCAGCATTTTTGTCCCTCTTCCTAGAATAAGACTGGAGAGCCAAGAAGTGTAAGACCTTTGAGGAAACCCCAAAGACAAAGGCAGAAACAGTGAAGCAGAGAGAAGCATCAAGCCACTTGGAGGAAACCATAATTATGTCGGAGGAAGAAAGCGCCTCCCCAAAGTAGCAACATCACCAGAGAGACAAGAAAAAATGCCACACCCACAAAACAAGGATCAGGTGCCTTTCTTTAAAAAATTCCAATAACCAGAAAAGAGTTCTGGGAAGTTAAAAATAGGAGAGCGTGAAAGGAACACCACACAGAAAACCTGAAAGGTACCGTAGAGGAAACGTCCCAGAAGGTAGAGCAAAAAGACCAAGACACGAAATTGGAGAGAAATGATATGTAATGATAGAAGCAGGGCAGGAGGTCCAGTTCCAAATGCTGGAAATTCTAGCAAGAGGACAGAGAAAACAGGGGAAGAAAAAAAAACTATACAATGTCTCAGAACTGACAGCAAAGGACACTGGTTATTAGAAGATAAGGCTCCCCTGGGCACCCCATGCAATGGGCGGGAATCAACCCCACCAGTAAACAGCATCATAAATTCCAGATTAACTCAGGGACAAGGAAATGCAGCTAAACGCTAGTAAAAAAAAACAAGTTTTCATCCAAAAGCACAACGATCAGAATGGCGTCAGACTTAGGTCATCCGGGACACGGAAAACTCAGGAACCTTGGAACAACACCTTCAAATTTTTTTTTTTTTTAAGATTTTTATTTATTTATTTGACAGAGAGAGATCACAAGCAGGCGGAGAGAGAGGAGGAAGCAGGCTCCCCGCTGAGCAGAGAGCCCGATGCGGGGCTCGATCCCAGGACCCCGGGACCATGACCCAAGCCGAAGGCAGAGGCTTTAACCCACTGAGCCACCCAGGCGCCCCACACCTTCAAATTTCTCAAGGACAATTCCAGTTGATCGCTTTCATGGCCAGATTCAGTATTTGGAATTTACCTACCGGCTCAAATTTCCTTTAACACTGAAACCAATCATGGAGAAGTTTTCCTGGCTGGTCAGGGACATGTCAGAGAGGGGCCAAGAAGGACACCCAGCGGAGGTCAGCCAAGGTGACATTCTACCTCCTCACGTCAGCTGAGCTAGTGTCCTCGTCAGTCGGCTTAGTGCCCCATTTTACGCATTTTTTGTGGGTTTTTATTCATGATTTCAGACTGTTTAAAATGGCCCCAAGCAGGGGCACCTGGCTGGCTCAGTCAGTGGAACATGTGATTCTTGACCTTAGGGTCATGAGGTCGAGCCCCATGTTGAGTGTAGAGGTTACTTACTTAATTAAAATAATAATAATAACAATAATAATAATAATAATTAAATGGAATGAAGTGCTGTCTAGTGCTCCTACATGCAGGAAAGCTGGGAGGTGTTTACAGAAAATGTTGGTGTGTTAGATCAGGTTTGTTCAGGCATAAGTAAACAGTGCTGTTGGCAGAGTTCAGTCCTAGTGAATCAACAATATATATTAAATTAAGTGTCTTTAAACAGAGACGTGCATAAAGCTATGGACTGACGGACTGATGGACTGATGAAAATGTCGTGATCAGAGGCTCAAAGGGACCCACGTCTATTTCGCCTAGCAACACTATTCCCTAATTCAGCATCATGGTACCTGTAGAACACAATGGTAGCCAATAATAAGAAACAACTATAATTTTAACATAGAATGGGGTTTTTTAAGATTTATTTATTTATTTCAGAGAGAGAGAGCAGGGGGAGAGGAAGACAAGCAGAGCTCCACTGAGTGGGGAGCCCCACACGGGGCTCAGTCCCAGGACCCCAAGATCATGACCTGAGCCAAAACCCAGAGTTGGATGCTTAACTGTCTGAGCTGCCCAGGCACCCTAGAATGGGTTTTTTATAGTCCAATATAATGAGATTTTTTTTCTTGCAGTGGATAGTTCTATGAATTGTAACACATGTATAGATTTGGGTGACCATGGGTACAATCAGGACACAGACCATTTCCAGCACCCAAAAATATCCCCTCCTGTTGCCCCCATGTCGTCAAACCCTCCCCTCTCCTTTTAAGCCCTGGTAAGCACTGATCTATTCTCCATCACTATCATTTTATCTTTTAGAGAATGTCACATAAATGGGATCACAGTACGTAACATTTTGACAGTAACTTCTCTCACTCAACACAATGCCTTTGGGATTCATCTAAGTTTTTACGTCTATCAGTAGTTTATTTCTTTTGACTGTTGAGTAATATTCTACCTAGCCTAGAATTTTCAATGCAAATCATCAATTAAGGAGGAGGATATACAGGTTAATTCTTAAAATGTACCTCCCTTGTACTTCGCCACAGGAATCTAGCACACCAAAAAAGGGGAAACGCCAAGAAGGAAGAGAGGTAGAAGAACAAGACAGTCTGCCATGAGGAAGAAATGTAAGAAATCCTGGGGGAGGGGCGCCTGGGTGGCTCAGTGGGTTAAAGCCTCTGCCTTCAGCCCAAGTCATGATCCCAGGGTCCTGGGATCGAGCCCCACATCTGGCTCTCTGATCAGCGGGGAGTCTGCTTCCCTTCCTCTCTCTCTGCCTGCCTCTCTGCCTACCTGTGACCTTTGTCTGTCAAATAAAGAAAGAAAATCTTAAAAAAAAAAAAAAAGAAAAGAAATCCTGAGGGATGAGGAAGACACCATCTCAAGACCATCAGTGCCCAGTGGCTCTTCTCCACATTGAAGAATCCTCTTCAAAAGATGAAATCACATCTGAGAAACTGGTGTGTGTTTGAATACCTTGAGAAGAGATTCACCCAATGGGTAGGAACTAATTCAGATGAGTTAATACACCGAAGAGTAAGCAGACGAACAGAAAGGGACATTTTTTTTTTAACTCAAATGAAAACAAAAAGTTGTGCAGAACAGCATAATCAGAATATACTATGGTTCGGCTGCAAACTAGTATTTACACAATGTAAACATGGAATATTTGTCTAAACATAATTACACTGTAATTCCTCTGGGGCCCAGGAAATAGTGGCAGGGAGATCACTCTTCTCTATAACGAGCCTTGGAGAGTAATTTAACTCTTTAAACTGCATGCCTGTATCACACAGATAAAAATTAAAACTAAATTTTAAGACCCCACATGAAGAAATCATGTGGGGAAAGAAAAGAAAAATAGAAATCTATTTTTTTTTCCCTAAATCCAGGCCAAGAGAAAGACAGCCATTTCTGATAATATCAGCCTTGAAGCTAGAGTCATAAATTCTCTCCTTTGTTTAAAGCCAATTCAAACTTGGATCTCTGTCATTGTAACCAACAGAGAACTGACAACTACTAAAATAATGGATTGGTGCTTGATTTGCTGAAGGTGGCCCAGGAGCCACCTTCATGTCAGGAGCTGGACATGCCCTCCAACCACCAGCCAAGGTGCCATGCAGCTCCTGGAGGAGCTGGTGTTCCAGACGCCCAAGGAACATGTTAGCCAAGCCAACCAGCGTGGAGTTGGTTGGTGGGCTGGGGGACGGTCTGGCCAGAACAACACTTGATCCATTTCCAGGTAAGTGATCCCTATCTCCGTCTTTTTAAAACATGGTTACTGCTCTGCTTTCCCAGCTGTTCCCTTCTGGTGAATTTCGGTGAGCCATGGGCGGTTGCTCAAACCATGCCCATGAGGTCTGCTTGTGGAAGCTACTGTTGAAACACGGTATTTCATCTACGTGTCTGGTTGGACTGGAAGGCCACAAGCAATGCCAACATTCATCAGGGACAGGAAAGAAGATATTTTCCATTAGAGCCTTAAAAATATACATTAGTATTGGAAATTTCTGAAAGGTTATTTTAAAAAACAGTTTTATATTTTTATTTAACCTTGTGCTAACAACATTTTTATTGACAGTACCTATCAAATATGTGATAAGATCATGATTAAAAATATTTAAGCAGATGGGTGCCTGGGTGGCTCAGTGGGTTAAGCCTCTGCCTTTGGCATGGGTCATGATCTCAGGGTCCTGGGATCGAGCTGGATCCTCAGCAGGGAGCTTGCTCCCCCCCCCACCGCCTGCCTCTCTGCCTACTTGTGATCTCTCTCTGTCAAATAAGTAAATAAAAATCTTTTAAAATAAATAAAAAAAATATTTGAGCAGGAATTGCATATACCCACTTGAATCATAAAGTCTGACACACAAAAATTGTGTCTGTGGAACAAACTCAAGTCTCTTGTATAAAAATCAGGCACTTGGGGTGCCTGGGTGGCTCAGTCAAGTAAGCATCTGCCTTCGGCTCAGGTCATGATCTTTGGGTCCCGGGATCAAGCTCCTGCGGCAGGTCCCTGTTCAGCAGGGAGTCTGCTTCTCCCTCTGTCTCTGCCTCTCCCCTGCTCAGGCTCTCTCTTTAACTCAAATAAGTAAATAAAATCTTTAAAGAAATAAAAATAATAAAAATAAAAATCTGACATTTTACAAGAACTTTTGGAAAATTATAATACTTAATTATTTCTGAAAACTTCCTGTCTTATTTTTTTCATTTTTAAGGAACTAACATAAAGAAATATAATTCATTTTCAGGGGTGCCTGGGTGGCTCAGTCAGTTAAGCATCTGCCTTCAGCCCAGGTTATGATCCCAGGGTCCTGGGATGGAGCCCCGAGTCAGGTTCCCTGCTGAGTAGGGAACCCTCTACCCTTCTCGCCACTTGTGCGCTCACTCTCTCTCTCTCTATCTCAAATAAAAAAATAAAATCTTAAATTAAAGAAAAAAGAAATATGATTCATTTTCTCCTAGCTTCCATACCAATAGCTTTTCAGGCATGTACTCTGACGCGAAAAAAGTTGGGAAGAACTGGCTGAAATCAGAAGGATATTTATTATTATGTTAATGGAAAGTGAGAAGGGAGGCAGTGTCAAAGCCATGTCAATGGCTCAGTAATCTCAGCAGGAGCCAGGTTCCTTCTAACTTTGCTCTCAGCACCCCGACTTCCCCACCCAAGCTCACCAGCTGAGGTCCACAAGATGGCTCCCGAAGCTCCAGAAACCATGTCCACTGCTGAACATATGGTGGGAAACAGAATTTCCAATGGGAAATAGAACAGAGTGGACCTCGTACAGAAGCTTGGAGGGGCTCCAGATAAGTCAGCCCCGTGGAAGGTATGGGCTGTGTCTAGGTTCCAGGACACCTTTGTGACTCCTGGGACCGGAGAATGTGACTAACTCAATGTGGAGCCCAGGGAACCTTTGCCAAAAGGAAAACATGGAAGGAGGTCATCCCATTATCAGAAGATACCAGGCAGACTCCAAAACAAAACCACCAAAATCCATTAGAATTAGCTAAATAATAATAAGCTGAAGTAAAACCTGGGTTCATAGATCTCCTTGGTGCTGTATCATCTGAGCCAAAGTATAGAACTTTCTGTGGAAAACAGCTGTCTGTCCATCAAAATTTGCCCCACCTGCAGCCTAGAGTTGTAGTTTACAAAGGACTGCCCATCCGGGCATGACGCTTTTCAGGCTGGCCTCCTTCAGTCACTCAAGGCTGTGTGACTAGGCTCTACCAATGGCACATTAGCCAGATGTAGGTGTGTGTCTTTTAGAGCAAAGGATTCTAGGACATGAGTGCACTTTCTTCAGGTGCAGCTGTGGGGGATGACAGAGCCAAAGGATGGAGGGGGTCCAGGACCTTGAAGGAGACCTTCCATCTCAGACTTGAGAATAAGCAGTCAGTTTCTGTGACTTCAAAGCTTTGTATTTATGGTGGGGGGGGGGGGGTAATTGATTTCAGGAGCAAATGTGGCCCTAACTAAAATACTTTCCAGGACATTATAATGAAATCTGGACTATCAGTACAATTGTGATATGACTCTCTTTAGAATTGGCCGTGAATGAGGATGGGTTAAAGAGCATTTAAAAGTAATCCACATTTCAAGATTTTTTTGCCGCTTAGAAAGAGTATGATGTTATCGTTGGCGGGATATCGTTGGCGGGATCTGGGTGAAGGGTACATGAGAACTCCCTGTACTATTTTTGCAACTTCTTGTGGGTCAAACTATCTCAAAATAAAAGGGTATAAAAAGATATCCAAAAAAGGCTTAATATTTTTTTCAAACTTCTGCCAACAGCTCTGGATTCCCATAAGAAAGGAAGGGTCTCAGTTTCCCCTTCTGTCAAATGAGAACTAGATCAGTGCTGTTCCAAGCACAGGGCTCCTAAGGGTGTTCCCTTAGGAACACTCAGCAAATATCTGATTTGAATTTCACCTTTAACATATAATTAACACAACTTGATAATACACACCCAAAACTTGTTACATGCTACCTTTTCACACACTGAGGACCCCGAGAGGTTCACTTTCAGATTCCCTCTTTGACGTTCAAACTTTGGAACAGTGTGTCTCCTTTACCATCTATGCATTATATTTGAACCTCCTCGGAGTCAATAATTACCTAGATTGTAACTATATTGCTTTGGTTTCTTAGAGATGGGCATTAAAAATTTGCTTTAGTTTGCTCAAATTTAGGCCTGTACTCTAATTAGAGAAATGCAAATTAAGTCTACAACTGAGCATGTTTTTACCCATCAGATTGACAAAGATCAGAAACGTGAGAACACCTTGGGAGTGAGTGTGACACCGGGGCTCTAACAAGTTACTGACGGGAGCTCCGAGTGGCACAACCCGGTTGGAATGCATCAAAACTTTAAATGCCCTTTGACCTAGCAATTCTATGTTTGGAAATCATTCTACAGATACTCTCTCTCCCATACAGATAAAAAGACAGACATAGATATTTGTTGCAGCTTTGTAGTAAAAAAAAAAAACTGGAAACAAACTTAATGTCCATTAACGGGAATTGTGTCAGTACATTTTAGTGTATGTGTGTGCACACTGGAAAACTGAACACTTCCTGAAGCAAGGAGGGTTAGACCACCTCTAACCAATATTTTCCAAGATACATTGTTAGGCGAAAAAATTGGGATGTAGAAGGTTGTTTTGCTTTATAGTGTACTTTGGACAAAAGAAACGGATGGGTAAACACATCCTTTCCTGTACAGATGTAGGGAACATCTGAAAGACACACAAGAAACTGGTAATAGCAGTTGCTTCCTAAAAAGGAAATTTGGGGGGGAGCTCAGGGGAAGTTGAAGGGCACCCTCTTTTCTCCGTATACTCTTTTATACTGTTGGAAGTATTTCCATGCTCTTGCATTAACTATGTAAAAGAGTGAAAAAAGCAAGACCTGTGTCTGCTTGTTCCCATGAAATTTTCTAAATCAATGTAACTATTAAAACACAGGTGTGCCACCCTGGGTTTGGTGCCAGGCAAGACCCAACGCCAACTCCCATCAGAATAATTGGTTGAGTAATCAGGTCTCAACGCACAACGGGTTGAGTCTTGATGATGCCCTATTACCGAGGGGTTTTGCGCCTCTTTGAGCTTTCAAGTTTTTCTTTGTTGACTTCTATGTTTATACAGGGATCGCAGGGAGTTGCTGAATATTGTTAGTGAATCAGTTTTGGAGTAAGTTTTTCCCCGGTCCCCTTCAAAGACTCTGGATCAGCTTTCACGGACGAAGTCAGGAGGTGGGCGCTGGAGTCACCCAAGGTGTGTCTCCATGCTGCGTGCTGAGACCACATGCCCGGAGAGTCTGTTCCAGGGCGTCTGGGTGGGGCCCGAGCGTGTGGGTTCCCAGCAGGTGCCCGTGAAGAGTCCGAGGTGCTCCCCAGTTATGATTCACCTGCTGTGTCCAGAAAAGCGAGAATAAAACCGTAAACCCTATAAACCTTATGGCCATCATGTCAGTCAGGGCTCAACCAGAAAAAGAGAAGCAACACTGAGAATTTACGCGTACATTTAATGCAGGGAATTTGATACACGCAGCGTAAGGGGGCTGAAAAGCCAAATGGGCGTGGTCAGGCAACTGAGAGATTCGTAACAGCTGGAAGGCCCTACCCACCCCCATCCCCATCCCCGCTCCCCAGGGATGCAGCTGGGACCAAAGGGAGAAGGGGTGTTTTCAGAGACAAGGGACTGGTATCACGTGGTTGAGATGAGGCCACAGTGGTCCAGCTGGGATCTGGGGCCATAGAGCAGACACAGCCACAGCCACCAAGGTCAAGAAGGAGGGGAAGAAATGTTCTGGCTTTTCCCTTCCATGTGGCTTTTCCTTAACCAAACCTGGCAGGAAGCCAAAAGCCCCCCCAAAGCCTCAAAATCACAGATGCGGGTCAGCTGCCCTGACAGGTGAGCTGAGCTCACTCCGGGCCTGCCCCCCTCCCCGGCCCTTTGGTTAAATATATGGTGGAAAGCTTGCACCACAATTTTCTGTGTAATTTTGACGAACTTTGAGTGGAGAGGTGGTGGATACAAATGCCTTTGAAAGTGCAAAGCTCTGGGTTCGCCGTTCTTTCTAGCCTTTGTCTCGAAAAATAAGAGAGGTTTAGAAGTGTTTGCACACCAGCTACCATACAATTTCAATGGAAGGTATCATTTTTCTGGATTCTGTCATCGTATCACACTTATGTCTGTATGTTTAACTAACATGGGGGGAAAATGCTTTCTTGAAATAGCCAAAGGTTTGCTGTAACAGTGACCTTCCAAAGGAACTTTGATACCATCTCTGCATTCATCACTTTTCATACGCCAGGCCTCATTATAGACGCTGGTGTACAACAAGAAGATAAACAAAAGTTCCTGCCCTGAGACCTTACTTTTTAGTGCACTGTGCATGACTGCTATAGGAAGCTACATTTGTTAAAATGTTTAATATGGAAGGGGTGTCTGGGTGGCTCAGTTGGTTAAGCATCTGACATTTGGTTTTGACTCAGGCCTTGATCTCAGGGTCGTGAGTTCGAACCCCCCACTGGGCTCTACCCGGGCATGGAGCTTACTCAAGAAAAAAAAAAAAAAATGTTTACTATGGAAAAAAATTGGTTACTTGAAATTATGAACTATCTTGTTAAGAGAAGGGGATCTTTCCTCCCAAAACTTAAGACAATGAACCCAGTGATTATGATCTTATGATTCTTGTTATGATTAATATTACCAGAATTTTAAAATGTGTGTTCTAGGGGCACCTGAGTGGCTCAGTAGGTTAAGCCTCTGCCTTCGGCTCAGGTCATGATCTCTGGGTCCTGGGACCAGGAGCTTGCTTCTCCCTCTCTCTGCCTACTTCTGATCTTTCTCTTTCTGTCAAATAAATAAAATCTTTAAAAAAAAAAATGTGTATTCTGGGGACACCTGGGTGGCTCAGTTGGCTAAGCAGCTGCCTGCAGCCTGGGTCACTATCCCAGGGTTCGGGATCGAGTCCCACATCGGGCTCCCTGCTCAGCGGGGAACCTGCTTCTCCTCCCTCTGCTGCTCCCCCTGCTTGTGCCCTCTCTCTCTGGCAAATGAATATGTAAAATCTTTACAAATAAATTAATAAATTAAATAATATTTTAAAAATAAGTAAAAAAATAAAAATGTGTATTCTTTTAATAATTTAAGAAACTGTCTAAAAATCTCCTTCCAGAAATCATTTAAGTAAGAAAATAATTCTGATAGGTTGATTTAGGCAAATCTCTGTCCTTCTACAGTCTGTGCGACCTGTCCTTAAAGACTCTTACCTGAGTTCATCCTTCATTGGCCTTCCGACCAGAAGAAATCCATTTAACCTTTATGAGACTCCGTTTCTACATCTGTAAAATAGTGATAATCGTGCCTACCCTTCGGGAGATTGAATGGCAAAGTACAGGTAAGGCAGGTAATTCCTTGGCAGAGATTTTTAGTCAAAAGAAAGGGTTGGGAGGGACGGAGTGGCTGGGTGATGGACACTGGGGAGGGTATGTCCCTTGGTGAGTGCTGTGAATTGTGTAAGACTGATGAATCTCAGACCTGTACCCCTGTACATTGTGTGTTAATAAAAACAAATAAATAAATAAAAATATTTAAACCATAGGGAGGGACAAATCCTTTTTCTATCAGAAACATGGTAGAAATTTTGAATAAATTCAAATGGGCAATGATCTAGGGAAGTAACTCCATCTTTTTTTTTCCCCCTAAGATTTTATTTCTTTATTTGCAAGAGAGAGAACGAGCGGGGGGAAGGGAGATGGAGAAGGAGAAGCAGACTCCCCGCTGAGCAGGGAGCCCAACATGAGGCTCCATCCCAGGACCCCAGGATCAGAACCTGAGCTAAAGACAGAGGCTTAACCAACTGAGCCACCCAGGTGCCCCAAAACTCAATCTTGATACCAAGAAGCAACAGGGAGGAATGGGGACTGGGGTAAATTATAGAGGCTACAAGCAGTTCATTAGATCTGAAGAAATTTCTCAGATCCAGGCAAATGCTACCATACACATATGATAATGCAGTCCTGGATTTCCAGATCTTTCCATTGAAAAAAAAAACCACAAAAACTTTAAATCCAAATTTATCAAATATAGAGATGCAGACGTGAGCTACTCACTAAAATGGAGCTTTTTTTTTGGAATAATGTCCCAATGCTGGCATAAAACTGTGCTACCCAAGACAGTAGCAACTAACACGTAGCTCCTGAGCTCCTGAAATGGGCCTGGTCTCGGGGAAGATGTCTTGTGTCAGCTACACACCAGAGACTTAGTTTTGGATTGTAAACTGTTAATAATAATACTAAAATATGATAATGTTTTAGGGGTGCCTGGGTGGCTCAGTCAGATAAGTGTCTGTCTCCAGCTCAGGTCATGATCCCAGGGTCCTGGGATCAAGTCCTGCATTGGTCTCCCTGCTCAGCAGAGAGTTTGCTTCTCCCTCTTCCTCTGCCACTGCCCCTGCTCATGCGCTCTCTCCCTCTCTCTCTCTCTCCCTCTCTCTCTTGCTCTCTTGCTCTTGCTCGCTCTCCCTCAAATAAATAAATAAAATCTTTTAAAAATAAATTAAACAAAATATACACAATATTTTAATATTGATTGCATGTTGAAATGTTAATAATTTGGATATATTGGGATACTTAAAAGGTATTAAAGCTTTTAAATCCCCATTTTTATGAGAAATGTACCGTCTTTTAAGCATTGGCAACAGATCTGAATTTATTCTACAGTCTAGATTTCCAAAACGTAGTAGGATTATATTTGTAACTTACAGGAAGTTGGCCTTTGCTAAATTGTGTTCTTTCTATTAACTGAGAAGTAGTCAAAATCTTAAGAACAAAAGGAACCATAAACATTCTAGTGTTTATGGCAAAGCCTTTTTAAGAAATGTAATTTTGGGGGCGCCTGGGTGGCTCAGTGGGTTAAGCATCTGCCTTTGGCTCAGGTCATGATCTCAGGGTCCTTGGATTGAGCCCCACATCGGGCTCTCTGCTCAGCAGGGAGCCTGCTTCTCCCTCTGCCTCTACCCCTGCCTGCTGCTCGGTCTACTTGTGCTCTCTATCTCTCTGCCAAATAAATAAATAAATAATAAAATATAAATATATAAATATATTAAATATATATAATTTATATATAATATATAAAATATATTTTGTATATAAAAATAAAATATTAAATATTAAAAAATAAAATCTTGAAAAAGAAGAAATGTAATTCTTACTGAGAAGTTCATCTGGAAGGAACCCATATTGAGAAAATGATCTGAAAAGAAAAGGAGAGGAAAAGCCCTTCCAAATGGTGTTGAAACAGGTTCTCCAGCAGCTCTCTTCAGGATGGCTGGCATAGAGAGAGAATGGGTTCACATGGGCTAATAAAAAAAGCCACCAAGTATATTACTTAGGATATCTATTTAAAAAATTAACAACATTCAATGGCATATCAAATAAATTATGATGCAGTCTTATAATAAAATATTATGCAACCATTAAAATTCACAGTGAGGAGCAGAAGCTTGCAAACACCAAATGCATCACAATCACCCAGGGCTCTTGTCTAATGTACAGATCCCTAGGCTTCATACCAGTGCATAAGAAGCAGAGTGTCCACCCATGGAGCTGGGACAACATCCCAGGTGATTCAAATGCACCAACCTAACTGGGAAAACTCTTCAAAATCAAAGCCAATTATGAAACAGTATATATAGTATTGTGTTTGATGGGGATCTGATTCACTGCATGAAAGAATGCATACACACACACACACACACACACACACAAGTAACAGTAGCTGAAACAAAATAAAAGGCATTTCTCATGTAAATAAAGCCCAGGAGTAGGCAGTCCAATTGACAGGTCTACAAAGAAGTTAGGGACTTGGGCTACTTCCAGCTCACCACCTGACCATACCCAGAGTATAACTTCACTCTCATACTCCAAAATGGCAGCTAGGGCTCCACCCATCACATCTTCTTTCCAAGCAAGGAAAGGAGGGAGTGGAAAAGAAGCAGCAAATGGCTATGTCAACTCATAAATTTAGGAGACTTTCCGGAAGTTACCTCACAACATTTCATTTACATCGCAAGAATGTAGTCATATAACCATGTCCAGCAACAAAGGAGGCTGGAAAAGGCCTTCTTCTTGGAGGCCATACACTCAGCTGCAAATCAGAAACTCTGCCACTAAGAGAATTTGAGATAACCAATATTAGGTACACAAAAAGCAATCTCTACCGGAAGTATAATATTAATATGGTGGGTCATGTTGATTTGAACCATATGAAATTAACATTTTTACGTTAAAATAGACAAATATCAGCAATTTATTTGATTAGTTCTATTATATTTCTATGGAAAAATCTAAAAAGATATGTAGCACATTTGTGAATACTGGTTATCTCTGGATGGTGGGATCTCAGGTGGCCATGTATCATTTGTATAATCTTTAAAAATAATGATCATAATATATACCCAAAAAGGGAGATTAAAAACAGCATGTAAATTAAAATCATATTTTAATAAAATATATGAAAACAACTTGTACATTTATCTATCATATATATACACACAGACACAAAGAAAAAAAAGATTTTCAGTATATATGTCAATCAAAATATTATTTCTGGGGCTATGTGGCTGGCTCAGTCACTAGAACACGCAATTCTTGATCTTGAAGTTGTAAATTCAAGCCTCACATTGGGGGTAGAGCTCACTTTTTTAAAAAATGTTATTTCTGGGTAGGGGATTATAAATGGCTCTTATTTTCTTTATATTTTTCTGTATTTCTTCCCAAATTTCTAACAGTGAACTTGTAATACTTATACAATAAGAAAAACAAATATAGGAAGATTAAAAAAAAGAAAAGAAAAGAAATTTTAAGACCAAAAAAAAAACAAAAACAAAAACAAAAACCATTGCAGTGATCTACACATACCAGAGAAAGTATGGCTGTGCATAGTAGCAAATGTTTAAAAATGGAGTCGATGGAAACATATAAATTCATTCAACATCAAAAACTGTATTGAACCCTCTGTGTACCAGACCCTATCCTAGTCTCTAGGGATACAGGGTTAATAAAGCAAGCCAGATACCCTCTCCTGGAGCTCACAGTCTGGGAAAATAGATAATGGCCTCGTGTAAATAAAAAATAAGAATAACAGGGATTTCTTGCCCAGTTATATGAGCTAGGCACTACTGTAAGCACATTATACATAATGACTGACTTCCTCTGGGGGAAAAAAAAATGTAATGAAGTAGCTACTACCATTATCTCAACTTACAGAAAATTGAGACATAGAGCAGCTTCCCAAGGTCACCCAAGTAACTCAAGGATTTATATGGTGGTGAGAACCTACAGACCTAACCACCCATTGGTAAGGTCCAGGCTCATAGCTCACTAAGAATTACCCGAGGCACTTGGGAAATATATGCAAATTACCAGGTCTTGGCCTAGGAAATTCTGCAGTAGGTCTCGGTTAGGACTTGAGAATTTGGTTTTTCCCAAGCCCTCTAGATGTTTCTTCTCTTCAAGCTAATACGAAGAATTCTGCGCTCAGCACAAGGAAGTCAGAGTGGGGCTTACCTCTCCGGGCTTGGGAGCTGCAGTAGCACTGGCTGGGAAGGGTCAGAAGGCTGGAAATGTTCTGTGTCTTGATCCAGGTGGAGCCTGCCCAGGTGTGCACATCCGTGAACATGGACCAAGCATTCAAGAGCAAGCATGACCCTAAGCTGCAGGACCTGTGTGGGTCACGTTCGCTAGGGACAGGTATAATGAAGGTGGTGTGGCAGAGTGCCAAGAGGAGCAGGTGCTTTAGATGTGGGACAGGAAAAATTGCCCTGGGAAAGGGACATTCCATTTGGTGACAGAAAGAAGCCAGGCCTGCAGAAGACCAGGGAAAAGCCATCCAGGCAGAGGGAGGAGCGAATGCACAGCTCCTGGGGCAGGGGCAAGAAGGCATGTGAAGCTGGCCTGGGTAAAAAGCAAGAGAGCAAAGATATGGCATAGGACCAGTGGGGAACAGCCGGCTCAGATCTAGCTCATTCCTGCCTCATGGCCCCAAGTCCTGCCCATCCCACAGGTTGGACTCCGCCTCCCCACCCCCACCTGCAAATAGTGCCTGCTCTCTCATTACTACCTACTCAAATGAGCCTTCCTTGACCATTCCAGCAGTCATGATTACAACCTTGTTTTCTGTCTTCCAAGGCCTTATCACTATTAAGCAATCACACTGTGGGGCACCTGAGTGGCTCAGTCCGTTAAGCATCTGACTTCGCTCAGGTTAAGATCTCAGGGTCCTAGGATGGAGCCCCACTTCGGGTTCCCAGTTCAGCGGGGAACTCTCTCTCTCTCCCTCTGCCCCTCCCCCTGCTAGTGTGCTCTCTCTCTCTCAATAAATAAATAAATAAAATCTTTTTAAAAAGAGAGAGAAAGAAAGAAAGAAATCACACGGCTGATTTCACTATTCAGCATTGACCGCATCACTAGCCGCTAGCCGAGTTCTCTTAGAGCAGGTACCCAATCATTTGGATCACCCTTGGACCTCCAGGGCCTAGCACAGTGTCTGGCACATTGCAGCACTTACCTATAAGTAACTGGTGGAGGCATGAACAATCCCTTAAAGGAAGCAGCAGAGAAAATTCCATAAGCTCTACAGTCCTATTCAGGGAGCGCCTACTACGGTCCAGGCACTAGGCCAAGTGGCTGGGGATAGATAGATCAGTGAAGCAAAGAGATTTTTTGTTTTTTTTAATCCCACTTTCTCGGGAACTTTTGAATGTGTGGGGGGCGGGCCGGCGGACAGGTAATACACAAGTAAATTATCTATCGCTGGATAGATATATTCCAGGTACATAATGTTAAATGTAATAGGTTCTAAGAAGAAAGAAAAGGCAGACCAGCGAGAGACAGGGAGCTGCTGGGTGGGGGAGGAGGGAGCGTCCATATTAGAATGGACTAGCCAGCACTGGCCTCGCCGTGACTGTGAGTGTGACTCTCCGGAAGACAGCAGAGAGGCGGGCGGGTGAATAGAGGGAGCATTAGCGCGGCGACCTGAGGCTGGAGAGGGCTTGGTGCTGAAGCCGAAGTAAAGGAGAGAGCTGTAGGAGATGGGGTCGGCCAAGGGGACACAGATCAGAGAGGACAGTATGGACCAACAGCTGGGACTCCAACAGCAGGAAACTTGGAAATGCTCGTTCTTGGGCCTCGCCCCAGCCTTACTGAGTCCGAAACTCTGGGGCGGACCGGCCGTCTGTGTTCTAGCGAGCCCTCCAGGTGACAGTGCCCGATAAAGGGGGCAGAACCCTGGCGCAGGGGGCCTCTGGCTCTTGATCCTAGTTGTTGCTCTTAGGATCCACGTGATCACTGTCCCCTTTATTTCACTAGCCGGGCAGGGGACCCGCCCAGCGCTCTGCCGATCTGCCCGCCGCTGATGCTCAGCTGGGGTTTCTCCCCAAGCTCGCCGCGCCCGGCGCACCCAACCCCCAACCGCAGCTCGACGCGGTCCCCTCTGCTCGAGCATCCCGGCGACCCGGGAGCGACGCCTTGGGGACCAGACGCCCAGGGCGGCAGGTGCAAAGGCGCCCGAGCCGGGGAGGCCAAACGCGTCCGCCACGACCGCAGGGGTGCGGGCCCGGCGCCGGCGGCCGCGGCCGGGGGTGGGGGCGCATCCCGAGCCGCCCGCGGCTGCCCAACCCGCAGGGACGTTTGCGCGCGGTCCAGATCCCGGGGGATTCCGCGGTCCCGGCCCGGGGGGCCCGGGCATCGGGATTGGCCCGCAGCTTCCCCGGGGAGCCGCGGAGGCAAAGCCAGGCTGGGGCGGCCGGGCCCGGCCAGCGCCCTCTAGGCAGCGGAAGTGGAGCTTGCTTTACATCCGTCCTCCCCGCCCGGCGGAGTTGGGAGAAGGAAGGCTGGGGGGTGTGGAAAAATAAAAGGAAAAGTCCCTGCACCATGTAGATCAGCGCCCCCCACCCTGGCACCCCGGCCGGCCGGGGACCTCCCAGTCTGTGGCCATGAACGCGAGCAGCGAGGGCGAGAGCTTCCCGGGCTCGGTGCAAAGTAAGTGCTTTTCCGGACGCAGTGCGCGCTCCGGGGCCCAGTGCGCGCTCCGGGGCCCGGGCCCAAGCACGTCTGCGACGCAGCGAGCAGGCCCGGGGCCCCGAAATCGGGGTGACGGCCCCGAGCCGGCGTCTCGGGCACCGCGGCGGGCGCGCTGTGCAGGGGGCGCCGGAGTGGGCTTGGGATGGGGGCACCCAACCCAGTGCAAGGCGGGGGGCGCTCTCCAGCCTCGCAAGACCCCTTGTAAGGGAACGGTGGGGGAGGGCATGCCGTTCAGACAATCGCCACCCCCTCGGGGCATTCCCCGCCCCCTCCCCGGCGGAGTTTGGGGGGATTTGGGGGTAACTGCCATTACGCTGATGGGAAAACTTCTGCCTCGGTGGCTCCAAATCCTTGAAGTCTGGGGATCCGAGGGTTTCGTGAGGTCTGGCGGGCTGGGCTTGCCGGCACACTGGGAATCCTTTTACATATTAAAGGTGAAGATCTGAATGGGGAATGGGGCGGTGGTCGCTTTGAGTTTGGGATTCATTTTAATTTTCCTGATGGGGTCAGCAGCCTTATTCAAGTACCTGATTTCGCCGGCGGCATTGTTTTCCAAAGTGGGGTCCAGAGACCGAGCGCAAACCAGCCACCTGAGAGCGGGAGCGCTTCTTTAAAAAAAAGAAAAAAGCTCCCTGGGCCCCACCCATTAGATGGGGTCGTGGGGGAGAGAATCTGTGGCCAGACCCCGAGTGGTTCGGTTGCAGAGTTTGAGAACGACCCCCTACCCTGGCACAGGGTTTTGCAGACACCTAGCACATAGGAAGCGCTTAGCTTGTTAGCTGTTGTGCAGACACTGCCTCCCAAACTTGGCGTAACTTGTGAGAAGCACAGATTTCTCTGAACACCAGCCCCTCCTGCACCCTACCTCCGTTAGGACTCAGTATCTCCCAAGTGGAGCACAGATAAGTCCATGTTTAACACACACACACACACAAAACCCATTTGTTGTGATGCCATTACAAGTTTGGAGAACGTAGTGGAGATAAAGGAATTCTTGTTGCTGTTGAGCACCAACCTGTACCCAGTGTTTTCTGTTTGGTCTGTTAATTCTCACTGCAAATGCAGGAGGTTAGGTATATTTTATCATTCCAAATGTTCAGAGAGGGATACTGTCACTTCTAACAGGGTATCTCAGGAATAACACCACCAGGTATCATACACGGGCATGGGGAGCCCTGGCCTGGCCCTTTACAAGCACCACCTTATTTAATCCTCTTACCTACCCTATAGAACAGAAACTTTTACCCATCTTACGGATGAGAGAGACCAAGCCCAAGTCACTGTTTGTAAATTGTAACGTCAAGATTGTAAGGAAAGTCTAGGTCATTGTTTATGTGCTTGCCACACACTGGAGACATTGTCATTAAAACCCTTTCATACTAGGCATCAATCTTGTTGGATCATTAAGGAATCCTCATCAATGCCAGTCACCTCGTCTTTTGGTTCGTTTTCCTTTTAGTCTCATGGGCATCTTAGCTGCCGGGAGGAGGTCGTGTTCCAGAGGAATAGAAAAGGCTTCATTCCTTTCACCCATTGATTCGGTGTATTTAAGTGCACAAGCACTCTGCAAAACGGTTTAGAAAATACTATGACGCAGGGCGCCTGGGTGGCTCAGTGGGTTAAGCCTCTGCCTTCGGCTCGGGTCATGATCTCAGCGTCCTGGGATTGAGCCCCGCATCGGGCTCTCTGCTCGGTGGGGAGCCTGCTTCCTCCTCTCTCTCTCTGCCTGCCTCCCTGCCTACATGTGATCTCTGTCTGTCAAATAAATAAATAAATAATATTAAAAGGAAAAAAAAGAAAATATTATGACACAGCCCAGACCAGCTCTCCTTAGCAAGTCAACCAAATTGTATTTCTACACAGAGATTTTTTTTGTCAGCTCAACTTGAGAAAATTGAACATAATATAAATATTTATAAATTTTCAGAAAGTTATGATTCATTTATACCAACCGTATATACACAAAGGTAGTTCTCATGTGATTTAGATTTCAGGAAATTTAGAAATAATAAAGACCTTATAAGTACTAAGATTATGATGCATAGATAACATGAAATAGTGTGTTATTAGATGATTATATATATTTTTAAAGATTTATTTATTTGAGAGAGGGAGAGAGAAAGAAAGAGAGAGTGGGGAGGGGGCAGAGGGAGAGAATCTCAGGCAGGCTCCCCACTGAGCACAGAGCCCACGGCAAGGCTCCATCCTACCATCCATGACATGACCTGAGCCGAAACCAAGAGTTGAGCGCTTAATCTACTGAGCCACCCAGGCACCTGTTAAATAATTATACTTATAAAAATTTTAGTGATCTAGCCACAGTGCTTATGTGATATTATGTGGGGAGAAGACTAATTTTATAGTACATTATGATCTTAATTTTTAAGCATAAAGAAAATAAATGGAACAAAATAATTTGTAGTGTTCATGGTACACATAGGTGGAAAGATTGTGACTGATTTTCCCCCTGCTTCTTCTGTTCCAAATTTTCTGTTACAAACATGAGTTTCCTTATAATGAAGCAGGAAAATCTTTAAAAATAAAAATGAAGGTTGTCATATTAGAGACTTACTAATTGGTTGTATTTCTTCATTTAACCAACCTTTCCATCACACTTTCTAATATAGTAACACAAGTATTAACTCTTGGCATCATTACTATTGAGAAACAATGTCCCTATCAGTTAGGAATGAATTTTGGCTACAAGTAACCAACTGAACTCTACCAGCCTAATGAGAAGTCTGAAATTAGTTGATGCAGGGGATCAAGGGATCAGCATCTGTAGCGATCTGAGCATTTTCCTCATAGTGAAAATAGGGTTGCAGAAGCTCCTGGCATCACATCTGCACTTAACACCAAAATTAGAGGGAACCAGTGCCATTCATGTCTGACCCCTTTTTATCATGAAAGGCCAAACTTCCCAGAAGTTCCCAAGCATGTGAGGGACCAAGATCATTTAGTAGTTCTCTTGGCAGCGTCCGGGGCAAGAAGCAGGTACAAGCAGAGGGATTGATTTTCATAACGAATGGGGAATAAAACTACCTTTCATTGGGATGGGACATGGCTACTGCTCCTTCAAAGTGCAGCAGTCCTGCACATCAAAGAACTAACTTTTTTTTTTTTAAGATTTTATTTATTTATTTGTCAGAGAAAGAGAGCATAAGCAGGGGGAGCAGCAGACAAGGGAAAAGCAGGCTCCCTGCTGAGCAAGGAGCCCGATGTGGGACTAGATCCCAGGACCCTGGGATCATGACCTGAGCCGAAGGTAGATGCTTAACTGACTGGGCCACCCAGGCATCCCTCAGAGAACTTTCTTGCATAAAATACCACTAGTGCCCCTGCGGGCAGCAGTCACTTGGATCTGGGAACATTGCTACTAAGGGAGAAGACGGAAGTAGAAGGGACATCAGGTTAGCCTCTAGCCATCTCTGCCACAGTACCCTTTTTTCTACCATGAATCTGGTTGGTGTTATAATTTCAGGCTGTTTGAAATTCGTTAATTAATTAATTAACCTGTGGCTTTCCCTTTGTCCCATGGAGTCCCAGGTGGCACCACAGTGCTGGTTGAGCTCACTCCGGACATCCACATCTGCGGTATTTGCAAGCAGCAGTTTAACAACCTGGATGCCTTTGTAGCTCACAAGCAGAGCGGCTGCCAACTGACCGGCACGTCCGGGGCAGCCCCCAGCGCAGTCCAGTTTGTATCCGAAGAAACAGTGCCTGCCGCCCAGACTCAGACCACCACCAGAACCATCACCTCCGAGACACAGACGATCACAGGTACGGTCGCGACAGTGGGAGAGACTGTTAGAGTTGGCCCCGTTATGTCCCAAACACCTCCGTGGAACTTATTAAAAATATAGATTCCCAGGGTCCACCCTGTAGGCAGGCTGATTCATTATTTTTAACAAGCTCCACTGGGAAGCCAGCTGCCCAGCCAGGTTTGGGAACTGCTGGGTGGCAACATTAACTGTTAGCAGTTATAGATGTTGTCATGTGTTAAAACAGACAAAAAACAGATTTCTAAAACAAAAACCTGTATACACCAAGAAAAAAAAAATACTTATAGGAAATGCATGAAAAAAAAGTAGTTATTTTGGGTGGTGGTAGTGTGGGTTTGATCTTAAAATTTGCATTATTTTTATAAAGGGACAAAAAACATGTTTTGTTTGTTTTGTTGTGTGTTTTAATTTACCAGTAGGTTTTGATGCCTCCCCACTCTCCCCTCCCTTGCTGCCAGCTAGGAAAATAGAAAAGTTCATCCTAGTTCTTGGTTGTGTTCATTTACTCCACCAAAAATAAATTACAGATGGATCTAAAATTTAAATGTGCACAGTGAAACCATAAAATTGTAGAGTAAATACACACACACACACACAGACACACAGTCGCACTAACATTACCTGTACTTACACCTCTAGGGTCTGTCTCAAGGGACTAGACGGATAAGTTTAAAAATGTGAAGTCACCCATTTATGAAATAGATAGCAGAGATGCTGTCAGATCCTGCGGGGTAACAGAGAATGTATTCTGTAGCTAAAGGCATTCAGATTTTTAAATGAAAGTATATGGGACTTCTGGCTGACTCAGTTGGTGGAACATGTCACTCTTGATCTCAGGGTTGTGAGTTTGAGCCCCACGTTGGGTGTAGAGACTTAAAAATAAAGTCTTTAAAAAATAATCATATATATATATAGATATAGATATGGTATATATATCAATACTCTGCCTACTAAAAGACAAGCTGGAGTCCTCTGGCAAAAGAAAAAGCATCAGGAATGTGGCTACAAATAAAGTTAAAATTTTCCCAAAGTAAAAACAATGTATAAAACTAAAGACCAACAACTGGGGGAACAAACTGCAGCACAGATGACTAAGGCTTAATGTCCTTCATATATAAAGAACTCCTAAAATCAATAAGAGTAGAGAAAAAGAAGCAAATGAAAATGTCAGCAAAGGGCAGCAGCTAATATACAAGAGACCACTGAACATAGAAGGATGCTCTGTCACCTTAGTAATTAAATTAATGTGAGTCAAAAGAAGGGCTGGGACAGATACTGCTTTCAGTGTAAATTCATATAACTTGGACAATTTTGTGATGTCTTTTAAATTTAACATCTTAAATTTAAAATGTTCCAAATTTTAAAATGTACATAAACACATTTACCTAGTAAGTCCACTTATCCCCTAAAATTTCATAAACAGATGTATAAGGGTGTTCATTTACTATATAGGCTATAAAGAAAGTGGTACCTTTGTATGTATACATCAAGAGAAAATCAGATAAATAAACATCAGAGATTCGGACAGTGAAATATGACTTAACCTTGAAAAGGGGAGCTAGAGCTTTGTAGAGATACAAAGATTCTTGGGGGGGGGGGGGAGTATAAAAACACACATATGGATGCATACCTAGTATTATATTCGAGGCAAGCTTCTAGAACAGGAATGAGGCAGGTAATGTTAAGGAAAGAAGCAAACTGTGCAAAAGGTAATGGGGACTGGTGGGGACTGTGGTTTAAGTAGAATGAGTACATATGATCATCCGAAGGGACAGCTGCCCTTTGGATCCAGTCAGTTAGATATTTGGGTTTTTCAGAGAAGCTGAAAAATGTAAAATTTCTGAAATTTTAAAACTTTGTTGGCCAAACGAAATATATCCATCAGCCTGACTGAGCCCACAGGCTTTTTCTAGACTCTTCTCCGACAGTGTTTAGCAGATAGTTAATCTGGATCTGGGGGGGGGGGTGAAAGAACATGGTGGGGGCGCACCGACTTTCACCACCTTGGTATTGGTGTGGTGGTTGGATTTTTTTTGCCAATAAGCAAAGTTTTGGGGTTGTCTCCTGAGTCTTTAAAATGCTGAACTATAATTACCTGATCACCTCACAAGCCTTAACAAAAGCACCTTGAGGTTGTCCCACTTTTTCCCAAGCTTATCTTAATTATCATCCCAGAGGAAGTCACTAAGAAAGTGTTAAAGCTAAAAACCACCTTAGCAGTGGGTTTTCTTATTTTATGGCTGGACATAAAGCTACAGGTGGGAGAGGACCACCAGTTCAAGACAGTCCCAGGACTTGGGTATTTTGGCTTTTACCCTTGTGGTCTTCCCCCTGTTCGCCGTCCTCAGAATCAAACTCCCAATAACCCTGCACATGGGGGTGTGAAACCCATAAAACGTCAGGAGGCGTCAAGGCCCACACTTTATTTTTGGCCACTGCACCTTTCCAGATTCTGAGGCTTCGCTTATGCTGTTCCCTCTGCCCAAAATACTTTTCCCGACGGCGGATCTTGTTTCATCTTAGGACACTCCCCTTCACTCTGTACGGCAGCAGCCAAGATGAAGTCCTCTCTTTTCCAACTGAGCCACGTTTCTTTGCCTCAGAGCCTGAGTATGTGTTGTACCCCCTGCCTAAAACTGACTCTTGGGCATACGTCCAAGCTGAGCTTAAAGGCATCTCATCAGAGACCCCTCCTCTGTTTCCCCCAGACCAGATTAGGTCCCTGTCATTAAACCATCCCTGAGCCGTAAGTGCCATGAGGTCAGGGGCTGCACCCCTCCTGCCCACCGCTGGATCTCCGGCACCGGTCCTTGCTGGGAGAATGAGCGGCTGCCCCAGTCTCCCATCCATCAGTAAAGCTGACCCCACACCCACGTACTGGCTCCTCCTTCTAGGTCTGCTCAAAGACTCTCACCCTCCCCTTGGCATTTCCACTGCCCTGTGCCACTTACGGGGGGGCATGCCTGCGCTTCGCTGGCTACCCTGTATGCTCAAGCCGGGCCTGGAGACGTCGGTGCACCTAGCTCACGGTGGCACCCCTGGAACGGAGGTGCGGGGAGCTGCACGGTCCAGAGACTGGCTCCTGGGCTTGCATTCCTGCCTGCCACCCTCCACCCCACACTGTGGGCAAGTTGCCCTCTGCTCTCTTCTTAATAGTTCTCATCTGTAGAAAGGGGTTCAAGTGGCACCTAATACTATTAGGTAATAGAATTAGGTGCCTATTACCTAATCGTCATTGTGTTATTGGAGGACTCTGTAATAATCCACATAAACGGTCTGGGATGGAATAATTGGGCTCAGTAAACAACCGCTTTTATTAACGTCGAGATTAATGAGCAGGCGGCGAGATTTGCAGGCTGTTCCGTCTCCGGCTGACTCCGCGGCTCTGCCTCCTCCTTCCAGCACCTCTCCCTCAAAACAAGCAGCAGCCTGCTTTCCCCCCTTTCACACTGTTTTCATTTGGTTTTCTGGGCCCAACTCCCCACCTGCACGGGCTTCAGTGCTCCCTACAGGGGCTGTTCCCCGTTCGCCTGTGGACCCAGGTCCCCTGAGAGCTTGTTAAAGATGCTGGGGCCCAGGCTCAGCTTCATCGAAGCTCTGGAGCTGAGCTTCAGGCATCTGTTGGTGGTGGTTTTTTTAAAGATTTTATTTATTTGACAGAGAAACTCAGCAAAAGGGGGAACACAGGTAGGGGGAGCGGGAGAGGGAGAAGCAGGCTCCCCGCCGAGCAGGGAGCCCGATGCGGGGCTCGAGCTCAGCACCGTGGGATCATGACCTGAACCAGAGGCAGACACTTAACGGGGGAGCCCCCCAGGCATCTGTGCTTCTGACAAGCTCCTCAGGGAATCCAAGTCCCAGCCAGCGTGGAAATCTCTCACTGCCCAAGGCCAGAGTGGGACCCCCCGACACTAGCAGATCTCTCCAGATACTCTCACCCAGACATTGCCCAAACTTGTCTGTGCCTCTTGGGCTGTGTGATGAAAGCCAAACCCTTCCTCACTCGGCTCATCTCTGTCCCCCATCACTGTCTGGTCAAAGTAAGTAATTAAATTACTTTAATTTACATTTAAGTAAAATGTATTCGCTGCCTGTTAACCTTGAAAACCGCCTTGTGTTTGGCACTTGGTTTAAGAACTTTCCTACAGGTGCGGTAACATTGGATATTGATGCCGGTGGAAACAGTTAGCCTCCCACTTGTGTTTTCTAAGTTCTGCAAACCTTGGGGCATAGGAGTGAGGCCCCCGAGTTGGCATCTTGGCCACATAGGGACTTAGGAGCCTCATGACTGTGGCCAATTATAAGAGCTCCTGGTGTCTCATCTTTCAAGAGGGGACAAGAATAAATAGGAAGACCACAGGGCTTGGTAGTTAAAGGGTCTCGGCCCAGTTACCTGAGCTGAGTTCCCAGGGGCAGCATTTGCTGACGAGGTGGCTAACCTTGGGCACATAACAGGATCTCTGTCTGCTGCCCCAAATGGAACATGACAGTAGTCCCCTAAATGCGAGACACGTAGAGCTGTCAGGGTTAGCTCTCCTGACTTACCAAATCAGGGGGCTCTGAAAACGAAATGAAACAGCACAGGAAAAATGTGACTGCAGAACCTCGCTCGCGACCAACCCCCAGCCAGTAGTACTCGAATTGATCTCTTGACCCAGAAGGGTCTTTCTCTTCCCTTCTGGTTAATTCCTACTCGTTTGGTCCTGAACTAAAAGTCACCTCCACCTAGAAGCTAGCCATGATTTCTCCTCTCCCTCCCTCCCACCGAGGTTAGGTGTTTCACCACTCCCCCGACTACCCCGCCCCAGCATTTATTTATCTCACTTGTTATTAACCAGTAATTTGGTGACACAATCTTTAGTTGACTAGAGATGTGGATTCAGATGCTGTCAGAAGCCAGGCAGCAGCAGTGACTGCGGCAACATATACGCCGCCATGGGAAGTGGGAGGGCCTATGGACACCCAGCTGGGAAAGGAAAGCAGCCCGACAGCCAGGAACCATCAGGGGCTGGGCTGGCTTTCACAGGTGGGCCGTGCTGTTCTCCTGGTGAACAAACAGTTGACAGAACATCAGCATGAGCAGGGAACCGTCGTGGAACAAGGCACCTCCTCCTGTCTGAGCCACAAGATACCAAACATCCCTTCCCTCGCTGATCTGAGTGACGGTTGCGTCTCTCCCTATGCCAGATGCGCCTTCTCTGCTCAGTATTAAGATACCAAACCCTAGGGTCTTCCCCACTTCCTGACAGCTCCCAGGCGGGCCTCCACCCTCCCTGCACCTCCCGAACATGAATCCCCAATCAGGAGTGAGTCCTTCGTAGCAGCCCTGTCTCGGAGATACTGTGTGACATGGTCTGAGGTTTCCCTTGTGCCACTGAGCCACAGACTTCAACCACAGCCATGTCCCTGGTGGTCTCTGGCCAGAGGACATTGACCTGGGAAGACCCAGCCGCCTCACTGATTTTGAAAACCTTGAAAGAGAATCTGAAGGCTCAGTTTGGCCTGTGGGCCCCCAGTGAATGGTTTAATTTCTAATTTACTGGATTGTAAACCTTCCCGCCAGCAGGGACCTAATCCATCTTGTTTTCCTGCCCTCCCCCACCCCCAGCCCCAGCACTGGGCCTGGGACACCATAGACACTCAATAAACCAGTTAATGCAATGAGCTAAGGAAAGGGCAGCTGGGAGCGTTAAATTAAATGAGTGTGCATGTGGCCTGTGGCGTGGGGTGGGCCCCATTGGGAGGGTCCAGCAAGGGCAGCGTTGGGACTGTCGTGTGCCAGATGCTGGAGCCAAGGCAGCGGGGATGCTCACCCTTGGAGAATTCCAAGCCCGTCGGGGAGGAGAATTTGGTGGTAAGACCCCCAAGCCCGGCCATCTGTGACAAGCAGAGCCTGGTGCAGAGGGTTAATGGAGTAGATTGGTCCCCGTGGGGAAAGCCAGAGGGAAGATTGTGAGTGAGATCAAAGGTATACTTGGCCTTGAAAGACTCCCTGGCCTTTGGGGGGAAGATGGTGGGAAGGGGGCATTTCCTGATGGTGGTTGAGAAGTGGGGAAGCTCAGGGTAAGGTGTGGTAACGGTGACTAGAGAGGACAGAGTATGTGTGGTACGAGCCATGCTTCAGCTCTGGCCTTCATTCCAAAGGAGCTGGGGAGCCACCGAAGGTTGTTGAGCAGGTGAGCAATTGAGTAAGTCAGACTGATGACTGGCTTGGAGGATCTGACGGTAGGAGGAACAGCTGACTCTGATGTAGTGCTTATTGGCCATCTCTTTCCTCAGCACTCTGTATGAACCACAAGTCAGGTATTAAGACTTACATCCCCATTTTACCAATAACCGACTCAGGCACAAAAGGGTGAAAAGCTTGTCCAAGATGCCAAAGGCAGAAAGTGGCAAATCTGAACTTCCTGGGGGGCAGAATCTTTGCTCTTGACCACCCCTCGGAAGAGTCTTCATGACTGTTTCTCACACTTGTTCATACCTCAGAACCGCCCCCAACCCAAAGCTCTGGTGAACCGCGCAGATACCCAGAACCCCCTCCCCTTGGGGTAACATCTCCGTGGCTCTGAGCAGGGTCTGGAATTTAAGCCAGCCAGTGAGGGCTTGGTTTGAAGTACTGAATCGAGTCTGCGTTATAAAGAGATCCCCAGGGGCGCCAGGGTGGCTCAGTGGGTTAAAAGCTCTTCCTTTGGCTCAGGTCATGATCCCAGGGTCCTGGGATCGAGCCCTGCATTGGGCTCTCTGCTCGGCAGGGAGCCTGCTTTCTCCTCACTCTCTGCCTGTCTCTCTGTCTACTTGTGATCTCTGTCTGTCAAATCAATCAATCAATCAATCTCCAGATGGATCTCAAGATCCTAAGAAGTTTGTCTGCCTGACTGCCCCCAAGCTTAATGCCCCCCCCCCCGCATCCCCCACCCAAGGAAAGTTCACACCAAAGCGCAGTATCTTAGTCCCAGTTCCTACCTTCAGGGCAAGCAGTTCCCATTGGCTAGGCTCCTGTCAGGTATCTGCTGCTGGACCAATCAGCTGTGGCAGAGAGAGGGCGCGAAGTCAGAGACGGGAGCCTGGAGGAGGGTGCACGGGGTGGGGCGGGGCGAGGTGGGGTGGGGGGGGTGCCTCCTGGCTGGTGGGGTCCCTGTGCATCACGTGTGTGAAAACCCTTTACTCACAGGAGATGAATTCTGAGTTTGCAGTTGGATCCAGAACCCTAAATGTGAATCCTAAGCCCAGTCAACGTAGGAAGAAAAGAGCCATAGATTTGAATATATGACAGAGTAGTAATACCCTTGATCTGTAAAGCTATGTACAAGTCAATGAGAAAGAAAGTGAAATTCAATAGGAAAGGAAAAAAAAAAAAAAAAGGAGCTCATAGCATCAACAGGGAATTCAGTGTAGAAGGAATGGGGCTGGATAAAAAATGTTGAAAGGGATTCATCCTCACCAATTATAAAGGAAATGCCCATGAAACTAACCTGATCTCATTTTGTCCTATCACGTAGCTGGGAAGAGCTAGTGAAAGTAAAGGGAAAAATGTAAACTGATACAGATTTTTGGGAAAGATCTTGTAATTATTTATCAGCAAGCAATTAAATGACCATACCATTCCGACCAATCCTTCAACATTTAGAAGAACGTATCCAAAGAACCTAGAGGTCCGTTAAAAAATTGGGGTAGGTGTTATTTATAAAAGTAGTACTTAGAAACCAGCTCAGTGTCAAAGACGGGGGACTAGATCATTTAACCATGCCACAACCAAAATGAAGCAAGAGTATGTAGCCATTTGAGACTGTGTTTTGGATCAATGATAGGGTGGCAAATGGCTTCAAATGGTGAAATTTTTTAACAAAAAAGAGTATAAAGGATTTAAGCCACAATGCCAGTTTTATGCTTTTAGAAATCTCCATACAAAGAAATGTCTTCTTCGCCATTAGGTTGATCATTAATTCACAAAGGTCCTCTAAGCCCCTGTCCTTTGTCAAGTTCTGCGTTAGGTGCTGGGAGACAGTGATGGAAAGGACAGGCGTGGCCTCAGGTGGTTCGTCCAGCCAAAGGGAGGAGGATGGCCATTAAGTAATTTCCCAAGTCATCATTTGATCACAGTAGAGATAAGTGCTTTAGAGAAAACGTACAGTGTATAATGAGCGTATAATGAAGGGGTGTGTATCGTCACGCGATATATTGCCTTGGTCGCTTTGGGCAGCTTTTCTTTTCTTCTCTACACTTACTCTATACTCCCTAGATTTTCTACAGTTACTGTTTCCTTTTATTTAAAAAAATAGATAGATAGATAGATAGATAGATATGTTTATATATATATAAATATTTGGCACCTGTGGCTCAATCTGAAGAACATGTGACTCTTGATCTCTTGATCTCAGGGTTGTGAGTTCGAGCCCCACTTTGGTTGTAGAGATGACTTAAAAATAAAATCTTAAATATATATATACACACACAGATATATATGCATGTATATATATATATAATGTATATATATATATATATTTTCTTTTTAAAAAAGAAAGGGAAACAAAGTGGAGTTTTTCAACGGAAGAAGAGAAGCAAACTGGGCTGGGAGGTGTGATGACTGCCTTCAGCTATCCGAAGGACAGCTTTGGGGAAAGGAGCTATACTGCCGGTCCACGTGACCCCGGCGGGTTCAGACACTGATGCGTACAACCTCAGAGAGGAAAATTTTGGTTCTCTGAGACATTCATACAACAGTCTTACATCTTAAGCAGCATCATAACCGTGTCGCTAGACCCCTGAGGGGCTCCTGCTCCAGACCAGGACTCACTTCGACACCGGGACATGCGACGCAGCAAGGGAATTCCCCGGGGAGGCAAAGAAACGCAGCGAAAGCCCACAGCAGGTGTGGGAGGCCGTGAGCTCCTGGAGGGCAAAGGGGGCTGATCTCACTAGACGTGGGACCTGATTTTCGTAGCCACACCAGAGGAGGTGCGCGCACTCTGAGCTCTTGCAAAGAGTTGCCCTCAGGTCAGTGGGACTCAATGAGTGCGACTGCGACACCCAATCCCACCCAAACCCTAAAGGGCTGAGGCAGCCAGCCCCCTGGTGACCAAGGCTACTTGAAGCCTTTCCCTGGGGTATCTGTAGGCCCTGCTGTTCCCAGGGCATCCTGGAACGAAGCCAGGTGTGGGGGACCGATGGGCCCTCTGTAAAGCCAGCCAAGAGGCTCCAGCAAGACCTGGTGACCAGCTGCCCCAAGGTCCCCTTGTTGGCTGTTGATTTCTAGCCGCCTGCCACAGAAACCATTAATAATTACGTGCTTCCACATCCCGAAATGTCACCTTCTCCCTGTGGCCTTCGTGCCTCACCCTACTTAATACTGCCTCCAGCACTCCCTGTGTCCCTTCTCGGCTTTATTTCTCTCCATAGCCATTAGCTCTGTATCTATAGTAGCTGTATAGTGTGTGTTTAAATCATTTATTGCCTGTACCACGCCCCACTAGTGGCAGCTCCACGAAGAGAGGGATCGTTGTCCCTTTGGCTCACTGGTGTGTTTCCAGTGCTTAGAACAGTGCCTGGCACACAGTAGGTACCTCGGCAGTACCTGCTGGATAAGTCCGTGAATAATGACAACAGCACCAACAGTGTTACGTGCCTAATTTTTTAATCTGTACGACAGCCCTAAGAGAGAGGGATAAAAATTGTCCTCCATCTCCCAGGTGAAGAAAGTGCGGCACAAAGAGGTTACGTAGGGACGCCTGAGTGGCTCAGTCGGTTTGGCATCTGACTCTTGGTGTTACTTCAGGACATGGTCTCAGAGTTGTGAGATCAAGCCCTGAGTTGGGCTCTGTGCACGCTCCAGAGTCTGCTTGAAATTCTCTCTTTCTCTCTCTCTCAAATAAATAAATAACTCCTTTAAAAAGAGAGAGGTTAGGTACCTGGCCTACACCTGGCCTGGTCACACACCCAGTAAGTGGCCAGACCCAGACTTATACTGGTTAGAAGATGGATTTTAACACATCTGACACGGAGGTGTGCGCCAGAGTCCGTGAGATTCCTGCCAACCAAAAGGCAGTCACCAGAAGAAAAAAAAGAAAAAAGAAACACGTTTTTGGGAGCCCGTGAACAAACCTGAACCTTGTTGACCACATTCTGTCTGATGGCAGAGCAGGGTGCCTTTCTTGGAACTCCGTGTATCGAGCTCCATCGATGAAACACCTTCCAAGACTGGGCAATGATTCTGGTTACAGATGAGCAGTAACCGAGTTCCTAGAAACGCCGCGGGCGGTAGCAGGGGTCCACAGTGGTGGTTGGAGGAGCAGCTGCAGTTCTTGAAAAGCAACAACTGGAAAGAGGGCTTCCCTCCACTAGACAGAGTTGGGTTACGTTTCACGGCGAGGTACATGGAAGAGAATAGCGTACGCCGGTGGTTCTCAAACTTGACCACGTACCGGAAGAACAGCCTGGGTGGCGTGTGAGAACACAGGTTGCTGGGCTGGGTCCACCCCAGAGGTTCCCATTCAGTGCGCTGGGGAGGGGCCTGAGGATCTGTCTTTGTAGGCAGTTCCTCCGTAGGTCCCGTGATGCTGGCTGGGAACCCCACTTTGAGAACAGAGCAGAGCAATGGAAGCCAGAGCAAAAGCCAAACCCCACAGCCCGGATGAAACATTTCAGCAAGAAGCAGGTGTGGTTGATCCAGGCATCCAGGGGACTTGGCGTGAAGACAGAACATCCATTTGTCAGAATCTTCCAGCCAACTTTAAGCAAAAGCCACTTAACTTCCCCGTGCACGTTGCAACTGAAACCCTGAAACCATTTACCCAAATAGCAAATGCTAGTGGACCAGGTGCTCTTGGACCCACATCAGTGGTGCTGTCATTGCCTGAGGCACTCGAGAGGGGGAGATAAGGAAACAGGGTTTCCTGGCCGATGCCCAGAGAAAATGAACCTAGTTCATTCCATAAATACACACTTTCTAAGGAATTTCATTAAATAAAAAGTAAGGAATATAAAAGCATTGCTTCGTAATAATCAGCAACTTTTAAATGTATTGTACTTCAAATAATAACACATCTGACAGTCTGTAAGATCTAATATTCGAAGAAAGATGGTGTTTGTTTTAAGAGAAAATAAAACTAGCACCACCAGCCTGTTACGTGGATATTTACTGCTGGAGGCAAAGCCAAAGTAGGTCATGATGTTAGGCCTGCGCCAATTTCAGTAAGGATATTCTGTAAATGCAGTGGCAGAAATGCCAAAAATGGTGCCTCAGGGACCGAAGTTTGGGAAACCGAATATCCAGTGACTTTCAAAGTCATCATTAGGGCCTCTCAGCCTGACAAACTCACCCAATGAACAGAACCCCGCTAGTCAGATTGACTCCCCCTGTGAAACCAGATCTGCATGAGACAAATCATGTGTAGTAAAGGATGGAACTATTTCTAAACCCAAAACCATAAATTGAGTTAACAAAGTCATCACAAAAATTTTATAAGCAGAAAAAGAAGTTTGAGACTGCCTATTTTATCTTTTATAATGATAAATGTAAAGATAAAAATGGTAAGGATGTTTGGCCTTTCTTTTTGTCCCCCTGAAAATTTCAGTAAGAATATACCTGGTGCACCTGGGTGGCTCAGGTGGTTGTGCATCTGCCTGTGGCTCAGGTCGTGATCTCCAAGTCCTGGAATCAAGCTCCACATTGGGTTCCTGGTTCAGCCAGGAGTCGGCTTCCCCTGTGCCTCGCCCCCCTGTTCATGCTCTTTCTCTTTCTCTTTCTCCCTCTGTCTCTTTCCCTAATGAATAAATAAAACATTTAAAAGAAAAAATCTGCAAAAGCAAGGATTTCTTTTAGTAATATTTGTGTTTTTAGAGATTACTTGTAGTTTGGGCCACAATTCCTTTCATCAGTTTCTTTCCCACTGTTTGTTAGGCTATTTTGATAAAGCTTATGAATACCAAATGCATTTGGCTAGAGCTAGTAGACAGCTTGCCTGGTGTAGATGACAGGGACATTTCTTGTTTATTTACTAAGTCTAGATTTAATAAGTCTGGATAGTTTCAGAGCTCTGGCTCAACATCAGATTTTCTTTTTTCCCTTATCGTTACAGAATAGCTGCCACAGATCCAGGCATCACATCCTCCTTCCAGGAAAGACAGGAAATGGGCAACCAGGACAGCAAGAATGAGTTTTTCCTCAACTGCCTCCCTTTCTTTTTTTTTAATTAGAGAGAGAATCTTTTCCAGAAGCCCCCCCAACAGATGTTCTCTAGTGTCTCACTGACTAAAACAGGGTTACAGGATTACCCTGAAGCAGCAAAGGAGACTGGGGAAGTAATTTAGCCTGTTTGTTCTCTAGAAAGGAAGATAGGCAAAGGGAATAGCTGTTGGGTGTTCATCTTATGAAAACTAATCATCATCTCATCTTTTAGTTTCAGCTCCAGAATTCGTTTTCGAACATGGCTATCAAACTTATCTGCCCACGGAAAGCAATGAAAACCAGACAGCCACTGTCATCTCTCTCCCTGCCAAGTCCCGTGCCAAAAAGCCCACAGCACCACCTGCTCAGAAAAGGCTTAACTGTTGCTATCCAGGTAAAAGTGGCATTGGGACTTGCTTGTCTAGAGGATGTGACACGTAACAAATCTCGGGACTCTAACTTGTGAATTCCCGACAACTGGATATAGACATGCTCTAAACTGCTTGGCTTAAAAATCAGAGCACCCCCTCCCCCCGCATTTCCATCATCACATATGACCTATCTCGCTGTCTCTGGTCACCGTGCACTTGGACTCTAAGATTTTTTATAGGGGCGCCTGGGTGACTCGGTTGGTTAAGCATTGGCCTCGGGTCATGATCCCGGGGTCCTGGGATCGAGCCCCTCACCGGGCTCCCTGCTCAGTGGGGAGCCTGCTTCTCCCTCTCCCTCTGCCTGCCCCTCCCCCTGCTTGTGCTCTTCCCCTCTCTCTCTGTCAAATAAATAAATAAAATCTTGAAGAAAAAAAAAAAAAAGACTTTTTACAAACATGGGACTCATGAGGATCCAAGTTCCTGTGAATTTTTCTTTCTGTGCTATGGCTTAGGAAGATACCCAGAAAGATTGCTGTTTCCTTTAAAAAAAAAAAGAAAGAAAAAGAAAAAAAAAACTTTATTTGGAAATAATTTCAAACTCACAGAAAAGCTGCAAAAATAGCACAGAAACTTATGTATGCCCTTCACCTGGATTTCTTAAATGTTAACATACTGTATTTGCTTTATCATTCTTTCTGTATATATATATATATACTTTTCCCCAAAAGCCATTTTATTTATTTATTTATTTATTTATTTATTTTTATAAACATATAATGTATTATTGGCCCCAGGGGTACAGGTCTGTGAATCGCCACGTTTACACACTTCACAGCACTCACCATAGCACATGCCCTCCCCAGTGTCCATAACCCCACCACCCTCTCCCTACCCCCCTCCCCCCGGTCACCCTCAGTTTGTTTTGTGAGATTAAGAGTCTTTATGGTCCCCAAAGCCATTTTAGAGTAAGTTGCAGACGTGATGTCCCTGTATCCCTAAATACCTCAATGTATATTTCCTAGAATCAAAGAAGTTCTTTTATAACCCACAACACAATCCTCAAAAATCAGGAAATTAACGTTTAGGAACACATGGCTGACTCAGAGGGAGGAGCATGCGTCTCAGTCTTGGGGTCGTGAGTTCAAGCCCCAACGTTGGGCAGAGAGTTTACTTAAAAAAAAAAGGAAATTAACATTTACACACACTTTATCAAACCACTGGCCTTATTCAGATTTTATTAGCTTCTCACTCTTGTTCTCTGTAGCAAAACAATAGCGCTTTCCCCTGAATTGGGATCCAGTTCATGACTGCACGTTTCTTTGAATTTTCCCGTCTCTTCGGTTTCCTTGAATCCTAAGCTTTTGTCTTTCACGACCTAGACATTTTTGCAAAGTACAGGCTACTTATTTTGTAAAGTGTTGCTCAGTTTGGGTTTGTCTGTTATTTCCTCACAATGAGATTTAGGCTCTGCAGTGTGGGCAGGAAGCACAGATGTGATGTCTGTCCTTCTGAGGGCCTCGTATCAGGAGGCACGTGATACCCCTTTGTCCCACTCACCATGGGGTTTACTCTTGTCACTTGGTTAAGGACGTTTCTTCCAGGTTTCTCCATCCTTAGGTTATGATGTTTCCCTCTGTAATTAATCTTTTCTTGCCTTTTTAAGGTTGCCAGTTCAAGACTGCCTATGGTATGAAGGACATGGAGCGTCATTTAAAAATTCACACTGGTAAGTGGCATTTCTGTGGCACGTGTGCCCAGAGCTTCTACTCTATGCTAGGAGCCGGGGATCCGGACAAGTCAGACATGTGATAGGCCATGGAACCTCGCAGGTTGTCACAGGACCACACACACAAATTCAATAAAAATAAGATACTATTTCCATACATGATTTTGGCAGAAAATATATAAAACAATAAAATCCAGTGCTGGGACAGATAGGAGCAAACTTAGCTAGTAGAAGTGTAAACAGCTCCAACCATTTTGACAATTAATCTGCCAGAATTAATTAAAATTTAAAGGTACGTATTCTTATTTTGAGGCGATGGTCTTGTGAATGTGTGTATGTGTAACAATTGATAAAGGAAGAAAGAAGGGGAAGAAGACTCCTTTTTTTTTTAAAAGTATCTTTACTGTATCACTGGATACAGAGTGTGTGTGTGTATGTTATTTTTGCCATTTTGAAAGTAAAATTTAATAAATAAATATTTTTTGTAAAAGGTGAAGAAAATGGGTGCCTGGGAGGTTCTGGGTGTCTGCCTTCAGCTCAGGTCATGATCCCAAGGTCCTGGGATTGAATCCCGTGTCGGGTTCCCTGCTCAGCAGGGAGTCTGCTACCCTCTCTTCCCTCTCTTTCCCCACCTGCTCCTGTGTTCTCTCTAATAAATAAATAAAATCTTTTAAAAAATAATAAATAATAAAAGGAAAGTGAAAGATTGACGGTATGCCTGAATGGCTCAGTTGGTGGAACATGTGACTCTTGATCTTGGGGTCATGGGTTCAAGCCCTATGTGGGGTGTAGAGATTACTAAGAAAGAAAGACAAAGAAAGAAAGAAAGAGAAAGAAAGAAAGAATGAAAGAATGAATGAATGAATTAAAGAAAACAGTAAAAGGAGAGGAAAAGATTGGTCCATGGAGAAGAAAAATGTACTTATTTCTGGTGACTTTAATTTTCTTTAATATACTATGGTTATGTCTCCCGGATTTTCTGAATGGAGAAGGAGCTGCATTTAGACTATTTTTAACAAAGCATTGGATACTCATAATTCAAATGAGAGAGTGCGAATGTAGAGAGGATAGAAGTGTATAAGGCAGGCGTCCTCTGACATGTGGCTGAGATGTCAGTAATTGCCCAACGTCGGCCTCACCTTTGGAAGATGAAATCTCCAGCTGTGATTTCTGAAATTTCTTGGCCATGGCTAGTGATGGCCTGGCCACGCTGGGGTCCCCATCCCCTTCTAACCAACCTCACAGTGTCACGTCCTTTGGACTTACTCTGATTATTAGAATATTAAGTTTCAAGTGTTGGTAAGCCTTCTCGAGGTCACAAAGAAAGAATCTCTCCACGCGGCTTGGACGTGGATCCCATCAGTCGAGTGAAGCGTAGCCCATGTATCCTTGCCAGAGTGGAGTGTGGTCGTTGTTCACGAGGACCCAGGGAACACTCGAGATGCATAAGTGAAGCAGTGACCTTGAGTCCGTTTCTGCACTTCAGGAAGCACCTTATACGTGCCGGTAGCCCAGCTTAGGTCCTGGGATGGTTTCTGCATGACAGCAGCAACTCCAATAATGTCTTACAGCTAGAGAGTTGACAAAGTGTCCTTACCTTTGTTACTTTCCAAGAGGAGGGTGTGGCCAGGAGCAGCCCTAGCGAGCTGGCCCCAAATCATCCTTCTGCTCCCGCATCCGGCGGCCGCCCACGGTGACACATACACAGCCTGGCGACCGCAGGAGCTAATCAGCTGCTGACCATCACTGAGAAATTCTTGTTCATGGATTTTTAAATTTGACTACTAACATTTTTTATTAATAAAATTAGAATCTTTCATACACTTTGAGATATATTCTTAAATCCCAGACGTTTGCTCTCTGACGGTAGTGATCAGCTTTGGCTGACCATTCATTTTAGCACTTGGCATTTAGGATTTAGCCAAAAGACATATTTAATATGTTAAGTAAAAAGGGAAAATCCTGACTCGGAGCCCACCTCCTTATGCAGTATAAGCCCAAAGTCACCAGTCTTAGTCAACTACTGTGTCTCATTCTAGAAGACCAATCTTCACCCTAAAAATACACAGAATCTACTTTTTCCATCTCTTATGAAGTTAATATTATATATACCATCCCTGCAAATTGCTGTCACTATTGGTCATCTTTCCACATAAGTAGTACATGTCGGCTTCATTCTTTTCGGTGGCCAGGTAGGGCACTGGTTCAGTTATCAGTGGTGCCGCCATCCAGTGAAATCCTTCCACTTTACACATCATGTTGCAGAGATGGAATGATGTGACAAGGCAATCGGGATGATTTAATGTGCAAGGGAGTAGTCAGTGGGGAGGCCTTGTTGCATTTGGGCTCAGAAAGCAAGACCATCGTGGGTTCTAGTCCCAGTGGTTAGGAGGATTGAGGAGAATCACACACAAATAATTAGAGAGATGCCCGTAAAACAATCAGCAGTCATTCATGGGTAGTAGGTATGTTAGTGGGTATAGATGAAGCTGCCGTGACAGAGAGCCCCACCCCAGCTCCCATGCCGGAGGGCTTTATGCCTCTCTCACGTCACTGTCCGGAGCTAGGCACGAGGTCTAGAGCAGGTAGGTGGCTCTGTCCTACGAGATCAGCCAGGGACTTAAGTTGCTTCTGCGTCATTAAAGCACATCACGTCACAGGATCAGCCGTCTGCAGGCAAGGTGCCCTCACCTGCGCGTTCACCCCATGTCTCGGAAACGGCAGGGAAGGGCAGAAAGTGGAAAGTAAAAGGCAAGCAGTGTCCCTTCGCAGAAGGGACGCATTGACCCTCCCTGCCATTTCATTGTCGAGGACCGCGCTGCAGAAGGATTCGTGGCTGCGGGCCGGGCTGGGGAAGGGAGCCAGGAGCTGCTCAGCCCCGAGCTCTCTGAAAACTTAGAGTGTCTGCACGTTAGGGTGTATCTGTGGAAAAAAAGGAAAAGGAGAGAACGGAAGGAGACAATGAAAAGTTCCTTATTCTCCTTAGTTCTACTTCAGACATGTGAGTCCCCTATTTTTAATGGGTAAGGAATTCATATTTGATGCAGGAAAAACCAAGAAATGGCAAGAGGCAAAATAGAAGAACCCCCCCCACCCGCCAAAGATGTTAGCTCTTGGCAAATTTTTCTATCTAGCTTTTGAAGTGACCTGAATATCCTTCAGTGACCGCGTACTCTTCTCACCATAAAGCTCAGTCACAGGTGGGGTGAAAGGCTGGGTGTCCACTGACCTTGGCTGGGGATCGGCTGCCTGTGGGTTAGCTGTCTGTCCACTTGCCGTAGCTGGGGTGGTCCGGCTCTGCTCCACTTGCCTCTCATCCTCCTTTTGGACCAGTGGGCCGGAGCGGGGAATCAGCCTTTATCTTCTTCAGTGTTGTTTTCTGATACCTTCTGTGTGTGTGTTTGAAGGAGACAAGCCCCACAAGTGTGAGGTCTGTGGCAAGTGCTTCAGCCGGAAAGACAAGCTGAAGACCCACATGCGGTGTCACACGGGCGTGAAGCCCTACAAGTGTAAGACGTGTGACTACGCCGCGGCCGACAGCAGCAGCCTCAACAAACACCTGCGGATCCACTCGGACGAGCGGCCCTTCAAGTGCCAGATCTGCCCCTACGCCAGCCGCAACTCCAGCCAGCTCACCGTCCACCTGCGGTCCCACACAGGTAGGTCCCTCCTGCTGCTCGCACGCTGGGCTCCTCACCGCCAGCTGCTGAAAAGCACCTTAAAGCACTGAGGCACCATCTCAGTACACACACGGGGAACGTCTGCTCATTGCACGGTTCGCGGGTTCGCTTTGCGTCCACCTGGAAGAGCCTTTCTCGATGAGGGAGAAAAAAATCATTGAGCTTATAACCTCATCGCTATCTTTATGCCACTCTATAACTTATTCACTAGTAAAGTATTCGATGAGAAGGTGAGCTCCATGAAATCATGAGAGAAATGTCAACAACGCATTTTTTAATAAATTTCTGCATAGTGTCTGCATTCCGGTCATTTTTGAAGTATACTCAGATGAGTTCAGCCTGGGACAGCTTCGTGGGAAAACGCAGCAGGGGAGGTCACTTAACGAGTCATTGACATTTCCTTTGGGCAAGTGTATCAGTTAGCTCTGGATACGGTGATGCTGTGTAACAATCACTACAAAACCTCAATGGCAGATTGTAATCGAGTATCGCTCACATACTTCAGGTGTAGCCAGTTGGCCAGACACTCTGTTGGTCTTGACTGGGCTCAGTCACATGTGGGGCAAAAGGCTGGGTGTCCACTGACCTTGGCTGGGGATCGGCTGCCTCTGGGTTAGCTGTCTGTCCACTTGCCGTAGCTGGGGTGGTCTGGCTCTGCTCCACTTGCCTCTCACCCTCCTTTTGGACCAGTGGGCTACCCGAGGCTTGTCCTTCTCGTGACAGTGGCAAGCACATCCGGTGGGTAGGCCCATTTCCAGGTTCTGGTTGCATCCCATTGGCTGAAGCAGGCTATGTGGTGGGGCCAGATATCAGGGATGGGGCCGGGCTCACCTACCGTGGGAGGTCACCATGCGGTTACAGGGCAAAAGCCAGAGATAGGGAGGGTAAAGAATTATGACCATTTTTGCAAACCACCACAGTCCACCATGCTGTCACACACAACTCGGACAGGTGGATACAATCACACCTTCCTAAGACCCACATAAGTCACACCTCATCACGGGGTCAGGCTCAAACCCCAGGATCCCTTGATCTCCACCAGTTCTGGGTATGGCTTCTCTTGACCTAGAGTTCCTTTGAAGTAAAAAGAGAAGTCTGCTCCTCCATTCCTGATGTCCAGTGGTGACACGGAGCCAGGGTAATTCCAGGAACCCTGCTGTCCCAGCTCCATGGATTTCCAAAATCCCTCTGGGCGCATGTCCCCTGGTTCCTGACTCTGCCCGTCGAAGCATCTTCCCATCAGCCGCCTGAGCCACTTCCAAAAAGTTGTGGAAGAAGTACCTTTGCGAAACATTCTCAGCCTGCTTCCTGCCTACCACAAGTAGGGCTCTTTTTAGTCGACGGGAATGACGGGTTTGCTGGTAGAGACACGTGCAAAATTTTGTGAGTTTCCTGTGTGTCCGTGTGCCAGAAGCCACGCCCATGATTCTCTCAGAAACTCTCCTTCCTTCTGAACCCCACTGCGGGCACTTTAGCAGATAACCTTCTGTGGCTGAAGGTTGATGTTCCTAGGAATCCTTGTCCGGCTGGAGAACCTACCTGGCGCCAACTTAATTCTTTTGGAGACATTCATGAAGAACTTTGACCTTCACATCTCTCATTTCTCGTTGGTCTTACCCCTGAGATCACATCCCCGGATATGACCTTTGTCCCCGGCTTCTGTCTTATGGTGAATACCCTTTGCTAGTTGGAGATGGGAAATCACGTCTGTGGTTTGCTCTATTCTCTCTAAATTCCATTTAGAGAAATGGCCAGTTCTTGTATGAGTTTGGCTCTTCCTTATACGACCTTATACGACCTCATCAGGCTCTTTCACTGTTTGCCCAGAATTAATCTCTTTGCTCAAGTCCCAGATTGAACAGGTGTGTAACAATCTTTATCTTCTAACTTAACGGCACACGACAGTTGGACCAAATGTTTGCCATTAAATAGTGCACCCTGCCACTTCTTTGGTCTTTTCTTGCCACCCGGTCCCAAAGCCAATGCTGCATATTTTAATTTTCTGTTATGGCAACACTCTTGTTTCTAGATACCAGTCTCTGTATTAGCTCTCTGTTGGCACGCTAGTGCAGCGTAACAAATTCTCCCACAAAACCTCAGTGGACCTAATGACATGTCTTTCCTATTGGTGTTCGGGGGATCCGCTGGGGGTCACCTCGGCGGTTCTGATCTTGGCTGGACTCACACATCTGGGAATCTGCTGGCTGTGAGCCGTCTATCCACTGGTCTCGGCTGCGGAAATCCAGTGCTGCTCCACATTTCTGTCACCCTCCTCCTGGGACCAGCACGCTAAGCCAGCCTCGATTGTCTCATGGGAATGACTGACAGAGGAGCAAGCGAGCAAAACCCAGTGCTCAAGCCATTACTTGGATCAAGTCTACTGAAAATACCATCAGCCAGATCCAGTCACGTGATTGTCAAGGCTCATAGCAGGGCATCCCGCCCCTGTCTGGAGACCATGCAGAATTGCACACGGGGCAGAGGCCATGGCTACAGGGAGGGAGGAGAGATGGTGAGATTTGAGAACATCTTTATAATCTGCAAAAGCAAGTTAAGACATAGACATCACCGATGGCCAACTGATTTTCTCCAGAAATCTCCCCCGCCTTTGTTAGAGGGGCTGAAGCACTCATTTATCCAAGTGGTTCTGATTCATTTTGATTTTATGAGGATAGACTTACCATTGATAGTAGCATCGTCAAGTTGATCTAGAAAAGGTGAATTTTCAAAAATTTAAACGTGTGCTTATGCGATGTCTCCGTAGACTGTTCATTTCCCTTTTAGGAATCCATGGCACTTAGAAAAGTTTACAAATCGTAAAATAAATAGGATTTTGCTTTGATTTTTTCATTGCTTAGATTTTCATCATCAGTGGTTTTCATAGCAAGCTAAACTCAAGAAAGATCTGTCAGCTTACATATATCAATTGCTTATTCATTCAACAACATTCATTAAGTCCCCACACGGTACTGGACACTGTAAGGACCAGGTGGAGGGCAGGAACAGACGTAGTCATTAGCTTTGGAGAGCTCATGGTCCCAGGAACTATTATTGACCGGTATGCCTCAGTTAAGAAATCTGTGATTTGAAAAAAAAAAAAAAAAAAAAAAGATGACAAAGGGATTTGAAACCTTTGCTTTCATATCAAAAATGTTAACTCTGCAGCTCAGCTGTGAGATTTCATTATCCGGTATGTCTGGGTTCCACCTCTACTATGGCTTAAAAGAAAAAAAGGTAAAAAGACTGTCACTTATTTGGGCAGGGATGTAATGGGAAAACCTAGTAGGACATCCTAGAGCAGGGATTCCGCCTTCCACAGATTCCTCCATGCAGGGATCCATGAATAGACTTTAGATGGTCCAGGAACTTGGATAGGAAAAAAAATTACATCTTCATTTTCACTAGCCTGTATTTAAATTGGGCGTGTCCTTCCATTACGAAAATTGGCAGCTGATCTATGAGTAGTGCATATGAACTTGCTGCCAGCAGAAATCACAGATCTTTTCGTAACAGTTGTTAGAGATCGATCAATATATCATTTATGCTCTTTTCTAGTTAGAAATCATTATAGTTACAGATCCTCCACTAGATCTTATTTAACGCATTCATAAAGCACACCGAGGGGCACGGGGCTGCCTCAGTTACTGGGTGGAGCATCCAACTCTTGATCTTATGATCATAAGTTCGAGCCCCATGTTGGGTGTAGAGATTACTTTAAAAAAAAAAAAAAAAGACTTTAGTAAAACACACACATTGTTATATTGTGAATTTTTTCCTTTAATTTTCTATATAATTCTTTCATTAGGCTTGGTTTCTTTTGCATTCGTATTGATTTTTATTTAGTTTGCTTTTTGTATTTAAACATTATTCTAAGAAAGGGTCCATGGGCTTCTCTACACTGCCAAAAAGGAATTGCTGGAGTCAAAGAGGTTAAGAAAAAGATTCCAAGGCCAAGAGTCAGTGAACTTTCTGTAAAAGGCCAAATAGCAAAGGGTTTGGCCTTTACAAGCAATACAGTCTCTGTCACAATTGCTCACCTCCACCTTTGTAGCACAAAACAACCATAAGCAACATGTGAACATGTTGGTGTGTGGCTAGATTCCAATAAAACTTTATTTATAAAACAACAGGCAGTGGACCACATCTGGCCCACAGGCTATAGCTTACCATTCCTTGTTCTAGAACTTCCTGTGCATGATCTTGGTGGTCTTTAGTCATACAAAGCATGGTTTAGGTTTGAGCTTCTCAGTCTTCTAGAAGTTTGTCAAATTTGCTCCCTGCCATCTTTACTTACTTGCATTTATTAAGCAGCTTATGATGATGTTTTAGACCTTATGCCAAAAAGGCCGGAACACGAGCCCATCTTTGAGCTTATGGCCTAAGAAAGCAAACATCAGTCACATGCACAGATAATTACCCAGCATCTAGGAATACCAGCTTTGGAGCCAGCCTGGGTTGGAAGGAATCCAAGCCCTGCTACGCACTACTGGGTGACCATGAACAAGCTGATGTAGTCTCTCTAGGCCTCATTTGTGCAGTAGTGCTAAGAATAATACCGATAATAAGGGCACCTGGGTGGCTCAGTGGGTTAAAACCTCTGCCTTCGGCTCAGGTCATGATCTCAGGGTCCTGGGATCGAGCCCCACATTGGGCTCTCTGCTTGGCAGGGAGCCTGCTTCCCCCTTTCTCTGTCTGCCTCTCTGCCTATTTGTGATCTCTGTCTGTCAAACAAATAAATAAAATCTTAAAAAAAAAAAAAAGAAGAAGAAGAATACCAATAATAGTACCCATCTCGTGGGAATGTTGGGATCATCAAATGAGACCACTCTTGTGACCTTGTAACGTGCTCAGCAGAGCACCTACCATCTTGGAAACAACGGAAGAATGTTAGCTGCTACTTTGTTTGCTTCAGCAATACTGGAATGGGCAGGGTCACCAATTTGCTTGAACTCTCAGTGCCGTAGGTGATTCGGATTTGCCATTCATTGAGGAAACAAATTTGGAGTGTCGTGTGCATTCAGATGTTTGCAATTTCACTTTCTCTGCTCATCTTTCAGCGACCATGAATTAAAAAAAAAAAAAATCAAGCAGCTGGATTTCGTAACTTCACAAGAACGCAGCTGGCAATGTGGGATAAATAAATTTTGCGCAATAAACACGTCTTTATTAATAAAAATCTGCATGAAGCGTAAGCTGGGCGTTTCAATCGCTTTATAAAAGACTGTTCTGATGAGGGAGCATGGAGCGGACGGTTTCCAAAATGTGTCCTCGAGTCTGTTACAACATGTAACTCAATCAGAATCAACGGATTATGCAGAATTTACACAACTGGGAACCATTAACTAGCAGAGCAGGCACAGTAGCAAAATTGAACCATAGCTTGGTCGTTTTAAAGAACATAAGTGTGTTCACAAACACTATTTTATTTGGGACCATTAAATAGCTCTTTTCAATCTCCCCTTTTTCTTGTGGGTTTTTATAAGGGTGCTGGTGGTTTAGGTTTGGGGAAAGAAAAGAAGCCCCGCCCCCCACGCCACCCCCCCCCCTTTTTTTTTCTCCCAGGGGCTGCTAGCAGCTGCGGTGGGAAAGGCTCCACTCGCCTGCCTTGGTATAAGCGATTGTCTGGTGTGTGCTTCGGGGGGATCCGCTGTGGTTGTTGCCTGCCTGTTCTTATCGAAACTCACCTTGTGTTGACAGGGGACGCCCCCTTCCAGTGCTGGCTCTGTAGCGCCAAGTTCAAAATCAGCTCGGACTTGAAAAGGCACATGCGCGTGCACTCGGGGGAGAAGCCTTTCAAGTGCGAGTTCTGCAATGTCCGCTGCACCATGAAGGGCAACCTCAAGTCGCACATCCGCATCAAGCACAGCGGGAATAACTTCAAGTGTCCGCACTGCGACTTCCTGGGTGACAGCAAAGCCACCCTCCGGAAGCACAGCCGGGCGCACCAGTCGGAGCATCCCGAGAAGTGCTCCGAGTGCAGCTACTCGTGCTCCAGCAAGGCCGCGCTGCGCGTGCACGAGCGCATCCACTGCACCGACCGCCCCTTCAAGTGTCACTACTGCAGCTTCGACACCAAGCAACCCAGCAACCTCAGCAAGCACATGAAGAAGTTCCACGGGGACATGGTGAAGAGCGAGGCCGCGGAGAGGAAAGACGCGGGCCGACAGAGCGGCCGGCAGGTGGCCAAGCTGGACGCCAAGAAGACTTTCCACTGTGACATATGCGACGCCTCGTTCATGCGCGAGGACTCGCTCCGCAGCCACAAGAGGCAGCACAGTGAGTACAATGAGAATAAGAACTCGGACGTGACGGTCCTGCAGTTCCAGATAGACCCCAGCAAGCAGCCGGCCGCGCCCCTCACCGTGGGCCACCTGCAGGTGCCCCTCCAGCCCAGCCAAGTGCCCCCGTTCAGCGAGGGCCGAGTCAAAATCATCGTGGGGCACCAAGTGCCGCAGGCCAACACCATCATCCAGGCGGCGGCCACCGCGGTGAACATCGTACCCCCCGCCTTGGTGGCGCAGAACGCCGAGGAGCTCCCCGGGAACAGCCGGCTGCAGATCCTGCGCCAGGTCAATCTGATCGCCCCTCCTCAGCCCTCGGGGTGTGCCAGCGAGGCGGGCGCGATGAGCCAGCCCGCGGTCCTGCTGACCACTCACGACCAGGCCGACGGCGCCACTCTGCACCAGACTCTCATCCCCACCACCCCGGGCAGCCCCCAGGAAGGCTCCGGCAACCAGACTTTCATCACTAGTTCGGGAATCACGTGCACGGACTTTGAAGGCCTTAATGCCTTGATTCAGGAGGGGACGGCTGAAGTGACCGTGGTGAGCGACGGAGGGCAGAACATCGCGGTGGCCACCACGGCGCCGCCGATCTTCTCCTCCTCCTCCCAACAAGAACTGCCCAAGCAGACTTACTCCATCATTCAAGGGGGAGCCCACCCGGCCTTGCTCTGTCCGGCGGACTCCATACCAGATTAGTACCTAAAAACCAAAAGAAAGGGGGAAATGGAGTGACAAAAACACGAAGTCCTAAATAGAGTTCTGTGAGAGGTTTGCTCTTAATGTTTTTAAGGGTTGTTGTGAAACCCCTCCCCTCGTAATAAATTGTAATTTTATACTGCTTACTATAATTTTTTAAATGCTTGTGATCACGTTGAGACCACCTCTGAGTCGCCGTGTTCGGAGTGTTCTGACTGTTGGCTGTCGCGGAGATGATTCCAGTCAGGGGTTGGAATTCAAGGCAGTGAGTAGTGAATACGTTTTTTTGTCCGGCTTGATTTCCCAGTTCTGAGAAGGGTTTTTTCCAATCTCATTAAAGTTGTGTGGGAGATGGGAGACTTCCCAGCCTCTCTGAAGTCATCATGCTGAAACATCCTCCCTCCAAGTCTGGGCTATTACTGTTTTAGTACATGGATACAAATCGATCGGCATGAGGACCATTTTCTACATAATGTTACATGGATACTTGACCCCCACCCCCCCAAAAAATGTCTAGTGCTAATGAGAAAAAAAGGAATGGTTTCCTAATAAATTGATATGTGAGTAAAATATACAGAATGTTAATGATTTTTTTAGAGTCACAGTATGCCTGGAGCATAGCGGGGTGTGAATTATCCTATAATTAAAGGGAATTTGAAGAAGCAAAGGCTTTTAGTCCTCTGAGCGATAGGATGCAAATGTCTTACCACCTTCACACTCGACTTAAGTATGCCTCGTGCTCAAGTGACCCCGTGATACCATTTCCATTTTGAAACTTGAGATTTCTGTTTAGATGCAAATATGATGTGAGTTCCTATTAACATTTAGGATGGCTTTCTAGGATACTGTTGTTTTAAGTATCAGTATGTGTGCCATCCCAGGGACAAGACGAACGGGACTGGAAAAGCACCTGCGTTTTTCAAAAGCCTAGGCTCTATTGAGGAAAGGGGAATTCAAATATTACTGTTTTAGAATTAAAATGCTGTTTGATCAGTAGGTGGCGCCAGAGAGCAAGCTAGAATTACCCACGCTTGTGAATTGCCCAAAGCCCTGAACCAGTTATCTCTGATTTCCAGCCTCTACCAGGATCTTCAACTCACCGTGGGCTCTTAATACATATTGAATGACTGAAACATGCTCTCACAGAGTGTCAGCAAGGATAGGTGAGGACAGCGCATTTAAATGTTACAAGAAACCTTGCATTATTTTTTAAAGATTTTATTTATTTATTTGACACCGGAGGAGAGAGCACAAGCAGAGGGAGCAGTAGGCAGAGGGAGAGAGAGAAGCAGGCGTCCCACTGAGCAAGGAGCCCCAGGGGGTGCTTAGTGCCAGGACCCTAGGATCATGCCCTGAGCCTAAGGCAGTCCCTTAACTAAATGAGCCACCCAGGTACCCAGAAAACCCTTACATTTTTACCAGACCCCTCATCACTTTGACTTTCCTAGCACACAAACATTAAAATTCTCGTGCAGATTAGCTCACTTTTACATAAAGATATTACCCATCCTCTCTCCCCTTTTCTTTGGTAATAACAAACTAAGGAAATACACAAAAGGCTATGATGCAGAAACCTTCAGGGTTTGCCTATTGGAATAGGAAAATCAGCTTCCCTTAGGAAATAGCTGTAAAGTTAGAGTTGTCTCCTTTCTTTGATCCTCAGTATTTGAACACGGGGCGGGGGGATTGCCACAATTTATTTTCATATTAGCGATGGTAATAATGAGTCATTAACTGGTTTGGCAAGAAAATGAAAAAGCTTGCAGCTTGCTGGTTAATATTTTAATAATTTCACTGCTTTAGAATTATTGCTACAGCTCTTTTTTTTTCTTAACTGAGAAGGAGAGCACTAACTGGGGGTGTGTGGAGGGGCAGAAGGTAAGGGAGAGAGAAACTTAAGCAGGCTCCAACACCAGCGCAGAGCCTGACACGAGGCTCTATCTCAGGACCCTGAGATCATGACCTGAGCCAAAACCAAGAGTCAGATGCTTAACTGACTGCACCACCCAGGTGTCCTGCCTACAGCCCCCCCCCCTTTTTTTAAGATTTTATTTATTTATCTGACAGAGATCACAAGTAGGCAGAGAGGCAGGCAGAGAGAGAGGAGGAAGCAGGCTCCCCGTCGAGCAGAGAGCCTGATGTGGGGCTCCATCCCAGAACTCTGGGATCATGACCTGAGCCAAAAGCAGAGGCTTTAACCCACTGAGCCACCCAGGCGCCCCCTGCCTACAGCTCTTTAAGAAACTATTTAGCTGTTCAGTTTTAGCCAGGAAATTTCTATTGTCGTGAACCTACTTTCTAGATCTTTCTTTCCAGAATGCCCCTTTCTTCAAATTTTAAAGGACTTTTTCTTCCTGATTAGAAATGTAATGTGCATTTCAAGATGAAAAACACATTATATTATTTTAAAAAATTAAAGTTGGGGCACTTGGGTGGCTTAGTTGGTTAAGCATCTGACTCTTGGTTTCTGCTCAGGTCACGATCTTGGGGTCAAGGGGCCAAGCCCCACCTCGGGCTCTGCACTCATTGTCAAGTCCACTTGAAACTCTCTCTCCCCCTTTCCCTTCCCCCCACCCCGTGCACACCCTCTCTCTATAAATAAATAAAATCTTTCTTTCAAAAAATAAAAAATTAAAAAATTTGAAATTAAAGTTACTAGTAATCTTACTATCCAGACATCAAAACTGTGACCATGTTGATGGATTTCCTTTTTTAATGGACTTCCTTTGTTTCTATGTTATGTATGTATGTTTTCTACTCCGGTGACAGAGTTGGGTTTGAATCAAGCATACTATTTTCTGTTTATATATTTCCTTTTGTATATTTATATCCCCAGCTAGCTGCTTCCCTCCATGCACACCTATACATGCTTCCACATACACTCACACACACAGAGTTGGATATTTTTTAACAAACCACAACGGCAAAATTTGTTCCTTATAATAAAGGAACTCTATGCAGAATTGTACAAAAACCAAGCCAGTCATCTCCAGCGCCATTCCTATTATCCTTCTACCCAAGGTTCGTAATGTTAAGTTTTCTCCATGTACATACTGACTTACACAGACTCAAAACAATCATGTAGAAAAGGTTTTTCCCTATTTTTCTAGTTATTGTACCATACTGCTTCTGCTCTTACTATCCATGTATGCACACGACTGTGGGTGAATACATCTGTCTCTAATGTTTTTCTAAGCAAAAGGTAGTAGTGGAGACATACCGTGCATTATTCAACTCCCTGCTCATGGATACTCAGGTTAAAAACAGTAGCAATCACTCTCCTGCACAATTGCCCACATTCAGTTGTGCTTTTGGAGTTACAGTGAGTGTCTGTAGTTCGTACTTGCGTATGGATTCAGATTGCTTTTTTCAAAATGTTGCCTCCTCCGTGATGCGGGCCCCAGCTCTCACCAGTCCTGGCTGTTAGCAGTCTTTCCAAGTTTTGTCAGTCAGTCTGACTAATAAAATACGCCATCTGGGCTCTGTCCATTTCCCCCGCTGGCTTTTGGATCTGCATTTCTGTGACATCTCTATATAGACTTGTTGATCATTGGCATTTTTCTTGTCTGTGAACCTAAAACACATTCTCCATCGTGTTTCTCCTTGGATTGTTGTACACTGGGAACACAAACCCCATGTCTGTCACAATTTCTTCCCTCCTGTCCTTTGTCTTCTGACTGTTCCTGTGGTGCTGTCACCTCATAGAAAGAACTCTCTTTTCCTACAGTCAGCCTTCGGGTGCATCACTTAGAGCTCTTGTTTTTTTTCTAGGATGATCACCTCTTCCCCTGAGATGAAAAAAAAGCTTTGTTTTTTCTTTAATATATGTGTTGTTTGTTTTTAGTTAGCAACTTACTGCAGCAAAAACTCCATGCCCATATGACATGGGAATTTGGGAGCCCACCTATGCCAGGACCATTTTTTAAATAAAATATTATTTTCCTTTCCATGGAAATCCTAATTTCACCTATAAATGGAAGTTCTCGAATATACTTAGTTCTGTTTCTGGAAGCTCTGCTGTATCTCACTGATCTATATCTTCTCTGGTTTGCCAGCAGCACACTTTTTATTATAATAGCATTAAGACGAGCCTGACTGTCTTTTAGGATCACAAAGCCTCCCTCTAGCTATTCTTTTCCAGAATTTTCATAGCAATTCCTAGATATTCATTTTCAAATGAGCTATCATTTTATCCAGTAGTTCTCAAGGGCCCCCCCAAAAAACCTTTTGAGAATTTTTATTAGAAATGGATCCATGTGATGTTGAACTTATACAAAGAATGACTTTTTAAAATATGTTAAATCTTATGCCCAAAAACCTTTATTCAAATCCTGGGGTAACCATTATTCATATAGTTTTCTTCATATACAATCTGTTCTTACAATATGAGGCCTATATTTCCTTATTATTCTATCATTTTATTATAATTATAAATAGGATTTTTCCATGTTAAAATAGTTGCAAACATATAATGAAAAGCTGTATTTGGTGTATTTGTCTATATTGAGTTCCCTTAGCAAACATTAATTGGGGCGCCTGGCTGGCTCAATTGGTAGAGTGTGAGACTCTTGATCTTGGGGTTGTAAGTTCAAGTCCCATATTGGATGTAGCAATTACTTAAAAACAAAATCTTTAAAAAATTTTTCTTATTAATTAACAATACTTATTTATTAGAAACTCCTGGTCTCTGACAAATATAACTTATAATGGTTATGATACAGTCATCTCATTTCCAAGTTGTTTTTTCTTGTAATATTTATACTATTTCAATTGTTTCCTTGTCCCATTGTAATTAGCCTCAGCCTTCAAACAAAGCTGATACAGCGGACATCCTTTTGTGTCTCCAGTTTTAATATGAACGTCTTTAGAATTTCCTGGGTTAATATAAATGCACTGACCCTTTGAGTGGTGGTTTTTCTAGGACCTGGGTCTTTTTCTTCTACGGCCATTTTCACTTAGAGTTTGTATCAGGGTAAGTTGCTGAATTGTATCAAATACCTTTTCAGTATCTTTTGACAAGTCCTTGGGTTTGGGACTGAAGTCTGTGGATGTAGTGAATTTGTATAGCTGGTACGAATCACCTTGCATTCCTGAACAAGCCGTGGGTCGTGTTGGCTTATTCTTCTAACAAACACACTGCTCGGTTTGCAATTATGGTATTTCGCTTGAAAGTTGTACGACTCTATCCATAAGTGCAGTTGATCTCTGGGATTCTTTTTCAGGCTCTGATTTTTGCTTGTTTGTTGTAGGTGATGCTACTCTGAAAATAAATTGGGGCTCTTCCCTTCTTTTTCAGCCATTTAGCAATAGCTTCGCCATGTCGGGAATGATCCATTTATGATGTAGTCTTCGTCCCTCTTTTGTGGCCCATGCTTAAAAAAAAAACTTTCCTACTTTTTCCACAACGACCAGTCTGCATTTTACAGCCCATGTGGCTCGATATTGGTCATTTTTATTTTGCAAAATGAAAAATTACTCACTTTGCTCTGAATTTTACATTCCGTTTAATATCCTCTTAAAGTGAGTTTTAAATCTTTGGCATTTTGAGGTGTCTGTCGGCTTTCTTATGGCTGTTGGTTTCGGACGGTAGTGGTCTCAGATCCGGGCAGGGTTTCTGTTTTTGTTTTCTTGTATTGTCAGTCTTCTCCTTAGTTTGTCAAAGGGTTTGTCTATTTTTCATTTGTATTAAAGTAAAAGCAAAACTATTCATGTGGAAGCTTTTGCTGTTAGTTACTCAGTTTTTCCTCCTCCATTTTATTCATTTCGGCTTTTCTCTTTTTAATTAATCTTCTTCCTGCTTTTCTTTCTGTTTATTTTGTTATTCTAAGTTCCTCTAAGTTCGATGATTTTGAGGCTTTCATGATGAAAGCATTTAAAGCTACGTATTTTCCACGGTGACTTAACCCAATGTTAGAAATCATTTTTTTAAAAGTTCCAATCATGAGTGTCCTACAAATGTAAAATGTTAATGGGTGAACTGTCATGAAGATATTAATGAGTGCATTGGTTTCAGCAGGCTCCAACAGGCTCCAACAGGCTCACAGGAGAATTCAGCGCATGTTCAGTTGCATAGGCAGCCAGAAATTCACACGCATACAGAGCGGCTCAGGTGTCTCCATGGCAACCTCCGGACTTTCCGTCGGGACAAAGTGCATTCACGTTTCTGTGGATGAGTTGTTTGCCTTATTACATGTTTCTGTGCCTCAGAAGGTTGTAAACTATCTCAAAAACAATGAAAGGCACGAATGTCCAAAGAATTAGATAACCCAGAGCAGGGAAGACATAGGACACCCCATCTTTCTCTTTTGCCTATTTTGGGGTCTTTCAAAAATGTTCACAATAGGGGCTCCTGGGTGGCTCAGTGGGTTAAGCCTCTGCCTTCAGCTCAGGTCATGATCTCAGGGTCGTGGGATCAAGCCCCGCATCGGGCTGTCACATAAATAAAATCTAAAAAAATTTTTTTTAATTTTTAAAAAGTTCACAAAATCCATATTCCTATAGATTTATATATGAAGTATTCTTCTTTTGTAAGTTCTAGATGCTTTGCTATTTCGTTTCAGAGTGGGTTGCTTGGTTTGGTGGGTTATAGAAAAGGACGTTTCTTATTTTTCAAATAGTCACGATGTGGAAAACTGTATTTGGAATTGTAGTTTCTGATACTCATAGGCCTGAGGATGTGATCTATGAAAATACATACACTTTGTTATTTATTAGTTTATTTTTTAGTAAGATTTTATTTATTTATTCGAGAGAGAGAGAGAGAGAGAGAGAACCCTTGGTGGGGAGGGGCAGAAGGAGAAGGAGAAGCAGTCTCTCTGCGGAGCAGGGAGCCTGGGTGCCCCTGTAATTTATTAGTTCTTTCAATGACAATGCATGTGACCAGTTTTTGCTATGATTGACAGGTATCTATGAAATAAGCATGTTAAGGAAAAAAATTAACATTCTAAATAAAATCTTTAAGGGCACCTGTGTGGCTTAGTCAGTTAAACATCTGCCTTTGGCTCGGATCATGATCCCTGGGTCCTGGGATCGAGCCCCACATGGGACTTCCCTGCTGAGTGGGAGTCTGATTCTCCCTCTCCCTCTGCCCCTCCTCTACTCATTCACTCTCTCTCACTCTCAAATAAATAAATAAAATATTTAATAAATAAATAAAATCTTGTTTAAAGAGGCAGTGGGGTGGGGCGCCTGGGTGGCTCCGTCCATTAAGGGCCTGCCTTCGGCTTAGGTCATGGTCTCCGTCAGCATCCAGGAACTGAGCCCAGCATCATCCATCCAGGTCACTGCTCAGCGGGGAGTCTGCTTCTCTTTCTCCCTCTGCTCTCCCCCGCCCGCCCCCATAACTCATGCGCACTCTGTCTCTCAAATAAATAAAATCTTTTATAAGAAAAAGAAGAAGCACATTGACTTAATTATTCACTTCTCATCTTTTCTGTCTGATAAAGTTTGAAAGAAGTATTTGTAAACCTCTCAGCATGGTTATCTTTCTTTTAAACCAAGCTTTTCTTATATCTACTAGGGTGTTTTGTTTTATTATACCTTGCCCCATGTTGTTTGAGGTGTATGAGTTCGTGGTTATTATATGTTCTTTGTCGATTTTACCTTTTTTTCCTTTTTTCTATACCTATTCTTTCCATTCAGTAGCTTTTGACCTTACATTATACTTTATCTCTTGATAACATTCTAAGCCCTGCTTTATATTTATTTACATTTATTTTTATACATTTTATACATTATTTTTATACATTTATACATTTATATTTATTACATTTATTTATTTACTGTTGCCTACACTGTTATTTAAGATATTTCTTTTATCAGCTTCCCTTTGTCTTGGATAGGAGAAGTCACACTGTTTGCTTTTATCATAGTCACATAGACTTTGTACATTCACTTCTGTCTTACCGAATATTTACTGTTTATTAAACTTCATGATTTTTTTCTCTCTTTTTCTTTCTAGCTATTTCCTCTTCTCTTGAAAGTTCCTGCCTGTGTCTCCATTCTGCTAACAGTTACTTTCCAAACTTTACCAATTATTTGTAAGTTCACTTTTCTCTAGTGCCGTCTCAAATATAAATAGTGACCATGCCCCCACCTCCTACTGAAAAGTCTCGTTCCCCCATGACAGGAGGCCTTTGAACCTCATCTCTTGCTGCAACCCCCTTCTCCCCAAATCCCAAATTTTGCTAAGACAGTTCATGGGCTTCTTTCCAAGCTTCCGCTAAGTTTTGTCCTGTGGTTTGTCTCATAATTCCTGTGTTACCTTCACCCACTTAGATCTGGCCAAAGATGACAACGGTCATTGTCTGACATCGTTTCTTATATATTCTTCCTCTTCCCTGTTTCGTGTCTTTACTCTGATCTTACCGTCATTCTGTGAGAGTGAGTTCTTGAGTATACCGCTTAGAACGGGCACCTCGGTTGGCGTTTCTTTCATCCGGCAGATGAATGATACCTTTGGGCGTAGGATTCGTAATCTTCAAATTCTGTTCTAGCGGAGATGGAAGGTGTAATACCCATCTCATCCAGTTCTGAGGTGCCTTAGAGCTGGTGACCCGCCATGTTGAGACAAACTGTCAGTGTTGCTAGAAAAACAAGTGGGGACTCACCTCACTCACCTCAGCCAGGCAGAATGAGAGAACCAGATTCTGAAGCTTCCAGAATAGGGAGAGGGTCTTGAACATGGGGCTTGAATGTTAGAATGTAGAAAATTATTTTGTTGTTCATCTCCTCCTAATTCTCAGCAAAAAAATTATGATTCTGTCATTTGAAGTTTACATTTTTTATTCCTTATGACCATACAGCGCCAAGCTTTTTTATTTTTTTTCTAATTGAAGTGTAATTGACATAGAATATTATATTAGTTTCAGGTGTACAGCATAGTGATTTGTTACATATATATATTACAAAATGATCACCACCGTAAGTTTAGTTACTGTCGGTGCCGCACAGTAGATCCCCATGTCTTATTTATTTTATAATTGGGAGGGGGCATCTCTGAATACCCTCCACCTAGTTCATCCAGTCCCCCACCCCGCTGCCATCTGGCAACCATCAGTTTGTTCTCTGTATTTGTGAGTCTATTTTGTTTGTTCATTTGTTTTGCTTTTTGAGTTTAACATGTGAGATCATATGATATTTGTCTTTCCCTTCCTGACTCATTTCATTCAACATAATTCCCTCTAGGTCCATCCATGTGGTCACAAAAAGCAAGATTTCATTTTTTGTGGCTGAGTAATGCATACACATCACCTATATATTGTACCAAATCTTTATCCGTTCATCTGTGGATGGACACTGAGGTTGCGTCCGTATCTTGGCTGTTGTAAATCATGCTCAGTGAACACACGGGTGCCAGTGTCTTTTTGAACTCGTGTTTTTATTTTCTTTGGGTAAATACCCAGAAGTGGAACTGCTAGATAATATGATAGTTCTATTTTCAGTTTTTTTAAGGAAACTCCTCAGTGTTTTCCATAATGGTTGCAAGAATTTATATAGAGCTCCAAGCTTTAAACATGTTTTCCATACCAGCTCATCATTAGAAACCATTTCTGGGGGCGCCTGGCAGACTCAGTCAGAGAACCACATGAGTTTCATCTTGGGGTCATGAGTTTGAGCCCCACATTGGGTGTAGAGATTAGTTAAATAAATAAACTATTAAAAAAAGAAGGAAACAACTTTTTGGTTGGTATGCTGTAAATAACATAAATATATTATGCATTTTGATAATTATTAAATATAAGGAAAATTTTACTGGCAATAAATGTGTTGATGAGATAGATAGGCCTACTTTTGAATCGGCTTATTTACATATCCTTGATGAACATTACCTAAGAACAAATTCTTTTTTTTTTTACCAACTGCTAGAAGAAGATACAGGTAATCTTCAGTTATTTTCTTTCTTCTTGATGTAAAGTCTGAGAAGTCTCTTCCATATAAATAAGGATATGGAGAGAGAAATTGTATTGTTACAGTGATGCTTCTCAATTATTTTAATTCCTTCCAAATGATGTGCTAGAAAATCACATAATGATCAATCATAACTAACTGGGTCAATTTTGTGAAAAGCAAAGAACTGAAAGTCACCTGGGATTTCTCTCCCTGGGTAGGGAACACTTTCTCAACACTGACCCATGATTTCCAACATTTTGTCCTTTTTTTTTTTTTTTTTTTTTTTGTCCCAGAGATTTTATAGCTCCATGCATTGATTTGGTGCAGATTATTCAAGGGGAGCCACCTTCTGGTATGTTCTTAAATGATCAATTTTAGGAAAAAGTGCATACAAAAAACGAGAACCTGATAATTGATTTCTTTAAGCACGCCCTTAAAAAATATTTGCACGTGGCCAAAATACAAGAATCTTAATGGAAGTCCCTTGTCTTAGAGCAGTGGTTCAGCTTCCGGTGTAAAGAGCCGGATAGTAAATATGTTCGGCTCTGCGGGCCACATGGTCTCTGTTGCAACTGTGCACTCCGCTGTGGAACATGGAAGCCATAGGTAGTATGTAAAGGAGTGGGTGTGGCCATGTTCCAATAAAACTTTATTTATGGGCATCAAAATCTTAATCTCTTAAAATACTCACATGTCAGGAAATATTATTTTTCTTTTGTTGGTTTTTTTTTTGCAACCATTCCAAAAAAAACGTGAAAACCATTCTTAGCTTACAGATCGTACAAAGACAAGTGCTAGGTGATAGTTTGCCAGCTCTTGATCTGGACCCTGCACGCGGTAGGTGCACAATAAATATTTATTAAATAAATGGCAGTAATGATTTTCAGTGATAAAAGCTAGTACTTACTGGCTCCCGATGTGCCAACACAGTGCTGAGTGCTATACACAGTAAACTCGTTTAATGCCCCCAATAGCCCATGAGGGAAGTGCTGTTATCACTCGCATTGTGCTGAGAAGGATATGTTTCCCATCTTGCCTAGTGTAAGAATCACCTGGAAAATGTGTTAAAATGCCCACAGCCACAGCCCAGCTCTGGAAATTCCAGTACAGTGCCTCTGGCCGGGGGCCTGATAATCAGTGTTTGAAATCTAGAGCCTCTGGAGATTTTTCTGATCCAGGCAGTTAAGAAATACTAAAATATTGAACCAGAAGCTCAGAGAAGGTAAGAGACCTGCTTAGGAAAAAATTAAAAATTTAAAAATTTAAAATTTAAAAAAAAAAAAAAAAAGGAGAGCTCTGCTCAGGGTCACACAGCTCTTAGCAGTAAGAGGTCTAAACCTAAAGTCAGCATCAAACCACCTGCCTTGTTCTTTTTTTTTTTTTTTTTAAGATTTTATTCATTTATTTGATAGAGACAGAGAAAGGGGAGGAGGGACAGAGGGAGAGGGAGAAGCAGACTCTCTGCTGAACAGCGAGTCTGATGCGGGGCTCCATCAGAGGACCCTGAGACCGTGACCTGAGCCACAGGCAGACACTTAACCTCCTGACGCACCAGGCCCCCACCTGCCTGTGTTCTCACCAGCATGTTTTCGGGAGTCATGACCTTCAGCCAACTTGCTAAATGGCTTATGTGCAGGACTTCTCTGCCCTTCTCCCCAGGGATCTCGGTGGGATACTAAGTCGGACTGGGCGGCCGTTTCTTTCTCTCCTGCGAACCCACCCCATTGTGAATGACAGACCCAATTCTGGGGCACCTTAGTTTACAGTATAGTTTGGGGAGTTCACGTTCGTGTCTTTGCTGTGAGCTTGTGCACGCCAGGAAGCCTCCGCTCTGTGCTCACCGTTGCTCGGCCATGCTCCAGCCCGCGGAGCTGGTGTCCACAGGCTGCGGTTGACTTTCCCACGGGTCCTTTTGAGGAGACCAAGAACTCAAGGGCTGTGTCCTGAATCACGGTCCCTGCTGGCATCCTCGCTACTGATGCTTTTTCTTTCTTGAATTCACCCATTTTGGGTTTGGGCTTCAGAAGAGTTCTCCTTTCCGCCAGGGGACTTCCTGATCTTACACAGGAACTGCAGGTTCAAGGAGCTCAGGCTGCAGAGGGTGACTCTTGCGGAAACTGACCCTTCACTCTTTAAAACGCTGTTTCACTACCTAGTTCTGTGCTTTCCGCAGGCACGTGACCTATGCAAGGTCACTCTGCTGGTGACTGGCCGGATGGCACTTGAGCCCAGCCAGCGCCCTCCACACCTTGTTACTTCCTTCCCCAGCACTGCGTGTCTCCCCGGTGGGGAAGAGTCCCTTTTGCCCCCTGTTTGGTTTAGCTTTCTAATTTTGCTCGGTGCCTCTGACTTCATCCTGCTGTGAGAGCAACAGGGCGCCCCACCCCTGTAAGTCCCCAAACCAGAGAACATAAGCTTCAAGGAAGGTTACAGTTTAATCTTGAGTTATTAGGAGCCAACAGGGTCACAGTGCCATGTCCTGGACTGTGGGTGCTTTTCCGTGCATAAGTCCCCTCCCTACACACACACACACACACACACATAAACATTTAAAATTATATTTTGCAACCATGGGGGTACAGAGATGGGTAATCCAGAAGGGATCCCATTCCATTGTTTTTCTTTTAATGTCAAAAGAAATGAAAGCACTTTCACGGACTCCTCGCCAAGCATGATGCCTGCTGAGCCTAATGGAAAATGGGGCTGGGAGATGGTGATCAGCATGAGGAATGCAAGAGAAGATTCGTTCTACAGGGAGAAGAGAGAGGTTGGGCGGACGGATAATGTACTTATCTTTGTTTTGCCCTAGGTAAATTTTTTTACAAACGCTTTCCATTTTTTATTTTTGTATTCTTTATTTAAATTCGGTTTAGGGTGTCTGGGTGGCTCCGTGGGTTAGGCATCTGCCTTCAGCTCAGGTCATGATCAGCTCAGGTCATGATCCCGGAGTCCTGGGATGGAGGATCGAGCCCCCATGTCAGGCTCCCAGCTCAGTAGGGAGCCTGCTTCTCCCTCTCCCTTTGCCCCTCCCCACCGTTCATGCTCTCCCTCTCTCTCAAATAAATAAATAAAATCTTTTTTAAAAATAAATAAACAAGTACGGGCACCTGGGTGACTCAGTGGGTTGAAGCCTCTGCCTTAAGCTCAGGTCGTGGTCCCGGGGTCCTGGGATCGAGCCCCGCATCGGGTTCTCTGCTCAGCAGGGAGGCTGCTTCGCCCTCTCTTTCTGTCTGCCTCTCTCCTACTTATGATCTCTGTCTGTCAAATAAATAGATAAAGATCTTTAAATAAATAAATAAATAAATAAATAAAAATTCTCTTTAGTTAACATGCACTGTATTATTAGTTCCAGAGGTAGAATTCAGTGATTCGTCAGTTGCAAACAACACCCAGTGCTCTTTCCATCAAGTGCTCTCCTTCGTGCCCATCATCCAGTTACGTCATCCCCCTCACCCCCCTCCAGCAACCCTCAGTTTGTTCCCCAGAGTTCAGCAATCTCTATGGTTTGCCTTTCCCCTATGTTCATCTGATTTGTTTCTTAAGTTCCACATATGAGTGAAACCATATGGTATTTGTCTTTCTCTGATTTAGTTCACTTAGCATAATACCCTCTAAGTCCATCTATGTCATTGCAAATAGCAAGATTTCATTCTTTTTGATGGCTGAGTTATATATATATATATATATATATATATCTCACTTCTGTATCCATTCATCTGTTGATGGACGTCTGAGCTCTTTCCATTGTTTGGCTATGGTAAACATTGCTGCTATAAACATTGGGGGTGCACATGCCCCTTCAAATCACTATGTTTGTATCCTTTGGATAAATACCTAGTAGTGCAATTTCTAGGTCATAGGGTAGCTCTATTTTTAACTTTTTGAGGAACCTCCATACTGTTTTCCAGAGTGGCTGTACCACCTTGCATTCCCACCAGCAGTTAAGAGGGTCCCCCTTTCTCCACATCCTGGCCAACATCTGTTGCTTCCTGAGTTGCTAATTTTAGCCATTCTGAATGGTGTGAGGTGGTATCTAGTGGTTTTGATTTGTCTTTCCCCGATGCCAAGTGATGTTGAGCACTTTTTCATGTGTCTGTTGGCCATTTGTATGTCTTCTTAGAAGAAATGTCTGTTCATGTCTTCTGCCCATTTCTTGACTGGATTTTTTGTTTTTTGGGTGCTGAGTTTGATAAGTTCTTTATACATTCTAGATTCTAAATGCTAGCCCTTTATCTGACATTTGCAAATAACTTCTCCCATTCTGTCCACTGCCTTCTGGTTTTGTCTACTGTTTCCTTTGCTGTGCAAAAGCTCTTTGTCTTGATAGAGTCCCCATAATTTATTTTTGCCTTTGTTTCCCTTGCCTTTGGCGATGTGTCTAGCAGGAAGTTGCTGCAGCCAAATTCAAGGAGGTGGCTGCATATGATCTCTAGGATTTTGTGGATTCCTTCACATTTAGGTCTTTCATCCATTTTGAGTCTATTTTTCTATATGGTATAAGAATGTGGTCCAGTTTCATTCTTCTGCACGTGGCTGTCCAATCTTATCAACACCATTTAATGAAGAGACTGTCTTTATTCCATTGGACATTCTTTCCTGCTTTGTCAAAGATTTGTTGACCACAGAGTTGAGGGTCCATTTCTGGGGTCTCTATTCTATTCCATTGATCTATGTGTCCGTTTTTGTGCTAGTACTGTACTGTCTTGATGATTACAGCTTTGTAATAGAGCTTGAGGTCCAGAATTGTGATGCCACCAGTTTTGGTTTTCATTTTCAATATTACTTTGGCTATTTGGGATCTTTTCTGGTTTCCTACAAATTTTAGGATTGTTTGTTCTAGTTCTGTGAAAAATGTTGATGGCATTTTGATAGGGATTGCATTGAATGCGTAGATTACTTCAGGTAGCATAGATATTTTAACAATATTTGTTTTTCCAATCCATGAGCATGGAATGTTCTTCTATTTCTTTGTGTCTTCCTCAATTCCTTTCTTAAGTGCTCTATAGTTTTCAGAGTACAGATCTTTTACCTCTTTGGTTAGTTTTATTCCTAAATCTCTTATGGGGCTTGGTGCCATTGTAAATGGGAGTGATTCTTTGATTTCTCTTTCTTCTGCCTCATTGTTAGTGTATAGGGATACAACAGACTTCTGTGCATTGATTTTATATCCTGCAACTTTGCTGAATTCCTGTATCAGTTCTAACAATTTTTTGTTGAAGTCTTTTGGGTTTTCATATTGTCTGAAAAGAGTGAAAGTTTGATTTCTTTGACAAACTTCTTCTGAAAGTTTAACCAGTTCAGATGCCTTTTATTTTTTTTTTCTGTTGTCTGATTGCCGAGGCTAGAACTTCCAGTTACTATGTTGGACAACAGTGGTGAGAGTGAACATCTCTGTCCTGCTCCTGACCTTAGGGTGAAAGCTGTTTCCCCCCGTTAAAAATGATATTTGCTGTGGGTTTTTTGTATATGGCTTTTATGATATTGAGGTATGTTCCCTCTCTCCCTACACAGCAGAAAGTTTTTACCAAGAAAGAGTGCTGTATTTTGTCAAATGCTTTTTCTGCATCTGTTGAGAGGATCATATGGTTCTTATCCTTTCTTTTATTAATGTGGTGTAGCACATTGATTGATTCATGGATGATAAACCCCCCCCTCGCGGCCCAGGAGTAAATCCCACTTGATAGTGGTGAATAATCCTTTTAATGTACTGTTGGATCCTGTTAGCTAATATCTTCGTAAGAATTTTTGCATCCATGTTCATCAGGGATATGGCTCTGTAGTTCTCCTTTTTAAGTGGGGTGTTTGTCTGGTTTTGGGATCAAGGTAATGCTGGCCTCAGAATAAGTCTGGAAGTTTCCCTTCCATTTCTATTTTTTTGAACAGTTTCAGAAAAATAGGTATTATTTCTTCTTTAAATGTTTGGCAGAATTCCACTGGGAAGCCCTCTGGCCCCGGACCCTTGTTTGTTGGGAGATATTTTCTATTTTTTTAAGAGATTTTATTTATTTATTCATGAGAGACAGAGAGAGAGGCAGAGACAGAGGGAGAAGCACTCCGCAGGGAGCTTGATGTGGGACTTGATCCCAAGACCCTGAGATCACGACCTGAGCTAAAGGTAGACACTTAACCAACTGAGCCACCCCAGCACTCAAGTTGGGAGATTCTTGAATCCTGATTCAATTTGTCTGCCAGTTATTGGTCTGTTCATGTTTCCTATTTCTTCCTCTTTCAGTTTTGGTAGTTTATATATTTCTAGGAATGCATCCATTTCTTCCAGATTGCTAATTTGTTGACATATAATTGCTCATAATATTCTCTTATAATTGCTTGTATTTCTTTGGTGCTGTTTGGCATCTCTTCTCTTCCATTCATGATTTTATTTATTTGGGTCATTTTGCTTTTCTTTTTGATTAGTCTGGCCAGGGCTATATCAATCTTGTTAATTCTTTCAAAGAACCAGCTCCTAGTTTTGTTGATCTATTCTACTGGGGTTTTTTATTTTTGTGTCATTGATTTCTGCTCTAGTCTTTATTATTTCTCTTCTCCTTCAGTACTGAGGCTTTATTTGCTGTTCTTTTTCTGCCCCTTGAGGTGTAAGGTTAGGATGTGTATTTGAGACTTTTCTTGCTCCTTGCAGAAGGCCTTCCCTCTTAGGACCATCTTTGCTGCATCCCAAAGGTTCTGAACATGTTTTCATTTTCTTTTGCTTCCATGTATTTTTTTTTAATTCTTCTTTAATTTCCTGGTCTGGCCATTCGTTCTTTAATAGGATGCTCTTTAACCTCCATGTACATGTGGTCCTTCCAAATTTTTTCTTACGGTTGACTTCAAGGATTGTGGTCTAAAAATATATAGAGCATAATCTCAGTATTTTTGTACCTGTTGAGACCTGATTTGTGACCCAGTATATGATCTGTCTGGAGAATGTTCCACGTGTGTGTTCTATTGCTTTAGGAGGAAATGTTCTGAATATATCTGTTAATTCCATCTGGTCCAGTGTGTCAGTCAAAGCCCTTGCTTCCTTCTTGATCTTCTGTTTAGATGATCTGTTTATAAAAGTTCTTAAGATATCATTTATATAGGGGCTCCTGGGTAGCTCAATGGGTTAAGCCTCTGCCTTCAGCTCAGGTCATGATCTCAGGGTCCTGGGATTGAACCCCCTACATCAGACTCTCTGCTCAGTGAGGAGCCTGCTTCCCCCTCTCTCTCTCTGCCTGCCTCTCTGCCTACTTGTGATCTCTGTCTGTCAAATAAATAAAATATTTTTTAAAAAAGATATCATTCGTATACTATAATAATTCACCCTTTCAACTGTATAATTTAATAATTTTTAGTACATTCACTAAGTTGTGCAACCATTAACAGCATCTAATTGCAGAACACTGTCAACACACCAGGAAGAAACCCTGTCCCCATTGGCAAACACCCCCTATTCCTCCGTCTTCTTAGCCTCTGGCAACCACAGATCTGTTTTCTGTCTCTAGCTTTTGCCTATTCTGAGCATGTCACATAATTAGAATCAAACCGTACAGGATCTTTTGTGACTGATTTCTCTTATTCAACATAATGTTTTCAAGGTTCATCCACATCATAATGTGTAGTGCTCCATTCCTTTTCATGGCCATATAGTATTTCACTGAATGGCCAGACCACATTTTTGTTTATCTGTTCACCAGTTGGATGGAAATTTGGTCCAGAGTGTCCTAGTTTTTGTCCTAGTTTTGTCCTAGTTTTTAAGATAGCAATATATTATAACATCATCCAATTTTTAGAATTATTGGGGAATTTTTATGATAATACCCACTACATATTGAGCAATTACTCTCTGTCAGTCACACTAACCCACTGACCATCCCCAGCAGCGCCCCCTAAAGGAGGTATTATTACCACCACCCTCTCTGGTGACTGATGAGGCTGAGCAATGGAATGGATAAGCAGCTGACCCTGGGTCACACAGCTAGTTGATTTGACTTAGTTTGATTTGATTTGAATCATACGGTGATTAAGATCTTATTCTGGAGCCAGAATCCCATGTTGGAAATCCAGTAAAAAGCAGGGCACATCCATCCATCTCTGCATGAACATGAAGACAAAGCAGTAGATCCTAGCCTAGGGGCCAACATGAAAATAGTAGGACATGGCAGGGAAATGGCACATTTTTCTTTCAGGTGAGGAGGAAGGGTAGAGGTGCCTGGCCAAGGAGCTACTCGGTTCTTTTACTAAGCTAACGTCCTTTGAGCACTTACCATGAGCTGGGTACTTGCTAAATATTTAACTGCTGCCTCCTACAACCAACTCCCAAAAAAGTCAAGAATGGACCAGAGGAAAGTCCTATCATTTCTTCCAGCACAAATTAGCATCACTTAGCCCCCAGGAAATGCATCCGTCTGTACGTGGATCATATTTACTTGTTTTAACAAAGATCTACTTATTTGTATTTTTAAAACATGGTTTCTCAGGAGAGTTAAGACTTGGTACTTGTGTCTCTTCTTCCTTAAATCAATCTCTTTCCTGTTTAAAAATTAACTATAACATTTTATAAGAATTAATTTAGGAAGCAGTTTTTTGGTTTTTGTTTTTTAAGGATTTGTTTGTTTATTTTTGAGAGAGAAAGAGAGTGGGGACAGGGACAGAGGGAGATAGAGGCAGATTCTGCACTGATCAGTGCAGTGCAGAGCCCACCACAGGGCTCGAACTCACGACTCTGAGATCATGACCTGAGCTGAAACCAAGAGTCAGATGCCATCCCAGGTGCCCCCAGCAGTTAAGTTTTTAATGCTGATTTTGTGGTTCTTGAGCAGTGGTGACGGTCGGTTCCCTTGGGCTATATTTTTCCAGTACTACTCTTCCCCTAAGACTTAATTCACTGATTTCCGAAAGTGGAACTGGATGTTGTTTAGTTATTGGACTGAGGGAGACTATAGAGCGAATGTTCTGGAACCAGCAACCGTTATAATACTGGCAGTTCATTGGTAGAATCGTTCCGGGCACATGTGTAGAACTAGTAACAGGCCCGAGGGGCTAGGAGGACGCCAGGTCATATGCCTGAGCCCCTGCCTTGAAGCGGTTTATTGTCCAGTGTGCTATTGTTTCCTCTACCAAAATTGTGGGTTTGGGGGTCTGAGACTGACCCCTCTAACCCCCCAGAAGAAAGCGCTCAGTAAATGTTCACTGAACTCATTCACTCGTTCGATATGTGTTTTTTGAGCACCTACTATGTGCTGCCTGCATTTTTGGAAACATGGGGGTTATCACTGAGCAGAGAATGATCCTCGCCCTTGTGGAATCTGCCTTCCAGAATGGGGAAACAGACAACACACAATAAACAGAGCACATACATGTGTTATAGTGTAAGGAGGTGACGAGTGCTCGAGGGGCAATTTGGTAAGGGAAGAGGGCTTAAGGTTTTAAATAGGGTGGTCAGGGAAGGCCTGACCTGAGTTAAGAGTGGAACAAAGCCTAGAATGAGGGAGAGAGCAAGGAAGGGAGCCATGTGGATATCAAGAGGAAGAGAATTCCAGAGGGAAAAGCCAGTGGAAAAACCCTTTGATGTGGCTAAAGAAGGGAGAGCAGGAAACAGCAGCAGGCAGACCGTGAAGTTGATGAGAGAATGATTCTCTACATTTTGTGCGTATCTGATGTATATTATAATCCTCATTAAACCAATGACAGCAGTTGCATTCATTCAGCAAATACCAATGTCCAAAGGGGCGTACATAGGGTGTTGGTGTCACGAGGCCGTCAGGGTCCTTGCCCTCTGGGAACTCGCAGTCAAGTAAGGCAGACAGGCAAATACATATTTACCACGGCACCTGAGGTTTCTAGCGGGGGCCCCGGAAGCATGACGAGGAAGCCATGTGACCCAGATTTGGACCGCCCAGGGGAGGCTGCTTGTGCAAAGTCAGTGAGGCGTAGGAGGCACAGCTGAAAAGCAGGAACCAAGCAATGGGGGATGAGCATTCCAAGGTGGACGGCAGCACACACAGGTCTGGAGGGGGAGAGGTCATTTGTAACTGGAGCATTTTTCCAGAGGGAGGATGGGCGGGGGGGGGTAGGGATTGGTGTTTCTCGGGGTGTATTAGGCTCCTGGAAAGTTGATTTCAGGAGAAAAGAGCGCCCCATTTATAACATAAATTTAAGATGGCCATATAGTTCCTCATCCGAACTGGGACACCGCTGGGAGCGAAGAGGCACTATTGATTAACAATGCTGGGAAAGCAGGTGTGAATCAGCTTCTACCTGCTGTTGTTGCTGCTGGATGGAAGCCAGAAGCTGTAAAGTAATGACTAGTGCTCCACCCTAGCGGTGGAGTGCAGCATTGCAACCCCAGGCAAAGAGAGTGCCACATCCCACGGGATAGTTTTCCAGGAAAAAGTACAAGTCCCATGCCACAATGCTTCTCACTGTTTGGGTTTTCAGCCTAGTGCTTTCGATATGAGTAGTGTAAATGTATCTGTCAGTCTTCATCAGTCTTCACCTCGTGACTGGAATCCTGTTTTCAATGTTAACAGCTGTGCTAGATTGTTGTTTCCAACTCAACACTCCCTCCCTGGTCTGGGATTATAGGTATCTTCCCTTGTCCATTGGCATCATGGTGGGTGGAATGCGTTTCCCTACCCCCCTAATTCTGGGCAAAGCCATGTTTTTGCTTTGGCTAATGGAATTCTCATAGACCTGATGGGAAGAGGGGCTTTCAATGTGCCTGTATGGTGTGCCTTATCCTCTTGTTCTCAAGCAACCTTGAGACCTTGTCATGAGAAAAACATGCCCGTGTGGCTGATAACCCAAGGAGAAATGGACAGACCAATGGAACTGACCTCAAGCCAACCCTCAGCCTAGAGCCAAACCCAGCAGAGCCACAGTGAACTCCCAGACCTATAAAAAAGAAAATAGACAGTCATTGTAGAAAGCCACTGAGATTTTGAGGTTGGTTGTTACACAGCAAAATCAGACCAATACAGCAGACTATGAGTGAAACCTCCAGCTTACTATTGCCTATGGAATTGCCGTATCCAGTATTCGGTATTTATTTGGATGAATGAGATGATGTTTCCCCTACAATACTACTTGAAAATCACTTTCAACAGAAGCGAGTTGAGAAAGTACAATTTGGAAGCAAATTATATGAGGAGGTGAGTCAGGAAGTCATTCTCCTGCCTGGCTTGCTCAGCGGGCCCATGGAGGACTGGAACAGCTGGCAGTAGAGGGCACTGATTAGGAACAGGGGTCCTGGAGTCAGAAAGAATTGGGTTCAAATCCCAGTTCTGCATCTTCTCAGAGATATGACCCAGGAAGTGACCTTAACCTCTCTGAACCTCAGTTTCTTTTGCTTTAGCGCAAAAAATGTTACCTCTATTTTAGAGTCTTGTAAAGTAGGATTACATTAAGCAATACACATTGAGTACCTGACACATCGTAGGCCGTCACTTGGTGTAGCCACATGCACTAGCAAAACTAATGATATGCCTTCTCATCCTTGGGGAACCCATCATCCTTGGGGAACCCTACTAACTCATCATTAGTAGGGCCATTCAGGAGCCACCTCCTTCCTGTGCAGAGGGGATGTCATTGTGCTCACCTGGGTCGGGGGCAGTGTCCTGCCTGCCATTGTACAAGCTGGTGAACATCCGCTACTCCCACCACTTCCTTGCAGCTGGAGGACAAGCACGTGACCTGGGCTTGGCCAGTCAGATGCTCTGACCCAAGCGTGAGCAGGCAGCAGAAACCACGGGTCAGATCCAAGTTCATTCACAGTGAGAGCATTTCGGCAGAGGCCTGAGCAGTGTGTGATGGTGGCAGCAAGGGGTCTGGGGAGAGTGGGGTGGAGTTTAGAGGTTCCCGGCATCAGTACCAGAGTTGTCTCCCTGCACCATCCAAAGCAGATAGTCCCCCAGTATGGGTATGTCCTTCATGGTGACACTTAGCTGGCCGGCCCCCCTCTCTGCCCATTACCTGAGCCGGGGTCTCCGTACTCCTTGAGGCACTTGGCTGACTCATGTGCTGCCCATAAGTTCCTGTTCTGGTTCAAATGGCCAGTGGTTTCTGTTAGGAATCACCAACAAAACCCAGCATTCCCAGAGAGAGCAGCTTTGATTGGATCTTTTGTCACCGAACAAAACGGAGGGCTCCAGTGGACAGAATTTGAGGCCATACCAACATAGAAGTCCTTGCTGTAGACTCAGCCCTTGCCCTAATCCAACTCAGATGTTTTTAACTCTAGTCGTGTAAACCTTGGTGTTTTTATGCAGAAAGAGCCCTCCACCCACTGCCAAGGGCACTGTCCTCCCTTCTGAGAGCTGCATGGGAACCAGCTTCAGGGCTGGCCTTTGATTTCATCATAAGGGAGAACTCTTGAAAGTAAACAAATCCCAGTAATTTTTTTGGTAACAATTTTCAAACATACAGTGAAGTTGAAAGAATTTTCTGGGGAACACCCATATTCTGTGCATGAAGATTCAATCACCATGACATTATATTTGCTTTATCGAATATCTTTACATTATGGTAAATTTTTCACTGAAAAATTTAATACGTGCACAAAGTAGAAAAATTGAAACATTTCAGTGTGGTATCTAATGGACAATTCTTCTCCTTCCCACACCAGATTCTCAACTCCCCTCCCCAAAAGCTATTATGTGCTTACCCATGCTTGTATATATAGATTTTGTTTCTTTTCTTTGTTAATTAACTAAGATGGACCTTTAATCTACATAGTGTCTTCTCTTTTCTCTTTTTCTATATCTTTTCTCTTTATCTATATCTTTCAGGACTTTTTCCACAAAGTTTATTAAGCACCTACTATGTGACAGGCATTTTCTCTACACAGCAAGCACCCTGACAGTTTGGAATAGTTTCACGCCACCGTCCAGGGCTTAAGATTCAGACATCATTCCATAGCAGCTCATGTGTGACTAGTTCATTCCCTTTTTTTTTTTTTTTTTAAGACTTGGTTTTAAAGTCATCTGTATCCCCAATGTGGGGCTGGAACCCACAACCCCAAGATCAGGAATCATAGCCTCTACCAACTGAGCTAGCCAGGCACCTCTAAACTAGTTCTTTTTTTTTTTTTTTTTTTAAGGTTTATTTATTTGAGAGAGAGAGCTCAAGCCCGCAAGTGGCAGGGAAGCACAGAGAGAAAGGGAGAGGGAGAATCTCAAGCCGGCACTTCATAGAGCCTGATGCAGGACTTGATCCCAGGACCCTGAGATCATGATCTGAGCTGAAGGAAGACACGTAACTGACTGAGCCAGCCAGGCGCCCCAAAACTAGTTCCTTCTTAGAGGTACTTTTAATCCAAGGCTTAAATGCTTGTAAGACCCGGGTGACAACAAAAATGTGGGAAGTATCTGCAGTGAAAGCGTGGCCACCAGACGTCAGGAGATCAGAAGCCAGAGCTAGTTCATCAGTTCTGGGAATTCTCTGCCATAGATAAGACTCAGATATCCCACATTTATCCCTTTGTTTCATTTTCTTTCTCTGACTCTGCACCTCGTCCTCTATTCTGTATCTTTCACATACCCCTAGGCTTCTCCCTAGGCTTTTTGGGTTTTCCTGATTCCAGGCAAGGGGAGTCCCTCCCTGGTCTTTCTCAACGGCTTGATCAGATATTGTCGACACTTTTGGTTATGAGCAACAGGAAACACACAAAAACTAGCAGAAGTAAAAACACTTCTGGGACAGACACTAGGTAGTTTCCAGAACCTGAGAAAGAAACACAGGGGTCAGAGCTAGTCCGGGGACCTGAAGACCTGGGGACCTACGGCAGGGAGGTGGTCTTGTGTGTGTCTTCTTTCATGATCGTGCCCATTGTGGCAGATCTTGGCTTGGCTTTGTTCTTTGCCCCTGCAGACGGGTTTTCTGTACATGGCAGAAGGATATGGTCACTGGCAACTCCAGCTTAACCCCATCCCAATTCAGTCAACCCAGAGGGATTTCTCTGCTCTGGTATAGAAATAGTCCAGGGATGGTTCTCCACTGAGGCACGTGCCCAGTGCTAGAGCAGCTTTGTGGTCTGGGGAACTCAGTGAGCTAGGACTAGCCCATCCTGCCCACTGACCATCAGCAGCTTTCTAGAATTAGCTGTTGGTTTAAGACCTCTTGGGGAGCTTCCTGGGAGTCATCTGAAACCAGTTCTGTATTGGAAGAAAGAGTCAGGCCACTCCAGACTGGCAGATGGTAGGTTTAGTAAGCAAGGGAACTTACACATGATGGTTGTCTTGGGCAAAAGCCACAAGATGAACAGATGTCCGCACCTTCCTGCCGAATCTTAAAGGCTTAATTTTTTAAATTTTTTTAAAGATTGATTTATTTATGAGAGGTGGGGATGGCCAGAAGGAGACACCGTCTTAAGCCAACTCCGCACTTAGCGTGGAGCCCAGGGCTTGGTCTTCTGACCCTGAGATCACAATCTCAGACGAAACCAAGAATTAGACACTTAACCAACTGCACCACCTAGGCGCCCCTTAAAAATCTACATATTAGGCCATAACTGGTTCAGTCATGTACCACCCAGATGGTCTAAGCACCACATCACTATCTCAAGGCTATGTCCATGGGGCAGCTTCTGGGAGCCGGGAAGGCAAGCAGAACCCGTATTTCAAGGATTGGGGAGAGAGTAAGGAGCCTCCTGTTGCTGGGGTCCAGCTCACAGATCAACCAGTGGTCATATCCTCTCGATGACCTCCCCCAACCCTGCCATCCCACCACAACTAGCTCTCCAAAAGAAGAAGGGTCGCGTTGTCATACAAAACCATAAAGCTTCCCTGTGGAGGCCTTGAGCCTCTGCTCCCTCTGCATACCTCCTTCCCTGTGCATTTCCTGGATGATCCTTGGGGATTCACTCTGCTCCAATATGGGGCCGACACACTCCCTTCAAGGGGGAAGGGCATGGTCCAATGCTTGGCCAACCCAAGTACTCCCTGACCTTGGTCAAAGACATGGGGCCAATGCAAGGGTCAGCAAAATCTTTCTAAAGCAACAGAAATGGTTGCTGATTCAACAGAAATCTCTGATAGTAAAGATTTCAGGGGTAGGGGGCCATCCAGTCTCTGTTACGGTTCTAGCATAAAAGCAGCCCTAGACAATAAACATTGGCAAAGGAGCCTGTGTTCCCACAAAGCCTGTTTTGAGAAACAGGCAGCGGCCCGATTTAGACCATAGTTTGTCATCTCCTGGTCGAGAGGATGGGCCGATGACCCAAGACAAGGCAACCAAGCCTCACCAGGGCTGAAGTGAGTCTCTATGTCTAGCCAAGGGGGAGGGAATTAGTCAAGAGCAAGGACATGGGGAGGCGGGGCTCCCCCAGAGCGGGGTCAGAAGCTGCCCGGCCCCTGAGAGAGGGGCCTGAGAGCAGGTGGACGCACAACACAGCTGTGCTGAGAGGAGCCCAGCAGGACCAAGCCGGCAGGATGTTGAGCCCCTGGACAGAACCAGAGCTGAAATGAAAACGTCCTCCTAACCTTGCGTTCTTGGGCACAAATTATTATTTTTTTCCTAAGGGAAAAAAAAAAAAAAAAAGGAAGGGTGTTTTGTTACTTGCAAGCATACAAGCCTGATTATTAGACCCTCTGTGACGGAAACGGAGTCCGAGGAAGCCTGGGGTATCCCTAGTAATTGATAGAGTCATTTTTCATTGACTGCTCCGCTCCCACTCTGCCGAGCATGTTACAGCGGCCCTGAATAGTGGACAACGCAATAATGCTCTTTTTACAAACGAGAAAACTAAGGCCCAGAAATAGTAAATCACTTGGGGGCACCTGGTGGCTCAGTTGGTTAAACGTCTGACTTCCATGATGATCGTGGGGCCCTGGGGTCAAGCCTCATGTGGGGCTCCCCACTCATCGGGGAGTCTGCCTCTCCCTCCGTCCCTCCCCCCACCAGGCATGTGCTCTCTCTCTCATATAAATAAAATCTAAAAAAATTTAAAAACTTATATTAGAAGCATTTGTTCCAAGCTGTAGAGCTATGACTTGACCAGTTCTGTCTTAGATATTTCTGAATATTCTTTAGGCTGCCTTATTCCTCAATGAGTGTCTCTGGTGAAAACATCACACCTTTTAGTTCTTTGTACACTTTTTATAAGCCCAGCCCCTCAAGTTAAATACATTTATCATATTGATTGGTTGATTGATTGATTGATTGATTTAGCATCCATAAGCTTGTCAGGCATGCATACTTCTTTTTTTTTTTAAGATTTTATTTATTTATTTGACAGAGATCACAAGTAGGCAGAGAGGCAGGCAGAGAGAGAGAGAGAGGGAGAAGCAGGCTCCCCGCTGAGCAGAGCCCGATGCGGGGCTTGATCCCAGGACCCTAGGATCATGACCTGAGCTGAAGGCAGAGCCTTTAACCCACTGAGCCACCCAGGCGCCCCAGGCATACATACTTCTTGTGGGTGAACTTTACCAGATCCAGTATTTTCCTTACAACTTTGAGAGGAAAGCAGCATGGATATTTACTGTCAATTTCTTAGGCGGTAAATCTGAGGTCCAAAGTCATAGGTCCACCACCAATCCGGCAATGCCAAGAGTCACCATCTCATCCAACTTCCCCGTTCCATCTGCAGCCTGGGACTCATGCCCCTAACAGAGCAGGGAGAGAGCAGCTGGGGGGCCTCACACCTTTCCAATATGGGAAGTGGTTTGACATCCCCCAGAAGTGAATGCGGCAGGAGTAGGGCTCCGCCAAAACCCATTCACGCTACTCCAGCAACCAATGTGTTCCTTTTAAGACTAGAATCCCTAATGTTTTTATGAGCGCTTTCATGAATAATTCACGCATTCACAATGTCCAAATAGCAAAACAAAACAATAGAGGATGGTATACATGGAGATACGTCTCTCCCAGCCTGTGGAGTTCCCTTCCCGGTCTGTACGCGTAACTGCTTTCCTTCCTACCTACCTTTCATTCTTTCTTTCCCAATTCTTCTTTCTTTTTGGTTTTCTTTTGCTCTTACTGGGGTGTCCCCAGTAGCAGACCCTGAGACAAGGATTGGAGAGCAAGCAGCTTCTTTGGGAGGTAATCCCTGGAGAGGACCATAGTGGGGCGGGTCGAGAAAGAGCAGATACAGAGCGTGTTACCAGCACAGTCACCACCCCGGGCAGCTGGCCCTGACCTCTGCCGGGAGCCCCTGGGAGGCAGGAAGGAACTAATGCCTCGGAGTTAGGCCCTGTGGGGCGAGGGAGCTGAGGTATTTATTCACCCATGCCCAGCATTTGCTGATTGAGCCACTCCTGAGGTGACAGGAAGAGATGACCAGCCCACGTCTTTCTGGCTACTGCACAGGTGGGCAAAGGGGACGCTGGCCAACAGAGAAAACCCTCAGGAAAATAATGCAGGTACTGAGAGCCGGAAACCAGGCCGGCGGGGACCAAGGTGACAAGGGCGAGGCGATACAGGTGGGGCGCCAGCAGCCATTGCTACGCTCTAGCCTTCCAGGGTCTCTTTATACAAACATAAGCAAATATGTTTCGCTTTTGCTTCCTTTGCTTTTTTCACTTAATATATTCAGAAAATCTTACCATATGAGCATCTAGATTCCTCATTCTGTTTTTTCTTTTACATAGTGTGCCATTATGTGGCTTTACCACAGTTTATTCAGCAAGTGACCTGTAGACAGACACTTGGGGTGTGTCCTGGCTGTTGCACTGTCGGAGAGCTGCAGGGAGTAATCTTGCCGAGGGGTCATTTTGTGACTGTGCCTGTGTCGCGGGAGGGTCAGGTCCCAGAAGCCCGCCCGGGGTTGGTCGGGCACACAGCCACCCTGTGAGAAGCCACAGTCCCAGACTCCCTTGCAGCTACATGGGACCACGTGACTAAAGTCTGTCCAAGGGGACCTAACCAAGAAGTGGCACGCGCGCGCACACACACACACACACACACACACACACACTGGGTCACTCTATCAAAGGCAGCCCCTTGCCTTCCTCTCGCTCTTTGCTCCTTCCCGTGGACCGGATCCCAGGTGTGGGTGCTCGCCTTGAGAGAGACACGCTCCAGGGGACAGTAGAGGAAGAAGCTAGGAGTTGGGTTCCTGGATGATCTCTCGGAGCACCGTCCACCAGAAATAACCTCCTGTTTTACCTGTCACTTTTATTTGGTCTCTCTTAAAAAAATCTCAAAGCACTAGCCTAACTAAACACAGGACCACACGAGGCCTGCCTTCTAGTACGGCGGAACACCGAGTGTTCCAAACACAGCCCCCTCCTCTCTGTTTCTCGGATGCGGCCCCAGCATGCCCAGCACGACGTGGGTATTAAAGTCGATCACATTTATAAATAACTTATCATGTTTCACAGTTTTCAAAATTAGTGCAGTGTCCTGGGAGTAGGTCACGGTTCAATAGTGATTATCAGTGACAGTCTTCATTGTTTACTGTTTGTCGATCCCTTTAATACATTCCCTTTTATTTTTTTATTATTATTATTTTTATTTATTTATTTTTTAGAGAGAAGGAGCTTGCGAGCAGGGGGTTGGAGGGTCAGAGGGACAGGGAGAGAGACTCTCAAGCAGGCCCCATGCTCAGCACAGAGCCCACCACAGGGCTCCATCTCATGACCCTGAGATCAAGACTGGAGCCAAACCCAAGAGTCCGTCGCTTAACAGACATTCCCTTTCAATGCTCAGGCAAACCAGCTGAGGTAGTAGGTAGGATTATTGTCCTCGTTTTACAGACTGAGGCTCCACGGGTTAAGAGACTCGCTCAAAGCACGCGTGTGTGGCGAGCGGGACTCTGGTAAGATCCACGCAGAATGTGTTCTAACCCAACCCCCCGCATGGGGCGAGCGTCGGTGAGTGTCCACTGTTCTCACTGTCAGAGTCACTTCCTGGCCAGTGTTGCTGTGTCTCAGGTGAGGAGAGGGGAAGTAACCTTCACCTTGGTCAGACCAAGTCTGGGATCTGCCTCTGGATGTGTCGGTGGTTGAACAGGGATAGAGGGGAGAGGAGAAGCAGGAAAGCGTTGACGGGGTCCCGCTTGCCATACAAGACCCTTGCGTCCCCTTCCCACGCCTCCCCTGCCTTCCTGCCAGCATTCCGCCCACCTCCAGCCAGACCGAGGGTCCTCAAAAGGGCCATCCCTTTCTTTACCTCCTGGTCTTGGCACAGGGGTCCCTTCTGCCCCAAATCCTCTTCGCCTCACTTCTCCAGCTGCCCAAGACCTACTCGTCCCATCCACCCGGGGAAGGTGGAAGCTGCAGGAAGCTTTCCCTGACCGCCATGCGACCCTTTCCCAAACGGTGTGTTGTACCTGCCTCGTATGCTCCCTCCTCGTCCCTCTGTGACTTCCTTCAAGGCTCGCTTGCTGTTGCACTCCTAGAGGTGAGCGACCTCACGACCAGATGGAACCCAATTCATGTTTGCTAAACAGATGAATGGCCCCAAGAGCAAAAGCCCTAATAGACAATGTCAGAGTCAGGGAGACTGTGTGGCCCACGACACAGAAACCCTCAAAGAACCCACGGGTGACAGTTGGCCCGGGTGATTCCGGCATTGTCATAAAGGGATTGGAAATTCACGTTTCCTAGGACGAGGGAAGACAACGGACAAGCCCAGTTCTGCCACCCCCTCCCCCAGGTCTAGAAGCTTGGTTCCTTCTTCTGGGACCACATTCCTTCAGAGTTCGGGAACCACCAAACCTGTAGGAGCCAGCCAGTGGACGGGAGGCTGTTTTCTCTATAAATAAAGGGCGTTGATCCGTTCTGTCGCCCACACAGTATCCTCCAGGAATTCTTCTCAGCGTTTCCTATTCTAATCCTGGAAGGGGAGGGGCTGGGGTGTGGGAGCAGAAAGGAGAGAAGAGGAAGTGAAGATCGTGCCCTAGTGACTTTTTAACGAGTTCCTTTTTTCTTTTTTTTTTCCATTCTCATTTTAAAAAGTCACAGACACTGATGGAACCTAAGTTGATACGGTCACATCAGAAAATAGTTCGGGGAGTCCCTAGGAAAGTTGGGGGTGAGCCTGTGCTATGACCCATCTAGTCCTCCTCCCCCATGCGCTGCTTGTCTCACACTTACGGTCTCACACTTACTGCACAAGAGGTGGGGGGGGGTCCTTGTTAAAATGCAGATTCTGGGCGTAAAGCAGCTTATTCACAAGAGCCACAGAAGCTGTGTAGGAATGTTCACAGCGATGTTGCTCATAATTACCAAAATGGAAACTACCCTTTGGCAGTGAAGGTATAAAATGTGGTAAATTCGTGTGGAGCTTATGCGAGAGTGAAAATCCGCGGCAGCTACCTACAACACCAGGGTGCGTCTCACAAACTTAAAGAAGCGACAGAAGGAATATTAGCCATGTGGTTCCAAAAGCGGCAAAACTAAGCAACATTATTTAGGCGACAAAACTACTATTGTTGTTGTTTTTTAATTGGAGTATCTTTGATGCACAGTGACCAAACTGTTTTGTTTTGGTTTTGGGTTGTTTTTTTTTAAGATTTTATTTATTTATTTGACAGAGATCACAATTAGGCAGAGAGGCAGGCAGAGAGAGAGAGACAGAGAGGGGAGGAAGCAGGCTCCCTGCTGAGCAGAGAGCCCGATATGGGGCTCGATCCCAGGACTCTGGGACCATGACCTGAGCTGAAGGCAGAGGCTTTAACCCACTGAGCCACCCAGGCGCCCCACCAAACTGTTTTTAAATAAGAATTGCACAAAATTCGAGCTAGTGGAAGAAGGTGGCAGAAAGCAGGAGAACCTAATGCATGGGAACATGTGAAGAGTTACTTTGGTACTAAGAATGTTCTAGACCTTAAGTGGTTGGTGGTTACAAGGGTGTTTTTTTTTTAGTCCATAAATTGTACATTTGGGTTTTATACACTCTTGGGGTGTGCCAGATTTTATGATTTGAAGCTTTTTAACTTAAGAGAGTGCCAAAAAGTGTTTATCAAGCTGCCATTCAGACTTCTGTCCTGTCCCCAGGAATAATTCATATCACCAGTCCCCCATCTCCTCTGCATTCACGTGTGTCTGTATATCTGTGTGCCTGTGTGTGTCTGTGTGTGTTTAATTTCATAGAGATGCTGTTATATATGTATGTTTTTACTGTGCTATTGTATGTATGTACGTATGTATGCATGTGAAACGCATACATAACCACAATAACATAATTTGTATACCTTTCTTTCCCTTGAATATTTCGCTTAACATTTTTTAAAAAGATTTTATTTCTTTATTTGACAGAGAGAGAGATCACAAATAGGCACAAGAGAGGCAGGCAGGGGGTGGCGGTGGGGGAAGCAAGTTCCCCACTGATCTGAGAGCCCAAGTTGGGGCTCCATCCCAGGACCCTGAGATCATGACCTAAGCCAAAGGCAGAGGCTTAGCCCACTGAGCCACCCAGGCGCCCCTCACTTAACGTATCTTGAAGAACATTCCATATCAGTGCACAAGGAAATACATTATTCTCCGTTATGGTCATACAGAATGTATTCCATTGTATGACAGAACCATAATTGTGTTAATTATTGCTTTATAAACTATTTAACTTATTAACTGTCAAGCAGTGTGGGAATTCACTCCATTTTTTTTTAAAAAAGGAGGTAACACTAAGGATCACATCTTCTTACACAGACCTTTCCAGGCTCTCCAGTCCTTCCTCCCTCAAGCCACTACCCAGCCGCCATCTTGCTCAACACACAGCCAGTGTGTATCCTTCCAGCACCTTTTAGTTTCCGGATTTTCACTTTCACCAGTGAAAGCCTATATGGATTTGAGTAGGTGTCTAATTCTGACCGTGTGGAACTTGGCTTTTCTTCAGTGCAGTGTACCTGGAGCTCTAACCGTGCATGTGTACATAAGTCTGAATGATTGCTTTTGTTTGCTGCCTGGTAGTCCAGGGTATGGCTAGACCACAGTTTAACCTGGCCAGTCCCCTGTTGTTGGGCTGTTCGCCTATTTCTCAATGGTGTTTGGTTTTGTTTTGTTATGTTTACTATGACAGTGCTGTCGCCACAGACATCCTTGGATGCGCTCCCTTATGCACATGGGCAGATGTTTCCCTAGAGCACAGATGGAAAGCAGAATTGATAGATCACTGGCAGGGCGCATTTAAGAGGGGATTGCCGGACTGCCCTCTGCCGTGGCTGTAAACACTCGCACTCCCACCGGCAATGCATTAGGAGACCAGACTCCCCCCGCACTTGCTAGCGGTAGATGTTACCAGCATTCTTAATTTTTATTGATCTGATAAGAGTCGAAAGAGGGGAATTTATGGTTATTTAATATTCATTCCCTCATAGTGAGTAAGGCTGAATACCTCTTCATGGGTTGGTTGCCCAGAATCTGCTTTTAACAACATTGCCAGGTCATTCTTCCACACGTGAAGGTCTGAGAGGCAGTGAAATCCCAATCCGTGCCTTAACAAGGTCCCCAGGTGATCAGACGCTCATGTTAAATTTTGAGACACGCTGGAGTCAGAATCTGCATTTAACAAGGTCCCCAGGTGATTCTCACGAGCAGTCAGTGTGAGAAGTGCAGCGTGGGGAGGAGTAGTCGGAGCATAGTATTATGTGCTTTTTCGCTAATATGGGTGTGTTTCATCTTCCCTGTTCAGGCAAGATAAAAAGGGTATTTCAATTTATTTTAACTTGCATTTCTTTCATCATAAGTGAACTCAGACTTTTTTTATTTTTTCAACTTTTACAAGCCTTTTTTTTTTTCTGGGAACCAGCTGGTCACTGATGCTTCTTACTTTGCCTCAAACATCCCAGAGCTGAGCTTTTTTTTTTTTTCTTTTTTTTTTAAGATTTTATTCATTCATTTGACAGACAGAGACCACGAGCAGGCAGAGAAACAGGCAGAGAGGGGAGGAAGCAGGCTCCCTGCTGAGCAGAGAGCCCGATGTGGGGCTCGATCCCAGGACCCTGGGATCATGACCCGAGCTGAAGGCAGAGGCTTTAACCCACTGAGCCATCCAGGCGCCCCCCAGAGCTGAGCTTCGTTACCTCCTCCAGAAATGCTCTCTCTCTGGCTCTTCCCATGGCTGCCTATTATTACATCAGGTTTTAGCTCAAAGGTCACTTCTACCCAAACTCGGCTACCCTCCTCTGTACCGCCCGGTCACTCTCAGTCCACATCACCCCATGTCATCTTGATTGATCCATCCTTATCTGAAATGAGCTCATGCCCTCACTCTTCATTCCTTCATTCGTTCTCTGGCTGCCCGGCTGGGTCTTGTCTGTCTCGCATTATCAATCTGTACTGCACACCTGGTACCGAGCCAGGCAATAGTGTGAACTCAAAAAACTACCAGTTGAAGAAATAAATTCCTGGCAGAGAAAGAAGTCTTTACACCCTCTCTGGGAGTCATTTATACCTGGATAAACATTTATTCATTCATTCATTCCTATATCCATAGCGGAGAAAGTTAGCAGAAAGGACAGAGGTCAGATGAGCAATGCCTTTTTCTCTTAAAAAAGAAAGCCATTACTTGAGCAATATTCAATGAGTCCCTTTGAATTTCTCACTAAATATACATATGTTGGTGCTCCTGGATGACTCAATCGGTTAAGCGTCCAGTTCTTGATTTCTGCCCGGGTCATGATCTCAAGGTTGTGAGATCGAGCCCCACTTTGGGCTCTGCACTGTGGAGCCTGCCCAAGATCCTTTCTCTTCCACACCCCTCCCCCCCACCCCTCCCCACCCCTGGACTCATGCTCTCTCTAAAAAAATAATACAGGTATCCTGAAACTGGCATGAAAGCCTAGAAAATCTGCAACTCAGAAGGGTTGGGTGAAATCAACACGGGCTTGTTTGCTTCCAGTTTATTTCCATAGACAACAATATCTGTGCCTAGTTAATTGGAACCACCAATTCTGAATGAGGGTGAGCTATTAGTATACATGGTAACTATTATAGTAAACTAATACATGTGCTCTGTTATTATAAATAGTCTTGGTTGACACTTAGAGAGTACAGCCTTGGCACTAGACATTGCTTTTTGTCCTTTGCATAGAGAAAATCTGTTTATCCCTGTAACCGTCCTAGCTATATTAGCATTGCCATTTTATTAATGACAAAACGGGAGTACACAGCAGCTTTCCCAAGGCCACACAGTCACAAAGCCAGGATTCCAACTCACACTGGCCCTAGAGTATATGTTATTTACTGCCTCTCAATCTTTAATCAATCTTTAATCTAAATGCTTTATAAAGAGATCTAGAGGGATAAGGAGAATCTTGTGTAATTCAGAGGTGCACCGTGTATCTCTTGGCAAAAGACTTGAGTTATCAGAATTACAGAGAGTTTCCATTTTTCCTTTAAAAAGGGACAAGCGGGGGCGCCTGGGTGGCTCAGTGGGTTAAGCCGCTGCCTTCTGCTCAGGTCATGATCTCAGGGTCCTGGGATCGAGTCCTGCATCAGGCTCTCTGCTCGGCAGGGAGCTTGCTTCCTCCTCTCTCTCTCTCTGCCTGCCTCTCTGCCTACTTGTGATCTCTCTCTGTCAAATAAATAAATAAAATCTTTAAAAAATAAAAAAATAAAATAAAAAGGGACAAGCGTTGAAAAATCTGACCTTCTCTTGAAAGGGACTACCTAATAAGCATTTAAAAAAAAAAAAAAAATCAGGGGTACCTGGGTGGCTCAGTTGGTAAAGTGACTGCCTTTGGCTCAGGTCATGATCCCGGAGTTCCAGGATCAAGTTCCCCATCAGGCTCCCAGCTCTGCAGGGAGTCTGCTTCTCCCTTTGAACTTCTAGCGTCTCAAGCTTGTGCTCTCTCTCTCTCTTTCTCTCAAATGGATAAATAAAATCTTTTTAAAAAATCAGGATGAAGATGATATAGAAAGAATGAGAAAGTAACTTATTTCTAGAGAAACATCCTGTGGTGAAAATATTTTGAAAAGCATGTTTGTCCATGGTTTTCCTTGCTCTGTGATTTTGTTGCTGAAGGACAATGAAAAGGAGGCACCTGGAAAAACCTCATTCTGCATGTTTAAACTTAGCAACAGAATTTTCTGATCTGTTTAAACACTGTCCAAGTACAGTGCATCTGAAATCCATCTGTTAACAATGTTAGTAATGCCTCCTCTTCAGTTTAATTGGCAAAAGCCCCAGGTTGATTATCAGGGAAGATGAAAATTTACGAGCTGGATTTCAAAAAACAGTCAACTTGTGTAATTGGTGAATGGGATTGGAGGAAAATCGTGACTTATTGCCAGTAAATGATACCTTTCTTTCACTTAGATCTCTAATCTATGAGTCGCATATATATGATATATAAAATAATTTTTATGTATTTTATATATTATATGTAATATATAAAATTTATATATATTATATATTACATGTAATATATAAAAATAACTTTTACATATTATATATATTTCTTTCTTTTTTTTTTTTTTAGTAAGCTTCATGCCCAGTGTGGGGCTTGAATTCACAGCCCCTAGAGGCTCATTCTCTACCGACTGAACCAGCCAGGCACCCCTATATATATATATATATATATTTTTTTTTTTTAAGATTTTATTTATTTATTTGAAAGACAGATCACAAGTATGCAGAGAGGCAGGCAGAGAGAGAGGAAGGGAAGCAGGCTCCCTGCTGAGCAGAGAGCCTGATGTGGGGCTTGATCCTAGGACCCTGGGATCACGACCTGAGCCTAAAGCAGAGGCTTAACCCACTGAGGCACCCCGCTGTCCTTACTTTTGTGAAAAGCAATTTTTGGTTTGTTTTTTGCTGAAGCCATACATGCAGGGAAAATGCAAATCAAGACCATAGTGAAATGTCATTGTATATTAATTCGACATCTGTATATTAAGACATCTGATAATACCGAATATAGGAAAGGATGTGGCTGCACAGTATTTCTTACTTTGCTGGTGGGAATGTAAATAGGTGCCACCACTTTGGTGTAATCTCTTAAACAGTTCCCTACAATCCAAAAATGTGTACATTCACTTAACCTCTGACACTTTCTAGGAAGATCATAGATCATATCCACACGATTCAGAAAGACCGGGATACAATTCAGGCGCCCATCGACAGGAGGACAGATGAATAAACTCCTATTTTCACACCATAGACTATAACACATCAGTCAGACAAACGACAGTGACAGCAATTTGGATGATTTTAGCAATATAATAAATGAGGGGGGACTCCTAGAAAATTACATACCCTTTTAAAGCTCTTTAAAAATTAAATTTGGGGTTTTTTTTTTAAGATTTTATTTATTTATTTGAGACAGAGCGTACAAGCAGGGGGAACAGCAGACGAAGAGAAGCGGGTTCCCTGCAGATCAGGGACCCCAATAAGGGGCTCCATCCCAGAATCCTGGGATCATGACCTGAGCCTAAGGCAGATGCTTAACTGACTGAGCCACCCAGGTGCTCCTAAAATTGTGTTTTTGAAGATTACATGTAGATGCAAAAGGGCTTGCTGAAAAGTTGAAGCAAAGGAGTGAAGTATGTGGGGTTTTTAGGCTGATGGCTGTAGGAGAGAGACGTAGGTTAGGTGTATGCTCCTGGCTTTGGGAGGTGGGTTCCCCGGTATTTATTAGATCCTAAGAAAACGGGGAGCAAACAAGCAGCCAAACAAACATAGCCAGCAACGGATCGGTAATGACCAGGTGTCATGTACCAAGGGTTAATCCAACTGTGTGCACCGGAGCTGGCAAAACACTATAAAACTATTAAGTATATAGCCACACGTACGCACCTCGGGCGGTATAAAGGGATATCCGATATCTCCCATCCTTCTGGCTGGGTTCGCTTCCCCAGAGGCACCCACTGTTCCAGCTTATCCAGTATCCTCATGAGACTTTCCACAAGACAGGATAAACATAAGCACAGACCTATGTTTTCAAGTGGCTTTCTGTATATGTGTACCTTACAGGCACATCCCAAAGAAAAGTTTAAAAGTTTCTTTAAAAACAACAAGAGGGGTTCCTGGGTGGCTCAGTGGGTTAAGCCTCTGCTTTTGGTTCAGGTCATGATCCCAGAGTCCTGGAATCAAGCCCCACATTGGGCTCTCTGCTCAGCAGGGAGCCTGCTTCCCTCTCTTTCTCTGCCTGCCTCTCTGCCTACTTGTGATTTCTCTGTCAAATAAATAAATAAAATCTTAAAAAAATTTAAAAAATAAAAACAACAAGAAAGGGGGGGCTCTAAAATTTAACCTAGGGCCACTTAGCTGGCTCAGTGGGTAGAGCCTGCGGCTCTTGATCTCCCTGGACTGAGTTCAAGCCCCACGTTGTGGGGTAGGGAGTACTTTTCTAAAAAGTCAGTAAAATACATAAATATATAATTAAATAACTTAACCTTAAGTGACATCACCAGGCATTACACAGCCATCCCTAAAATCCATTCACCATGTGAAATGGAAGTTGGAGAAAAATAGCTGAGGTTTTGGAAAAATGTAAAAATTGTCTTCTCGCAGGCCTTGCCCTAGCATATGCTAACGGTAGCCCCGCAAAAGGCAAGTTAGAGCGGCTGTTGAACCCCAAGGGGCCGCCCAAGGATTCAGACCGGAACCTGAGCCTTTTCTAGCAAGGGCCCCCACGTGATTCGCAGGTTTGGATAAGCTTAGGGCATAGCTCCGCCTTAAGCAACTCCCCAGTTTGTAGAAAGTAAACACCTGAGGGATGTAGGTGGCTTCCTTGCTCCCTGTTGGATGTCGCTCACCTGGAACAAGGAGGGTCCCCCTCGGGTCTCATCAAGGTACCAGCCAGTCTGAGCATGAACGCCGATTAGCTCAACCACCTCCCCCCCAGGACCACGCCTCAGTCACCTGCTGGGCGGGCCCACGCCCCTGTTGGCGGCGAGGCCTCCCGTGCGTGTGGTCCGAGACCCGGAGCGCCCGAGTCACCGCGTGCGAGGGATGGGGTGCGGTTTGGGGGGCGTCTTACAGAAATACAGATTACTGGGCTCTGCCGCGTGAAGCCAAAACTTTCGGAATCTGCGTTTTTAATGGGCTCCTCAGCAAAGCGGTTCATCTGCGGTTGGAGACTCTCTGGCCTCATTTAAATTTTAAATACGAAGATGGTGGAGGTCGTGCTTCTCAACCTTGGCTGCACATCAGAATAACCTGGGGAGCTTTAAAAAAAAAAAAAAAAAAAAAACAACCACCCCAATGCCCAGGTTTCGGCCCAGACTAATTAAGTCAGAATCTAAAAACACGGCCTGTGCCGCAGCCGCGGCGGTGGCCTCGCCTGGGAGCTCGTTAGAAATACCGAAGCTCAGGCCCCACCCCAGACCCACTGAGTCAGAATCTGCATTTTAACGAGATCCCCAGTGAATCGAGCGCACATGAAAGTTGGAGGCGAGCTGTGCTTCTGAAATTTTAATGGGCAAACGAATCACCTGGGGATCTCGTTAAAATGCAGACACGGTTTCTCAAACTTTAATGTGTATGCGAATCACCTGGGGAGCTTGTTAAAATGCAGATTCTGATTCAGCGGGTCTGGGGTGGAGCCCGAGAGTCTGCATTCCTAACGAGCTCTCAGGTGCTGTGGGCTGCAGGGGCGCGGACCACTCTTCCCCCGGACCCCCGAGGTCTTGGCTCCGGGCCAATCAGCCGTCAGGGTTCTTGATAAATCGCCCCGCTCGGCTGAGGAGCAGAATTGCCAGGACATGCGCGCTCCAGCCGGGGGAGCGGGGGGGTAATTTCCGAACTCCGGGAAGCGGTTGTGGGAGGCAGGCCACTCGCAGCGACTCGCCGGGGGCCGCGCTCTTCTCGCCATGTCGCGGCGCAAGCAGGCCAAGCCTCAGCACCTCAACTCCAAGGAGCCGCAGCCCGCGCGCCGCGAGTTCGCAGAGGCTGGCCCCGGGGTGGCGGGGGTCCCGGGTGAGTAGCGCCGGGGACGCCCCGCCTGGCCGCTGCCGGCAGTTTCTCGGACGCTCGGGGGGGACCCGCGCGGGTGCGGGGCTCCGGGCGTGGAAGGGCGGGGGAAGCCTCCACCTCCACCTCGAGCGCTTGGGGCTGGGACCTCGGCGCCCTCGCCCAGCGCCTTTGTAAGTTACACCTCCTTGTAAATTCTGCCTTTTGGGATAAACTGTGCCGCTCCCCGCAAACGCTGGTAAATCGTGGTTTTTCACCCAGACACGCTGGGAGGGTGCTCCGAGACCCCTTCGGAGGGCCCTTTTCGCGGCGCGCCGGCGCCCGGGTCCCCGACCTCCTCGGTGCTGGCCTGGGGCGGCGCGCCTGGAAGGTGGGCGTTCGGAGACCCGCGTCCGGGCGGGGGGGAGAACGTCCGAGTTTCCGCCGGGCGCTGGAGCTAGGTGCTGGGGAGAGGGCAACAGCGGTGAGCAAGCAGACAGAATCGGGTTCTTCTCGAGTTTATGGCTGAGTGGGGTCGAGAAAAACGGCCCTCGAGAACGAAGAGGGAGCCGTAAAGGTGCGTTAGGGGTGAGCGATGGAAGCAAAACCTCACCAAGCTGGGAAGGGAAAGATGCGGCAAGGGGGGAGGGGGCACTTCGAATGCATCGTCCAGGGAGGGCCTCGCGGAGGTGGGTATCACTGAATAAAAAACCCGAAGGTTCTGGAGGAAAGGCTTGGAGATGCCGGGGGGGGGGGGGGCAGGGGGGCCGGTGGTGGTGGAGAACATTCCACGCAGAGGGAACAGCAAGTGCCGAGGCCGGGGACGTCAGCGAGGCTGCAGCCTGGGGGAGGGGGGCTAAGGGCTCCAGGTGAGGACTTCCCTTTAACTTTAAATGAGGCTAGGGAGGGAGGAGTGTGCCACGGTCGGACTTGGCGGGCTGACCTGGCCGTCAGGGGGCTGGTGGAGGTGGTCCGGGTGACGCCCAGGGGCCCCGGATTACCCTAAACCCTGAGGGCAGTATTTCTCACCCTGTGGTCAGCCGAGCCTCGGTTTCTGAACAGCCTGCAGGTACGCAGCTTCGCGAACTCGCTAAATTCCTCAGTCTACCCTGGGCACCGCCCACGTTGGAATTTCTGGGGCGAGGTGGGGGGGGGGGGTGGATCTGCATCTCTAAGGCGCTTCCCTTCTGATTATCTTGCCTTCAGATAAAGATAACCTCAGTTTCCACTCGGTCTCCTCTCCCTTCCTCTCCCCCACGTCCGCGGTTAAGTGATAACCTCCTAGTTCTGGGTGAACTTTTTCCTCCCTCTCCCCTGCCTGCCCTCGGCCCAGAAAGGGACCTGGGGGATCTCGGGTCTCTGCCAGTAAGCCTCAGATCTCCAGCAGTGCAGGTCGCTGGGCTTTGATGACCACACACCCAAGGAGGTAGTGGAGGGGAGAGGTATAATGAAACTACTTTAGAAGTAAGAGTACCTAAAACCAAAATTGGGCTGGATGGAACTACCATTAACCAAAAGACCAGACCTGCCTTTGTCCCCAAGGACTATAATGGACACATGTTGAAATGGGATGGGGGGGCAGGGTCCCTGCTGATTCTCTGCAGAAGAGGAACTTGAGAGTGTAATTAGGGGTGTTGAATCATGGGGGGATGTGATTATAAACAATAGCCTGAATGACCCCTGGCTGTTACTCAGTGCCCTGGGCTCCTTTTGTTCTTGTCTACATGGCTGTGAGGACGCTTCCAGGTTTAGAAGGCTTAGGGTGTTCTCCATTGTGAGGTACTGGGGTGCCCCCTGTGGGAGCAGGACACAATCAGAATTCAGTACCAGCCATCCCTGGAGAGAAAAAGCAACCCACCATCTGATGTGGGTTTTCCTCCTGCATTTTAGGTCTGTCCCGCTGATCAAAGGCCCATCTCCTTTTGAGTTTGTCTAGGCTTCCCCTCCACCCCCAAGGTTAGCAGGAGTGGGCCACTGTTAACTTGCAGATGGCTTTGCAACTCAGGTTTTGGAAGAAATAAAAGGGAGCGGGTCAACAGGTAGACTTCAGTCATGATCTGTCTGTATTTAAAAAAAAATGAGGTAACCTTATAAAAGGTACAGTGGTTGTTCATAGGGATAAAATGCCCACTGTACTATACCGGGTTCTCTATGTGGCCCACCCCCTCTTTCAGACTAGAAGGGTCTCTGCCCCAGCTGCCCTGTTTTTAGGGAAGAGTGGGCCTCCAGTCTGGCTTGGTTTCCTGGGTGTTTAGAACTAAGGAAGTCTCCTTGGGAGATGCGGGAGGTCCTCTCCTTAGGAGGCCCTTCATGGCCCTCCATGTTCAACCTGGGTGACCCTTCCTAGCACTGGATTGTCTTTAGGATTTTATTTTTGAGGGCGCCTGGGTGGTTCAGTGGATTAGGCCTCTGCCTTGGGCTCAGGTCATGATCCCAGGGTCCTGGAATCAAGCCCCATGTCAGGCTCTCTGCTCAGCAGGGAGCCTGCTCTCCCCCCCACCCCCGCCTGCCTCTCTGTCAAATAAAATATTTTAAAACAATTTTTTTAAGATTTTATTTATTTATTAGAGAGAGAGAGTATGAGAGGGGAGAAAGTCAGAGGGAGAAGCAGACTCCCCGCGGAGCTGGGGGCCTAATCCCGGACTTGACCCCAGGATTTCAGGATCATGACCTGAGCCAAAGGCAGTCACCTAACCAACTGAGCCACCCAGGCACCCTAAAACAATCTTGTTTTTGATAGCAAGAGCACGAGCAGAGGGAGAAGGAGAAGCAGGCTCTCTGCTGTGCAGGAAGCCCAAGGACATGGAGCTAGATCCCAGGATCCTGAGATCATGAGCTGAAGGCAGACGCTTAACCAACGGTGCCAGGAGCCCCTGGATAGCTTTTTTTTTTTTTTATCACTTTAACCCGTCAGTCTCTTCTGCCTGGTTGCAAGTTTTTTGTGGCACAGTGCATTTCCCTCCCTTGCAGAACCCAGTGGCTCATGTACACACATCAATGAACAAAACGTTCAAAACTTCTAGCCCTGCAACCTTCATCTCTGAGCCAGTTTCCCTTCTCAGAGCCGAAGGTTTCAAAAGTGTGGTTTCCAGATCAGCATCCGTGGGAACTTGTTAAAAATGAAAAATACCAGCTCTACTCCAGATCCACTGGATCGGGAACTCTAAAGGTGGAGCCCAAGCCACCTGCGCCTTCACAAGCCCGCCAGGTAATCCCAATGCACGTGTTGAAGCATTGCCTTGGCATTGGCCTAGGAATCACCTGGGGATCTTGTTCCAGTGCAGACTGATGCTGTTGACTGGGACCTGAAGTTCTTCATTTCTAACAAGTTTCCATGTTATGCTGATGTTAGAGCTCTAGGGACCACCCTTCAAATTGCAAGGGTTTAGAGTAGATGATGGAATCATGGGGCCTCAAAAGTGCAGGCTCCTGGGATCTACCCTTAACCACCCCCCACCCCAAGTTATCTGGGGGGAGCACGGGAAAGCTGCATCTAAAATCCACAATCCAAGTGACTCGGATACAGGTATGGGGGCTCTCCTGGACATTGTAGGATGTTTAGCAACATCCCTGGCCTTTACCCTCTAGATGCTATGGTCACTTATGTGTGTGCACATAGGACCATCAAAAATGTCCCCAAACATTCCCAAATGTCCCCTGGGGGCAAAATGACCCTTTGTTGAGAGCCCCAGGGTTAGGTCACTTGTTCAAACCCTAGATGGGAACTCTGCAATCCTATATTCGTTCATAGTGTTTACAAGGCACAGGCTGACGTACTGAAAATTTACATCATTCTAACCCTGCTGCTCTGCCACGTAAACTGAGGCTCAGAAAGGTTAAGTTTCAGTTAAGTAGCTAAGCAAGGCCTGTGCCTAAGAGCTAAAGCCCACGCCAGTGTGTTCACTAGCTTCTCATAGTAAGAGGTTTACCTGGACAAAACCTCTCCCTGTAAACGGAATCCACCTTCCCTACCTGGAGCGAAAACCATCCCAGCCTTTGGCCTCTAATTTATAATTTATATACTAGTCAGTATCTTTTTTTAAGACTTTAGATATCAACAACACCTTTTTATTCCTTGGATTTAAATCTGTTTGGAGAGAAATCACTTTGTAATCTTTCAGGAACGCTTTTTTATTACAGTAATTTTTAAAACTCCACATTAGATTGAACCACATGAAACTGACCATTTTGGCCCACAAAAACGTCAAATGTCCCCTGATTCTACCATAGTAACAGAATATGATGCCATGAACTCCCGTGTACCTGGGGCTGGGCTTCAACAATTAATCACACGTAGGCAGGCTTGTTTCTTCTGTTCAGCTCTTCCCCTGCCCTGGATTATTCGAAGCTTCATCTTCACACCCAAAAAAAAAAAAAAAAAAAAAAAAAAACCCACTTTAGTGTTCATGCTTGTTGTGGTCTTCAGTGGCTCTTACAATATGTTTAAATCAGGATCCAAGTGACCTCTAGATACTGCGAGTCATCTTCTCAAGTCTTAGAGTCTGGTTTTCAAACCCCCCCCCCCCACATCCTTTTTTTTTTTTTTTTTTTTAAAGATTTATTTGTCAGCACCCAGAAGCAGGCAGAGTGGCAGGGGGAGGCAGAGAGAGAAACAGGCTCCCCACTGAGCTAGGAGCCCGATGTGGGACTCGATCCCAGGACCCTAGGATCATGACCTAAGCCGAAGGCAGTGGCTTAACCCATTGAGCCACTCAGGTGTCCCTCCCCCTCCATCTTTTAAGTGACTTGCTGAAACAGTGGCATTTTGTCCAGGAGACCAGTGGTGCTTGAAGTGTGGTCTGTGACCTACTGAATGGAGACCAAACAAATTCAGAAATCGAGTAAGCTTTGAAAAATAGCTTAACCTTGCAGGACCAGCCTTCTGTCCTCTCTAATGGCATGTGTTTGTTTTGTCTTATTTCATTTGTAATTTGTGTTCTATTTTATAAAAATAGCAGCCACTGATGGATTGGAAGATCTTTTACAAACTAAGCTTTTGCTAGATCACCTCAGAAGCCACTGTTGCAAAGTTTTGCAGCCTGGGTCTTGCCAGTTGGGTCTGTCCTGTTTCCATGTCCCTGGTTCCCTGTATTTTCTGGAAGTTGGTAGTTCAAGAAAGGACTTAAGGCCAGAGCATACGTGGCTTTCTATTTTTAATGAATTTGGGGGTTTTTTTGGTTTTAGTTTGTTTTTGTTTTTGTTTTTTTGTTTTTTTGTTTTTTTTAGAGGTGATGGAGGGAAAACCGTCCTGCTTCTACTGTAAGACTTACCATGGTGGTTGTATCTGAGAAATTAACCCTTCTTTTTGTGTCCATTTCAGCTTCAGAATTAGAAGATAATGTTCCCAAACCAACGTGTCCCTCCACGGACAGCAGTGATGCCCAGAAAGCCCCTGCCTTGGCACTTCCCTCAGAGTCCAAGGAACAAACGGTGACGCTCGGAGAAAGGACCTTCAACTGTTGCTATCCAGGTGAAACATGAACTTGGACGGGCAGACCCCTCCCCAGCGGGCACTGGCCCGTGAGCTCTGCCCCGCTCACCTGCGGAGTCCTGGCCCCGCCCCCCGCACACTCACTGCACATGCGCAAATGCATCCTAAGCATCTTGTGGCGTCTGATCAGGTTTATGGGCGCTTCCTTTTTGAGGCTCTATTTTGAGAAAACCTGGGCTTTTTTCTTCTAGGTTGCCACTTCAAAACTGTCCACGGCATGAAAGACTTGGACCGCCATCTGAGAATCCATACGGGTAGGTCTCCATTCCTTTGTTGGAAACTTGAACGTTGAAGGAAGTGGCTAGGAGTTGGAGCGTGCTGGCCTCGCGTGCTGCGCAGGATGGAAATGGTCTGCGGGGTGGGCTGCGGCCTCAAAAGTCAGAAGCTAGGGGGTGCGTCCGGGGAAAATCAGTCGTGGGGATGGGCTCATGGCTGTTCTGAAAGGCCTTCTGAAGAAGGTTCTTGCCTTGACTTGCAAACGGTGGCTAGCAGTAACCAGACAAGACCAGGAACATTCCAGCAGGGGGAACAGCAGGTGCAAAGGCAGGGAAGGTGTGCGCTAGTTGGGGAGATTGGTGAGGACAGGCTACAAAGAGGCGTTGTGGCTCTAGTAATCCTCAGATAAGGTCCTGTGTGTCTGGGTGGCTCTGTGGGTTAAGCGTCTGCCTTGGCCCAGGTCATGATCCCAGGGTCCTGGGATCGAGTCCTGAGTGGGGCTCCCTGCTCACTGGGGAGTCCACTTCTCCCTCTCCCTTTGCCCCCTACCCGTTTGTGTGCGCTTGCTCCCCGAGGCTCTGTCTCTCACAAATCTTTAAAAAAAAATAAAAGTACTAAGGTTGCTTCTTAACCGTTCCTTGAGCAGCCAGCTACTGAGAATAAGAGAAATAAGATTTGCTGTAGCAAAGAAATTTCTATGCTGTATAATCAGGGTCTGCACACTACAGCCTGCAAGCCAAATCCAGCCAAATCCAAGCCAAATGTCATCTGTGGCTGCTTTGGCCCCTTACGGTGGCATTGAGTCGTTGCCCGAAAAAACTGCAATGGACAAAGCTGAAGGCGGTTACTATCTGGCTCTTTCCAAAAACCTTGCCTACCTATTGGTCTCAAGTGTAGACCCTGTACGAGTCTGTGGAAGTTAAAATTGTGGTCTCTGGGGCGCCTGACTGGCTCTGTCAAGAGAGGACGCCCCTCTTGATCTTGGGGTTGTGAGTTCAGGCCCTACATTGGGTATAGAGAGAACTAAAAAAATAAATATAAAAAATCAAGGGGTACCTGGGTAGCTCAGTTGGTTAAGCATCTGGTGGTGATCAGGTGGTGATCTCGGGGTGCTGGGATCCAGCCCAGCATGGAGCCCTGTGCTCAGCAGGGAGTCCCTTCTCCCTCTGCCCTTCCCCCCACTCATGTGTACTTGTGTGTGTACAGTCTTTCCCTCTAAAATAAAATCTTTAAAAAAAAAAAAAAATTTAGGGACACCAGGGTGGCTCAGTTTAAGTGTCTGCCTTCAGCTCAGGTCATGATCCCAGAGTCCTGGGCTCGAGTCCCAGGTCGGGCTCTCTCAGCCGGAGTCTGCTTCGCCGTCTCCCTGCAGCTCCTGCTTGTGCTCTCTCTCTGTGTCAAATAAAATCTTAAAAAAAAAAAAAAAAAAAATCGATCTGTTGGCTCTTACAGAAACCAAACCAGGTGTCTTAAACATAACCAAGTTTCTCTCGAGTACAACTTATGGAGTACTCCAGAGCTGGCAGAATGGCTGCCGTCCTTAAACTATAGCTTCGTCTCCAGGTACGAGGCAACGGCTCTGTTAACTAGTGGAAAGCAGAAGCAGGAAAGGGGGCCTCTCCCTTAGGCCATGCCCTGCCTCGCCCCCAGCAGCATCCCTCATGGGATTGGACAAACCTCGGGCATCAAGGGGGGGCAGGGAAGTGGTTTCCAGAAACCACTAAACTCCGGAGGTCCCATGGGAGGACCACCTTCTGGGCGATTAGTAGTCTCTGCTAGAAATGGGTGTCGTGCTGTGCAAATGAGAAAATGAAGGGTTCTTTTTGCCAGGAAAGGGTAGGTCATAAAGGGCCTTCTAGTGAAGGGAATGTTGATCATCTCCTTGAAAGACCAGGCTTCCAGGATGAGATCAGCAGAAGCCATCTGAACAAAGGAGACCCCACCATCGTGACTGGCTAAGGCAACCTCAAAGCCCGTCGGTGGCTCAGTCCCGCCCCCCCTCAGCTGGGCGATGCTGCCGCCACCTAGTGGATGGGGCCAGATGTGCCTCCAAATCCCTAGGATGCTCAGGTCAGGCCCTACCACAAAATTCCCAGATCCCCAAATGTGAACAGTGCTGTGGTGGACCTAGAAAGATAGGGGGTGGATTAATATTTTATTGGAATAATACAGTACATGATGGGGAGACAGAAAGTAGACAAGGCCCTGTCCTTGGGGTCAGATTCCTGGGTACAGAAGGGGGTGTAGACAGATGGCTTCTCCAGCACTTACTTAGGCTGTTTTACTGTGTCCAAGGCAAATGCTCTAGCTCTGAATATTTTAACTGGTGAAAAAGGGGGGGGGGGGCTTAAAGCATCTCTCCCTCAGGGCATGACCCAGGAGTAGGATCCCTTGTGATTAATAATGAGACCCAGCTATGGTGGTTTAAAGCCAAGATATTACCGTCTTAACCACAGTCCCAGTCGGGTATGGTAGCCCATGGTTTTGGGGACTTTGGCTCTTATGTTATGTTGTTGCTTAACATCCCAGGTGTGTAGCCCATGCTGGCATGGTCTGAGCTGGCTTACTGACACCCCTACCCCCCATTTAAGGTATGAGAAGTTACCCATCACTTGGGTTCATGCCTGTTGGCCTGGAACATAGTCACATGGCCATTCCAAGCTGTGGAAATGGAGGCTGGGAGAAAAGTCTTGACTCTGGCCATGTGCCCAGCTTCTAGAGCGAAGGTTCTGCTTACAAGAAAAAGCACGGACGACTGGGCTGAAGGGCATCCCGGACTGAGCTGTGAGAGGCGGGGAGGGTGCTATATGCAGGTCATCTTTTGAGGCTTAGGCTGGACTTTTGCCAGACGGATACCACGGTGGTTCTCAAAACACTGCTGTGATCCTTTTACATCTAAAAATTGAGATCTCCCCCACCCCAAGTTTGTGTTTTATGTATAGTTACTGTGCCAAAAATTAAAACCGAACTTTCAAATATGTATGCACTTACAAATAACAGTAAGCCAAGGTGACCGGCTGTCTCAAGCGGTAGGGTTGGCAACTCTTAATCTCACGATTGTGAGTTTGAGCGCCACGTTGGGTGGAGAGATTACTTAAAATTAAAAATTAAAAAAAAAAAATAAGCTCCTTATAGCAGTACTTCATGAGAAGTAACTACTTGCCCCCAAAAATGTGACCAGTGGTATTATCTAGACCTTTGCAAATCTCCTGAAGTCAACTGGGTTCTCCCACCAGCATACAGTCCATTGCCGTGTTTTGAGCATCTGAAGAAAATCTGTTGCCTTGCGTGTGGTTGGAATGGAATATTTTGGATAGCCTTTTCCGGTAATTTTTAATATCCTACCAAAACACAACAGAGGGAAGATTCTTTAACTTTTTAAAGATTTATTTTAGAGAAGGAGCGTGCAAGCGGGGGGAGGGGCAGAAGGAGAGAGAATCTTCGAGCAGACTACCCACTGAGTGCAGGGCTGGACACGGGACTCAAGCCCAGGACCCGAGAGAAAACAACCTAAGCGGAAACCAAGAGTCAGATGAGGACTGAGCCGCCCAGGTGCCCCAAGGTTAGTTCCTTAAGGCTCAGTTGCTATATAGAATCTGGAGCCATATCCACAAACTTTTCAAACTGATAAAATCCAATGTTCTGTTTACTTTCTGAATGGCTCTTAATCATGCTTGATTTTTTTTTTTTTAACTTGTCCTACATTGGCCACTTGGAAAATACTGGTTTAGCAATGTACATAATCCTTCCTAACGTTGACCCGTCTTACAATAGGAAAAAAAAAAAATCACTTATTAATATTCCCAATCTCATCAGAAAAATTGAAAAGAAAGCTGCACACACAGGGTAGGGAATAGAGGTTCGGAAATCCTAACTTTATTAGAGCTGAGATGTTGCTGCTGCAGCACTGTAGGCAGTCTTCCCTGAAATGACAGGCTCTCATAGCTCAATCTGAAGGAGATTTTCACCAAATCCCAAATTTGAAAAACTCACCAGGGCCTGTTGGTACAACCGTGTGCTTTGGTCTGTACCCTTCCCATTTCAAGACCCCGTGTTTAAAAAAAAAAAAAAAAAACCCTTCAGGAGGGAGAAATTTAATAGAAGGTCTAGGTTTTGCTGCTGGGAAGGCTGTTCCTCCGTGAAACTGGCTTTGGGTTCCCTGGGAGGGCATGGCCAGGAGGAAACTCCGTGCCACCGCCTGTTGGTGGGATTGGGAGGAGGAGCGGCTAGTGGTTCATGCTCAGGCATGTGTGGTTCTGCCCAAGTGTTCCCACAGCAGAGTGGAGGTCAAAATGGAAAAGGAAAATCCCCATCTTTTTAATAGAATGAAGATCTTCTGACTACAAACTCGACCAGAGGAGACTGGGGTACCCCCCAGGCACTCACAGACTGCACTTTGAGAACCGTGGAGGTGGAGGCTACGTGTGGGGGAGGGCATGCGGCCTGTGTGCCCAGAGTGAGGGCTTGCTGCGGGCTTATCGGGGGGAAGGTGAGAAAGCGGAGTGTGCTCACATTAGAGACCTCCTGGAAAACCAGGCCCTAGAGGGGGGTTAATTACCTTTATTCTAAAACTGCATTTCCTCTCTATATCCCAAATGCCAGTTTATCCTGGATGAAAATTTTTAATCAAGAGTTGAATTCTAAATGTGTTAAGATGCTCATGCATGTATTTAGCTTAGTAAAGGAGAGGGACTCACACTACTGCTGTCTTTTATCCTCTGTCCTCATTTAGCCCGGGAATCCGGATTCATTGGTCATGCATAAGTGGGGGCCTTCCTTCCGCTGTGCCGTGGACCATTACTCGAACGTGAATCACTGTTCCCGGCGGACTTAGCGCGCCCACACTGCTCTCTGCTTCTGACTTGTTCAGCAGATGGAGGCAGTGTAGATTATTAGGCTGTGAGGACCATGTCCATCTCCGGGACAAATGAAGACGGCTCAGTCCCTTTCAGTGTCCTCCAGAGTCCGTCACCACTCTGCCTTGTGCTGTCTTCTGTCCGGGACGTCCCCCGGCCAGTGGAGCAGCCTCTGTCTGGAACCTGCCAGATAAAGGCAATCTTGACCGGTTTTTCCTGCAGTGGACTCCTGGCAATTTTGTGAACCCTATAGGCCCTTTCTGGGATGTTTTTAAATTAAAGCCCCTTAAACTCTATTTCAGTACACATTCTATCAGTAGTAAACATGTGGTATTTAATACATATAACCCCAGCTACCTTAAGTGTGGTAAAGACCAGACAGCCTCACCCCAGAGCTTGTTAGAAACCCCGAATCTCCGGGCCAACCCAGCCGCACTGACATGAACTACATTTTCCTCGGTTTCTGTAAGTTCAACTTGAGAAATGGGGAATGTTGGTCAGAGGGTACCAACGTCCAGCTGGAAAATGAAGGAGTTCTAGGAGGCTGATGTACGGCACGCCAGCTGTTCAGGTAGCGACTTCCAAGTCTGTCCTGACAAGAGTAGATCTTAAGTGTTCTGACCACAAAGAAACGGTGATTATCTGAGGTGAAGGCGGTGTTCATGAACCTTATGTTGGTAATCCGTTTTCAGCTTATACTTGTATTAAATCACCACATTGTATACCTTAATGACAGGTCAGTGATATCCCAAATCTCATTAAAAACCCATTTTAATGAGCCCACCCCCCTCATGCCCCAAATGATAGGGATATGCAGGAACACTAAGAAAACCCCGAGTTTGAGGCACCTGGTTGGCTCAGTTGTTAAGCGTCTGCCTTTAGCTCAGGTCATGATCCCAGGATCCTGGGATCGAGCCCCGCATCGGGCTCTCAGCTCGGCGGGAAGCCTGCTTCTCCCTCTCCCACTCCCTGCTTGTGTTCCCTCTCTCAGTGTGTCTCTGTCAAATAAATAAATAAAATATTTAAAAAAAAAGAAAGAAAACCCCAAGTTTAATGTTAGCAGACCAGCTACCAGGTCCTCTTAATCGTGCCGTAGTGATTAACGTAAAGGACCCTTCAGAACCGCAAGTGTGCTTGGTGGGTGTGAACGTGGCTCCCGTGTACTGACCAGAGTCTCGGGTTGTTGATTACATGATGGGTAGATGCTAAATTCCAGTTAGAGGTAGTAGAAATAAAAATGTAATTTCCCATGTAAGGTCTTGGATCTCCTACATCTTATCCTCAAACCCTAAATTAAGAATCCCCTGATCTTGAGTCGGGGGAAGCACCTGAGTGGCTCAGTCTATTAAGTGTCTGCCTTTGGCTCGGGTCATAATCTCAGGGTTCTGGGATCAGGGTCTGGGTCCCTGGAGACTGCTTCTCCCTCTCCTTCTCCACTCCCCATGGGCACACCGTGCACTGCATCCCCCCCACCCTTGCCACCCCCCACCTTGCGCTCTCAAAAGCTAAAAAAAAAAAAAGGGAAAAAAAAGCCTGATCTGGAATGTTACACGTCAGCTGGGCAAGAGAACCATGGTGAACCACACACCGGCTCTTAAAAGGATTAGCCTGAGAGTGATTCCTCCATTTCAGTCCTGTTTCACTGGGCAGAACAGGTCGCATGCCCAAGCCTGTGGTCACTAGGATTGGAGGCAGAGTTCCCCTGCAAAGGGGACAGTGAATACTCCAACTGTACATAGTATACGTGGGGGGTGTACCTCTGACCGAGCAACCTGAGTTGTCGTTGATCAGTTTTCTGCTGGTTCCCACTTGGTAACTGGGTATATTCCTAGAACGTTATCCACTTCATCAAGTCCTCATTTATCGGGGCAAAGTTCTACTTAGGCCATAATGGATTGGATTTGTGGTCCCCTTTCTCTCGTCCACTGTCTCTTGGAATGGTTCCCAACCAGGTAGTCTCGTCCCCCAGCCCCCGGCCCCCCGGTCCTGGGGACATTTGTCAATAATCAGAAGACCTTTTGACTCTTAAAACTCGGGCTAGAGGTGCTACTGGTGTCCAGTGGGAAGTGGTGAATCTGCTGCTCAGGACAGCCTATGGATTACTTGGCCAAAAGGGCAGTGGTGCTGAGCTCGAAGACCCTAGAGTTTTGGTATCTTGAGCAAACCTCCCTTCTTAACCATTATTTTGTTTATGTGGATCAACAGCTGTATATCTTGATTTCTTCTAATTGATTGAAATGCATAGTTCACTCCAGCCTTTTGTTAAAAATGAACTTATGTCTACAAACACTGTTCTGAAAACAGGGGTAGGCTAAAAGTTTTGACACACACAGCTTTCCCTGCCCATCTCTAGAGAGTTTGTAATCTGATTTTCTTAAAAATTGTTTTAAAGGGGCGCCTGGGTGGTATGGTGGGTTAAGCCTCTGCTTTTGGCTCAGGTCATGATCTCAGGGTCCTGGGATCGAGCCCCACATAGGGCTCTCTGCTCAGCGGGGAGCCTGCCTCCTCCTCTCTCTCTCTGTCTGCCTCTCTGCCTACTTAGGATCTCTCTCTCTCTCTCTGTCAAATAAATAAAATCTTTTTAAAAAACTGTTTTAAAATATGCCCTGACTTTTGAAAAACCTTTTGGGAAACAATATCAGATTCATAAGTTTGAGTTACATCTATTTGTTTTTATCTTTTCAGTATGTATTTTTTAGTGGCTCTCTATTTTATCCAGTATTCAATTCTCCTATCTTTTAGCATTTTCCTAAAATATTTATGTACCTTAGGAGCATTACGCTGATTTTTAAAATATGTTAAAGCTTTTAACAGGGAAACTAAATCTGTTCTTACTTATATATAGCTTGACTTTTACTTGTGTTCTGTTGCCTTTCTGTATGGTTCTCTTGTGGCTTGGAAGCAATAGTTTCCACTTGATTATATCCCACATCTTATCCACTTCCTTTTCTCTGATGTGCACAGTTCAAGTGTGCTGCTCTGAGTCATCAGCTGGCTTTCTCTTCTCTTTCCACGGAATGCTAATTCAAGTATCGGACTCTATTTAAGTAACTTCTTTAGAACTTTGCAGACACTGCTTCCCTTGTCTGAGGAGTTACATGCTGATCTGAGCATTTCTTTCTGAAACTGTAAGAGCTCCTTCGTGGGCTCCTGAAATTGTATCTCCCTGTCTGCAGATAAGCTATCTGAAGACTCCGGACTGTCGTTTGTGTTGAGAAATACCTGTTTTCTCTGTTCTGTCTTGGACCGTCTAGAGCTGGCTCTCGTGTCTTGTACTTTCCCTTTCGGGCAGCCTTCTGGGAGATTCTTGGGCTCCATCTTCAAAGTCCTTTTTGTGACATCCTTTCCGCTCATCAACTTGGAATCTTGAGAGTCCCAGGAGAATAAGAATTACTATGGAAATGAAAACCAGGGCACCTCCGTGACTCCGTCATTAAGCATCTGTCTTTGACTCAAATCATAATCCCAGGATCCCAGGATCGAGCCCCACATCGGGCTCCCTGCTCAGCGAGAAGCCTGCTTCTCCCTCTGCCACTCCCCCTGCTTGTGTTCCCTCTGTCACTATATGTCTCTCTCTGTCCAATAAATAAATAAAATCTTTTTAAGAAGGGAAATGAGGGGCGCCTGGGTGGCTCAGTGGGTTAAGCCTCTGCTTTCGGCTCAGGTCATGATCTCAGGGTCCTGGGATCGAGCCCCGCATCGGGCTCTCTGCTCAGCAGGGAGCCTGCTTCCTCCCCTCTCTCTCTGCCTGCCTCTCTGACTGCTTATGATCTCTGTCTGTCAAATAAATAAATAAAATCTTTTTTAAAAAGGGGGGGGGGATGAAAAGTATTTGCTTTTAGATCTTCATCTTCTTGAGTTGGGTGTGTCTTCCTGGTTCTGGCTTTCCCCCAAGCATTTGGTTATTGGGTAGACTTTTTTATTCTGGAATGGTTGTAGGGGAGGGACAGAACACTGGAGGAAATGCTCTGGCCATGGGGTTCTGTTCTCTGGAGTGTCTCCAACTACTTGAGGGCTTTGCACTGTTTCTGTGGTGTAAGCACCCTCATTTTCTAAAATCATTGCTGCTATGGTTTGGTACAACTGAGGGAGGAGGCAACCTGACCACTCGGTGCGAACCATGAAAGCTGTTCCAAGGTCCCTGTATCTGATCCTGAGGATTTCTGTAACGACTCTCCATTTCCCCAGACAGGGTTTGGCCTATGATTTTTGGCCTTCACCCTGATCTTACCTGTTCCTTACGATTCTTTATAATTTGTGAGCCATCCATTACTAGCACACCTTCTCGTTTCCCAACGCGCTGAACTACATACTCCAGTATCTTCCTATCTGGGCACTGGGACAGAAGGAAGAGGCAGACCCCTCGGCCCCGGCTACCCTCTTGGTCCGATCTCTTTGCAGTCACCTTAACAGAGAAACCCTTAAAACCTTGAATCTTCCTTATGTGTTTGAAGGAGACAAACCCCACAAGTGTGAGTTCTGTGACAAGTGCTTCAGCCGGAAAGACAACCTGACCATGCACATGCGTTGCCACACCAGCGTGAAGCCCCACAAGTGTCACCTGTGTGACTACGCCGCCGTAGACAGCAGCAGCCTCAAGAAGCACCTGCGGATCCACTCGGACGAGCGGCCCTACAAGTGCCAGCTCTGCCCTTACGCCAGCCGCAACTCCAGCCAGCTCACCGTCCACCTGCGGTCCCACACAGGTAGGTCCTTGGCCCAGAGACCTGTGCCTTACTTCTTCACCTCCATCTCGCTAAAATGCAAGCAACCGAGAGGACTTGGTGGTCAAATGTAAAGGAGTTGGCATTTCTGTGGTTTTTCACCCAGACAACCAATGTTCCGTAAAACGTGAAAGTCTGACAGCTCGGTTTTTTCCTAACTCGACAACATAGGCCACAACAGGGAAGCAAGGGATGTCTCTCAAAAGCCTGACGTCTAAACGAGGTGTCTCAGTCGTTTCACGTAAACTGATCACATGGCTGAATTCTGAAATGTAGCAGGATTAGTTGACTGGACCTACAAATCACAGGCTTCTAGTGTTAGAAATCAGACTTTGCCAAAAGCTTTCTCTTCCGTTGTAAGACCCCACTGAATAACAATAGAATCAACCAGTTTATCGAGGCACAGAGAAGTGGGGATTGGGGGCTCATAAGGCTCAGAAAATGAGGTTGTCCAGTGAATTCGTAGAAGAAGGCAAGCAGATGGGATATGCTGACATCTGAAACTAAGTTTAAAAAAATTAAAAAAAAACTCTTCCAGCAGACAAATGGCTCCCAACTCTGTGGCTCCCTCACAGCCTCTTGAACCCATGTTTCACTACCCTGAGAGCTCTGGACTCAGAACTGGCACGTAGACTGCCAAGGCCACAGAGTTCAGAGGAGAAGCGAAAGCCTGTTGGCAACATGGCCCACACTGCCCAGTAGCACGTAAAACCTGTGGCCGCCTCTACCTAGTCCTTAATCTGGTCTGTTCTTTCTAAATCTAAATGTCCCCTATGGATTATGAATCACTGGCAGGAGACGAGTGGTCTAAGATGCCCCAAATCTAACAAATCCTGGAGTTAGCAGAATACCTTGGGTCATAAACAAGAATTCTTCAGTTCTAATTGGTATCTACCCACTAGCAGAAACGCTGCATCCAAGAAGAGTCCCATGAAAAGGTAGTGAGAACGAAGTATGAATTAAAACTGAAGTTGCTGGCTACAAAGGCAAAGAAATTTTCCAGAGCCTAGAAGAAGAGAAAAAAAAAAAACTGATTTGGATAACTAAGAAAGAATAAGAAACTGGAAGTTTTTGGCCACTGGCCAGGTCTGGGGAGGGGGGGGGGGAAACAGAAGTGAGAAAATCAAATAAGAAAGAATATCTTGATTCTAAAGAGCCATGAGAGTGGAAAGGATGCCAAGCAGGACAGATGGAGTGGATGGGCAGAGTCAAACCTAGAAAATCTTCTCCCGTGGTATTAGCTTCTAGGGGGATAGTGGAATAGTGCCCTCAAAGCTGGGAAATGATTTCGGATGAAGAATTCTATACCCAGCTAAACTGAAGTATACCAGTATCCTGAAGTGTATGAGTAGAAAGTAAACCAAAAAAGAAAAAAGAAAAAAATAATAAATCAAACTTCCAGGTGTCACGCTAGTGGCAGTTACTGAAGATAAACTCTTCTCCAGGGAGAAAACAAAATGTGGCCTATCCGATGTCCATTTGAATATTGCTAACAGGTTTCAGTAAAGGAAAGTATGAGGATGATTCCTATGTTGAGGCTTAAAAGGAAATTCAGTGAATTAAAAACTCAAAATCCACAAGAAATCTCATCTACAATGTTCCATAATTAAAAGACTGGGTGACTTTTGAGATGATGATAAGATTCTTTTCCCCCGAATGCATAGTCCCATCAAGAATAAAGCTAACCCGTGACCCAAAATGAGCATGTAAGATAAGAGAAATAATGTGACCTTGATGCTGACACCATTGTCAAATGGCCCAGGGGTGACCGTGACCCTCTAAAGTGTGCAGAATTCTGGTGAAGTATTTGCCTCCAGTGAATGAACTATACTCAGTCCTAAAATAGAGTTTGATTCTAACACTGAAAACAACTCGTTAAAGCATGGGAATTCACTGGCCAGAATGCAAATGCTCTTGAACTTAAATGTCAAAATCCCAACAAGTAGGAAGAGGTAGTATGGTAAAGACGAGGGAATCCTCAAGAAACTTCTCAGGCTGATGGACTAAAAGTTAGGAGGCTCTTACCCAACGTAGAAGGTTCATGCTAGAGGAATATAATACACACCCAGCAGTGGGGAGAGGCTGGACGTGTAGGGTAAGAGAGATCATCTTTGCTTATGTTCAGCTGAGGACAGTTGTTAGGGTAGTGACCTCCAAAGGCACTAAAAGTCCTTAACAGCGCTCCAGAGTACAGAGGAGGCCGTGGATTTTCAGGAATTGGTCACCTGCTGCCGTATTCCTGTATTTTGTATATAAAATTCAGTCTTGTGTAACTATGAGACTTCAGGAATACAAGCCAGTCAGTTGACGTAATAGAGCGTAAACACTGGAGTCGGTAATACGTCATGGTTTGATTTACAGCAGTTGTAACAAAACCGTACCTCCTCCATGTCCAGTTCTGGGGTATTAGATTAAATGAGAGCTAGAGTCGAAAGTAAAGTGGCCTCACGAAGAGGCCAGGATGCCCTGGTGCCTGAGTTCAAATCCCTCCTATTTGACCTTGAAGCCTCCATTTTCCCATCTGCTCAGTGGGGGTCATAGGACCCACTCATAAGGTTGATGTGAGCATAAAAGAAGTTACCGTACATGGTAAGTGGTGGTGTCAGGGAGTTACCCGTCGCTGGAGTCCAAAGACCCAACTCTCTCTGCACTTGGTGTTCTGATGCATGTTTGGAGGGGGGAGGGGACTTCTTTGCTTGTCCTTGTCTGCTCTAATGGAAACGCCCCTTCCATTGTCAGGGGACACCCCCTTCCAGTGCTGGCTCTGTAGCGCCAAGTTCAAAATCAGCTCGGACTTGAAAAGGCACATGATCGTGCACTCGGGGGAGAAGCCTTTCAAGTGCGAGTTCTGTGATGTCCGCTGCACCATGAAGGCGAACCTCAAGTCTCACATCCGCATCAAGCACACGTTCAAGTGCCTGCACTGCTCCTTCCAGGGCCGGGACCGGGCCGACCTCCTGGAGCACAGCCGGTTGCACCAGGCCGACCACCCTGAGAAGTGCCCCGAGTGCAGCTACTCGTGCTCCAGCGCCGCGGCCCTGCGCGTGCACAGCCGCGTGCACTGCAAGGACCGCCCGTTCAAGTGCGATTTCTGCAGCTTCGACACCAAGCGGCCCAGCAGCCTGGCCAAGCACATTGACAAGGTGCACAGGGACGAGACCAAAACGGAGAACCAGGCCCCGCAGGGCAAGGAAGGGCCCCGAGGGAGCGGCTCCCAGCACGTGGCCAAAATAGTGACCCAGCGGGCCTTCCGCTGCGAGACCTGCGGTGCCTCCTTCGTCAGGGACGACTCTCTGAGATGCCATAAGAAGCAGCACAACGAGCAGAGCGAGAACAAGAACTCGGACTTGGTCACGTTCCCGCCCGAAAGCAGTGCCTCGGGGCAGCTGGGCACCCTGGTCTCCGCGGGGCAGCTGGACACGTCCCTGGAGCCCGGCCGGTGCCTCTAGTTCAGCCGAAGAGGCTGGTGGGCTGGCCGGACGCCGGACAGACGCTGCAGTGCAGCCCTCCGAGGGGACGCCATTGAGCCAGACTCCGTGTCCCCAGCTCTGGGGACGGAATGCTCCACCTTTATAAAGTTGGCCTCGAGGTCGTGGGCTGCGGTCACCGGCCTGAGAGCTGACGCCAAAGCAGCTCGGTGGAGGCTCCCCTCCCCGTTGCTGTCTCCCCTCCAAATGTCGGCTCCCCAGGTTGACCCCGTGGTTCCAAGGTGGGGTGGGGAGGTCCGTCGCGCACCCCTCCGTCCCGTAGGGATGGTTTCGTGATGGAGGCCGATCCTAAAACTGACCCACCTGCGATGGAATTACGAAACTATTTAGACCACGTGGGGGACTAACCTGATGTGTATAGTGGGAATGGTTAGGACGGCCGCGGGGGTACGCTCCGTGGAGGACCTGGGGGCCTCTGGGAAGTTCTATTTCTTAACCTGGGTGGTGGTGACGAGTGTTTGCCTTACGCGTTCATGTGGTTCCTTTTATCATTGTCTTATAATAAAAAGGCAGACTGCGCTGTAGAATGAGGTAAGGGGAATGCTTCATTTTTCTTTGCTTCCTTCCATTCGAGTGGGTATGCAGTGGGGTTCTTCATGGCCACCCGATTCGAGATCGCGTTCTAGACGCTCGCAGGATTCTCTCGGTCTTGAGTGCCACGGAGATGAGAAATGCAGTTTGACCTGAAGGTGGCGCCAAAGATCAAGCAAACAGTAGCTGAGCCCACTCCTGTGCCTTGCGAAGCTGCATTTCTGTGCTTGTATAGAAAAGACCTGGGGCACCCATGGGCCCCGGGCTTGGTTCCGGGACATGTGATGCAGGACACAGGCAGAGCTGAGGGTCTTTCATCCCAATCAGCATTTGGTGTTCGCCGAACCAACAAATGAAAATCCAAACTTCTTATAGGCGGACGTTTTACTTTGGCCAAAACGTAGGAGGCTCTGGAGTGCCAGTGGGTATGTAACTTACCCACGGTTGTTCTGTTGTTCGGCATCTTTTCTTCAAGTACAAGTAATAGAAATTCTTACATGCCCTCATCACATTAAACGTGTAAATCCATTGTTTTTGGTAGACTGGGAGGAAAAGGACGAGGAAACTTCTATAGATTGTACACGACGGAATACGTAGTTCACTTATGGGAGGTGTGTAGCTTATTTCGTTATGAATTCTGTTGTTTGAACATACCTGATTGGAGGGTGGCAGCGGGTGAATGACTGATACACTGTCAGATCTCGGTGTAAGGAGAATGTGATGTCTGAAACCCATGATAGAATTAATCTTTGCTTTGCAACTGTTTTCTTTTTTTCAAGATTTTATTTATTTGACAGATCACAAGTAGGCAGAGAGAGGAGGAAGCAGACTCTCCGCTGAGCAGAGAGCCCGATGTGGGGCTCGATCCCAGGACCCCGGGATCATGACCTGAGCCGAAGGCAGAGGCTTTAACCCACTGAGCCATCCAGGCGCCCCTGGAACTGTTTTCTAAGGTCCGGGAGTGTCTGGTGACTGAATGCCTGGGCATGGTACAGATTCTGTTGTCACCTCTGTTTGTCATGACTCTTATCCGTGTTTCTGTTCTAGTAGCAAGTGGGCTGTTGACCTTTCAAGTGGGAACCCACAGATAGAAATCATATAAACGTCCCTCGAACTTTTCCTGTCACAGCTCTTCAGATAAACAGGAAAAGCCTTTTTAGAAGGTTTTTTTCCCCCTCCAACTGTATGGACTTCGTGAGTCTCTGGTCCGCCCTCTGTATCACCTGGCAAATTTGGATTCCCCATAGAGCAAAGGTCTGCAAAGAGTTCCAGACCACTCTGTAAATACTGGAGGCATTCTAGGGCCATAACATCTCTCTTGTGAGAAACTCTGGCTTTTGCTCAAAAACAGCCATAGGCTATAAGAGAAACAATGAACCTACCTGTTCCAATAAAACTTTATAAAACAATTGAGGAAGTGGAAGAGTAAACCCTTCTAGAATGAGTCTCTAAATATACAGATAGTGACAGAACTGTGGGGAACAGCCGGGTTGGCTAAGGGGCTGCTGACCTGGTGCAGACCAGAAAGGCCAAGTTTCTTTGCCTCCGTTTGCAAGGTCAGTGTGGGTCTGAAAGGGGAAACTGAGTGTGTGAGCAGTTTTACTTCACCGGGACCAGATCGTAAGGGCCAGATAGTAAATATTCTGGGCTTTGTTGGCCTTTGTCTCTGATGAAATGATTCAGCTCTGTTCATCTCTACTGTTGTAGCACAATTACTCACCTCTACCACTGTAACTAAAGTAGCCGGGAATGGTAGGTAAGCGAATGGGCATAGCCGTGTGCTGATAAAACTTTATTTACGAAAAAGGCCATGATGTGAAAGGCCTAGTTTGCGGACCCCTGAGCTGGACTGTTGAGTGCAAGCAACAGGGTGAATGATCGTGGGCTGAAAATGTGGGAAAGAGATACTGAGGATGCTAAATGTCCTGGTCTCATCAAGGTGGGGGGCTGCTTCATGCAACAAGGTTAGGCATTAGGGAAAACGGAGTCCTTCTGACCCTTATTCATTATTCCCCGGCTCTAAAATCCCAGGGAAGAGTCCAGAAATCAAGATGACCTTATGTTCTTTCCTGCTTACAGTTTCTCGCTGCCGTCTAGGCACTACAGAGCATGATTTTTTTTGTCCTTGCATTTCATTTCTTTCTTGAAGATGAGCCTTTTTCTGTTGCCGTGGCAACAGGAGTCCCTACTTGGAGCCAGACATTATGCTGAGAACTTAACCTGTGTTCACTGCTTTCTCCCAATGCAATCCAGAGCTGGGACTGGGCAAGGGAGGGGAGGCCTTTGCCTAGGGCACCAGAAATTCCATAATCAAGAAATATTTTAATTGGCAAACTGTGGCCCGCAGGTCAGTCACTTTGTTGTTGCAAAGTAGCATTAGAAGTTGGCCTGGGAACTGAGGCCAGCTGTTCAGGGGCAGAATTGGATCCTACCTTCACGTAAAATTGCATTAAACTACTGACCTTGATCAGGGAGGTTCGGGGAACCACTTTCTATTCGGCACCTGCAGGAACTGTCTCACCCACCCCACCCTGATCCCTGCCTCTTGTCCAGAAGCAGAAACCGTGTGAAGGGTAAAGAAACTTCTAGAACAGATTTGGGTTTCAGCCCCTGACAGGGTAGCTGCTAGGCTGGGTCTCAGAGAAAAATTTTATTGAAGTAATAAATTGAGCAGTGTGGTGTGGACAGTCCCAAAGAAGCCTTTTGACAGAAGTTAATGGGATTGAGGAGGAAGGAAGTGGGAAGCCCCAGCTCTGTGGCTGACATCCAACCAGAGACTCGGATTCTGTTTGCTCCTCTAAATGTACCACTGCAGGCATTTGGCTTCATGATCAAATCAGTTGCTGTAAAGCAAAACCAAGGCTGGCTTACCTGTTTGCCTGTATCTTGTTTCATTTTGGGGGAGACAGATTGGAAAATAACCAAGAACTAGTACTGCGACCTGATGTTGGGGAACCTGGCTTCTGTCTTCCCCCTCTAGATCTTCCGCACGTGGCCCAAGGTGGCACCGCCTTAAGCTCCAACCAGGTGGAAAAGGCCAAGCCCCTTCCCCTTAACACTGCCAGCAAGCTGTACGTAAACTTTCACTAGACTCACCTGGTTACCTGGCTGGTCCTCCAGCCTTGCTGTCGTGAAGGGGACTGGGAGATGGTGGCTCTGGAGTAGCCTGTGCCAAGTTCAAACCTGGAAAGAGACCCTGGGTCACGAGTGTTCTCTGCCCTGAGCAGCCTCCTAACACTGGAGGGGACTTTCCTGGGAATCACGTGGCTCAGATCCCGAATGCCCAGGGTGTTCAGCACACAACTCTTTTATCTAGGGCTTTGCTGGGCCTGTCTTTGCCTGCTTTTGACATCTAACATCCATGGCACTTGTCCAAGGTGTTCTGTCCCTCTAGTCTGGTGGGCTCAACAGTGGCCACGGTCACCTGGGAAGCTCTTAGGTATATGGAATCTACCTTGGGGGACAAGAAAGGAATGGTATTTTCTGGAGTTCTGCAGGTGATTCTAACATGCAGCCGGAGACCGCTGCTCCTGTTGAAGGAGTGGAGCTGTCCTCGGGGACCAGCGTGCCACCTGTGCTGTCACAAAGGTCCCCCCACTTAATTTCATGCTGTGCTCTTGCCATCCTAAGATTCTTAATTTTTAAACAAAGAGTCCTGCGTTTTCATTCGGCATCAGACCGTGCAAATTATGTAGCTGGTCCTGCGAAGGAAGAAAAAGAATCTGCCTGAGAAGGACACCGGCTTGTGTGGCTGGTCCAGAGACTGTTGTAACCATGGTTGGCCGGCAGGGCTCTGCATCGGAGGACCGAGCCCAGGGAACCATAGTGTTCACGCATTCCTCTGCATGAGTCCATTCCGACTCCCCCATGAATGGCATTTGCATTTGTCCTAATAAGGGAACCGATCTTCAGAAAAAGTTAATATAGCTAGTGCGGGATGGTCACACCGTGTGTACCAGGCTCACGTCCCCGCATGGCATTGGCAGTCTCATTCTCCACTCAAGTATTTGGGGTGGGGAGTCTTCCCTTGGCAGAGGTGGGGGGATCAGAGGTAGAACCATTTGAGTTCCAAGTGTTAAGGCAGAAAAAGGATAAGCTCTTTCTGCAAGAATGGTGAGGTCTATGGTGCGATTGGGGGAAAAAAAAAAACAACCTCAGTTATGGTTATCAGATGATTACAGAAATGTCCTTAGGCTGTCCAACTGCATGCTGGCGCAAGTATTACAGGAATGACCGACATGACCTTCCAAGGCAGGCAGGTTACATAATTGTAGTGTCTAAAGAGCGTTAGGATTTGAACCCATGTCGGAGGCCTGCAGGAGGAAGTCCTTCTAATACCCAGTACTGCCTTGTTGGGAGACTTAGCTAAAGGCCTGTGTTCCTTTTTTTGAGGCCCAGACGTCTTTCAGTCCAATGAAATTATGACTCCCTTGTGAGTGATGTTTAAAGATTTTATTTGAGGAGGAGGAGAGAGCAAGCCAAGAGCCCAAAAGCAGAGGGAGGGGGAAGCAGGGTCTCTGCTGAACACAGAGCCCAATGCAGGTCTCAATCCCAGGACCCTGAGATCATAACCTGAGCCAGAGACAGATGCTTAGCCAACTGAGCCACCCAGGCGCCCCCTGAGTGATGTTTAAAAGAAGAAAACAGTGCATCTGTTTGTAAGGGAAACCGTTATATTAAAATAGTTATCAAAATAGTTTTTGAATTATGTACACTTATTAGTGCTTAAATAAGTTCTAGCAGCAGATCTAATAACTACTTTTATTTTGAAGTGATGGTATTTCAAGATAACTAGAGCCTGAAAAGTTCTATTTCACATGTTGTATGCATATACCTGATTTCCTTTGACTTGCTAATGCCACCGTGGTTTGGTACCTATGTCCAGAATTAACAGAAATGCTCGATTTCAGTTAAAGGCTTGTGCAGTGAGTTCCTCTTCTTTCCTGCCCAAGTCCTTGGACCCTCTAACTTCCATCCATGGTCCTCTTGACCTTCTATGGAGACCTTTAATGCTAATGCAGTTTCTCAAATCTGGTGTCCATTGTAAAATTTGAATTTGCACTTGCTTCTGTCATAACCAGATCAAGTAGAACCAGCATTTGAAAACTTAGCCTGGGGTGCCTGGGTGGTGCCGTCGGTTGGGTGTCTAACTCTTGGTCTCAGCACAGATGATGATCTCAAGGTCCTGGGATGAAGCCCCCCAATCCACCGGGCTCTGGGAGAATTCTGCTTGAGATTCTCTCTCTCCCTCTCCCCCTTGTGCTGTCACTCAAATAAATCTTAAACAAAAAAACAACCCACTCCCGCCACCCCTGCCCCAAAAACCTTGCAGTAGGAGGGCTTCACCAAATGAGCCCTCTGTAGCATGGTGTACGGTCTTTTTCTGATGAGGGGCTCGATCCTCACATGTTAATTTAACGGACTTTGACTCATAGAAAACAGACCCTGTAGGTTTATCGGACAACTCTGAAGTTCTAGAGCCACCGCCCCCATTCACCTTGTACCGTATATTTCTTGGAAGGTTGCAAAAGACAGGCTTCGCTAAGGGCAGGCGTCTGCCCAAAGCTGGGTGGGTAACAGGTGAATAACAACAGTTAATTCTAGTATTCAGACCTGGTGTCCTTTGCGCTTGTCACAAGTGTGGGCATGGAGGGGAGGGAATGGTGTTTCATGCGTGTTGGTGGTTACTTACGGATTTGAAACAACCTACCTTCATTTCTTTTAGGTTTTTTTTTTTTTTCTTTTTTCTTTTTTTTTTTTTTTAAGATTCTTATTTATTCATTTGACAGAGATCACAAGCAGGCATAGAGGCAGGCAGAGAGAGCAGGGGAAACAGGCTCCCCGCTAAGCAGAGAGCTCGATGCGGGGCTCCATCCCAGGACCCTGGGATCATGACCTGAGCCCAAGGCAGAGGCTTTAACCCACTGAGCCACCCAGGCTCCCCATTTCTTTTAGTTTTTATAATGATCCCTTTATAGGTAAGAGAAGTTGATTCCCTGTGTGGAGTTCTTTTAAAACTGACATCTCTGGGGACCCCTGGGTGCCTTAAGTGTCTGCTTTCAGCTCAGGTCATGATCCCGGAGTCCCAAGATCAAGTCCCACATCAGCTCCCTGCTCAGCAAGGAGTCTACTCTCTCTGCCCCTTGCCCACCCCCCATGCTCGCTCTCGCTCGCTCTCTCTCTCTCTCTCTCTCTCTCACACCTTCTCTAATAAATAAAATCTTTAAAAAAAAAAAAAAAAGACATCTCTGGATTTTGAGAAAAATTAGATACAATTTGCCTCTCCGATTGTCCACCCATCCCCAGTTGAAGACCTTTCTAATACCAGTATCTGAGGGCATTCATGGTACAGATGTCCTTTAGATAAATGTTTAGCCTTTGAAAGAAATATCTTTATTCCAGATCCTCATTTCTTCCCTGACCCCTAGCCCAGTTTCTAGCCCAGGGGTCGGTAAACTTTTTGTAAAGCAGGTAGTAAATATCCTGGGCTTTGTGGGCCATTCCATCTCTGTTGCAACCATTCAACTCTGACCCCGTAGCAGAAAGGTGGCCATAGACAGTAAGTAAAGGAATGCATAGTTGTGTTCAGTTAATCTTTATGGACAGTGAAATGAGTTTCATGTACTTTATCACGTCACAAAAGACTTGGATTTTTTTCCCAAGCATTTGAAAATCTAAAAACTACTCTTAGCTCATGGACTGTGCAAAAACAAGTGGGGGGTTACCATGGGAAACCCAGAGCGGAACGTACAAGGGATCTCTCTCTTACTTTGTACAACTGCATACAGACCTACAGTTCTCAGTAGAAAGGGTGTTTGTTTGTTTGTGTTTTATGAAATAACAGGTAACTGGCTGGATTTGGCCCCTGAGCTGTAGTTTACAACCACTGCTGGTCAGAAAAACTTGTAAAATGTGGTATTTAATTTTAAATCGCTCTTGTTTCTTAGATTGTTTTTGACACGAAAAGCATGCTTGAATACGATTTCTTCTGATGTGTGCCATTCCCAAACATTGCCTTTATATTACAATTAAAATACAATTAAAATACAAAATACAATTAAAATACAAAATCTCGTATAGGGATCCACATAATCAAAGACTCTAGCATTTCTCTAGCATCAAAGGGATAGATGCAGTGCATTTACGTTGTCAGATGTTCACTGATTTAGGAAAGATGACGTGTCAAACTTTCTAATTAGGAAAGTCATTTATTGTAAATGAAACTTGCATTCTTAGCGTCTTTTTTATATTTTAAAATAGTAATATGTACATGTGGTTTAGGGGGAAAAACATCAGGATGTGCTGTGAGAAGTCTCTCATCTGGGTCCCTCTTCGTCCCTTCCAAGAGGCGGTCATCATTAGCTGTGTCTTTGTTTCCTTAGAAGTTTTGATTTCAAATTTGTCGTCACGGCTGTTTTTGAGTTGGGTTAGCCGCCAACAGTAATTTATAGTAGCCACCAGTGGCAGCTGGTGCTCCAGACCTCAAACACCTCTACTCCATACAGCAACTTTCCAACATAGGTGATGCTGGCCCCACTTTACAGATCGAGCTCCTGGAAAACTCCTTAGTCACTCGCAGGTAGCAGTCCCAGACATTTCCTTGCATTTTTCCCCATTGCCTGCACAGGAAGCACCTGGGCATGGTGCTAAAGGCCGCCCGTCTACCCTCACGGCCCGAGCAGTGGTGATCCTGGCCTCCTGTCTTGCGAATGACCTCTCTCCATTCCCTCTTCCTTTTCTACTTCTCCCGTCTGCATGGGAGCCTCACCCCCGACAGACATGCACTACTCGGCTATTGCAGAGGGCCATCTGGTCACCTTGGAAATGTATTCCCTGCGAGTCGTGGCACATTTCCTGTGACCATTCTCATAAGGATCTCTGGACCAAACGTCCGCTCCTCTTCTCTACAAGTATTCAAGTTTCAAAAAATTACTCTTGATTAGGCAAAAACTAACAGGACACACATCCCCCCTGCTGACTTCCTGGCATTTTTATATCCAGTGGGCATGGTCAATCATCAAAAGAAGCCTACATGTTTTAGTTAAGCTACAAATCCATAGTCCTTCATCTGGAAAACAGAGACTATGGTGAAGCAAGAAAAACCTACACCCTGACAAAGACCTTTCAAGCCAGAAAGCAAGGCCCCAGTGCTCGGCTCAGAGCATTAGGTGGTGTATTAATCAACCATGGCTGATATAATGTTGCATCACAAACTACCACCATCCCCCAAACACAGGGACTCTCAGCAAACATTTACTTTCTCAGCTGTTGTCTTAACAGCTCAATTTTAGGTTAACCAGACCAGGCTCCAGGTTTCGGGCTGGGTTCTGGTCTATTCACTGAATATCCACATTCTCCTTGGGTCAGTGATGGTCATGATCTCCTCCTGGCCAGTCACGGGAGCAAGGCACAGGGCAAAGCAAAAATGGCAAAACTGGATAAAGCCTCGGCTCACATCCCATTGGCTGATACCCCATTGGCTATAGCAAGCCCAACACCCGAGGGGCAGGGAGATACATTTTCCATGCACTGGGAGGAACACAGCATTCTTCAGCCAAGGATGGGGTGTGTAATCCTGTTCGAAAAGAGCAGGGAACCTAGAAGCTAATCCAGAAATCAGCGTTCTCCAGTCCATGAGCTAAATCTGGCCTGCTGCCTCTTTTTATACTTTTACTGGAATCTCAACATGCGGATGAAATCGTCATAAATTCACCTGCAGTCATGAGAAAGAATACAGAGCACGCGCTTGCACAGTTCACCCAATTTCCCCCAATGATGACCCGCGGTACAAAGTGGTTGTATTTGTACAGCCATTAAGCTAAGAATAGTTTTCAGATTTTCTTTAATGGTTGAAAGAAAAAAAAATTGCAATATGGGAAAACTACATGAAATTCAAATGTGTGTCCATAAAGAACACAGCACAGCCATTCATTGGCCTTGTCTGTGACTGCTTTTGAGTTCCAGTGGTCTAGTAGAGGCAGGGAGCAGGTGTCCTGCAGAGCCTGAACCATCAAAGATCGTGGTCTTTACGGAAGGGGCTTGCTTGCCCATCCTGGCCCAACCCCTAACAGCAGGCACCCCCTCTACTGGCAGGAGCCTGCCTTTATTTTGGGATTCCTGCGTGCCGGATGCTCTCATAAGCTTTACCTACTGGAAGTCATGGAATCATCACAAGAACTGTATGGGGTGCGGGGGCAGAAAACCCCTTTTATCCCCATTTTACACGAGTTCAACTAGAGCTGCAGAACTTGCCCGAGGACACAAAGGTTATGAGTGGCGGAGCCGGCTTAGAACCCCACACAACCCAAACCTGAGTATTAACCACCGTGCTGTTCTCGGTCTTTCTGCTCCATCCAAGTGCTAGTAGGGACAGTGGATTTTAGGTGCTGTGTCCTGCTGTGCCGAAGAGTGAGAACAGACAAAAGCATCCAAGGGAGGAGAGTACCAGCAACCCCTGGGCGGTGCTATTAGCCTGGTCTTCACATTTTCTGTTGGAATTCTTGCCATCCTTGAAAGCCTGTTTCAGATGCCGCCTCCTAATCCTGCGGGACTGGAAGGGCTTCCTCTTCCTTTTCCCTTCCCAAAGCAGACAATAGCTCTTGTCGGATTCTGCTTTTAGGGTTTGTGTGTAAGGTTGTTTTGCCCACGTCATACCCCTCCACCGGAGATACAGACACTAGGATGCTCAAGTCAATACTAAATTGTCAGGCACCTGGGTGGCCCAGTCGGCTAAGCATCTGCCTTTGGCTTGGATTATGGTCCCAGATCCTGGAATTGAGTCCCGAGTGGGGCTCCCTGCTCGGCAGGGAGCCTGCTTCTCCCTCTGCCTCTACCCCTCCCTCCTGCTTGTGGCTTGTGATCTCTCTCTCTCCAGGATAAATAAGATCTTTAAAAAAAAAAAGAAAGAAAGAAAGAAAGAAAGAAAGAAAAGCAGTATCTTCCAGATTTGTATGCCAAGTATGTGAAACGCCGCTATGACATGTTATAATCAGGAATTTTGAAACTCTGCCTCTGGTGCCTACAAGGTTTTGTGGTCTGGTGTCCTGAAACCTTCCTGATGCCAGGTGGCCGTTGGTAGGGATGGTAAATTAGGCATTTGAAAGATGAACCACTTTCTGCTACGGAAAGTGTTCTGTCCTCAAGAACTGTCGATGTTTTTAAGCAACTTTGTTTTCTTACGACCCCGCCGTATGTGGTCATCAGGGAAAATGTTGAAAAGCAAAATAAAAATGAAAAACCTGTATTCTAGCCATTGTTAGTTTCTTGATATTGGAGCACCTGCAACCCAAAGGCAGGTCAGGAACTTTCCCTGTTGGAAATGCTACAGTGAAAAGCTTCGTGGAGAACTGTCAAGTGCATCCTTATTTCTTGAATGTGAACTTCAAATATAGCATGGTGGGTTAGAGCCCAGAGGCAGAAGTCAGGATGCCTGCTTTGAATTCTGGCTTTGTCATTGTGTTAGCTGCATGACCTTGGTCATCTTACTTGAGACTTCTGTGCCCCCTTTTTTTTTTAAATCTACGGAATGAAGATAATCATAGCGCCAACCTCACAGAATTGTCACAAAGATTAAATAAATTTGTGTAGAGAGCGGGGAGGGTGTTGGCACATAATGATAAGCCTCAGACCGCGAGCTGGCTAATTATGATTTGTATTTGTAAATGAGTGCTTAATAACTGCACATAGTTCTTTACCCACGCCTACGAGGCTGTGCAAGAGTTTCCTTAAATCATTTATGTGTGACTTTGGAATTAATTCTATTACGTTTGTATTTTATCTATTTTGTCAGTGGTCATTTCCAGTGCTCAGACTTGAATAAACGTATACACATCTTGCCCTTTATTTTCTTCTCTTTGGCCAAATGAAAGATGCTTGTCCCTTGCAAATATGGGGACTCAATAGAATGGAAATCGTCTATGTATCACAGACAAACTCCATTCCACGGCCAGACGTGGGGCAAGAGAGTCTTGGGCTCTGCTAGAGGGAGACTCACCGGAAGAGGAATGTAGCCATACATAGAAAAGGCGAGGGGTGCCTGGGTGGCTCAGTGGGTTAAGCCTCTGCCTTCGGCTCAGGTCATGATCCCAGGGTCTTAGGATCGAGGGAGCAGGGAGCCTGCTTCCTCCTCTCTCTGCCTGCCTCTCTGCCTACTTGTGATCTCTGCCTGTCAAATGAATAAACAAAATCTTAAAAAAAGAAAATAGAAAAGGTGACTCTCCTTGACCCAGATATGCTCCTTGTAGGAGTTTCTCCCATGGAATGAATTTGGTTACATGTGCAAGTGAATGTGTATTAAGCCGGTTGAAGTGACATTGTCCGTAGGCCCAGTTAGCAGCATCCAGCCAAAACTTCCATGAGCGCAAGCAAAATCATAACACAGCCATGCAGTGGCTGACACATGAACCCTTATGGGTTCTTTTTTTTTTTTTCCCCCTCTTCAAAAGGTGTAATTTTGACCCTTGTGTGCTGATATGGATAATGGTTGAAGGTCAGTTTTATTAAGTGAGCCAACAGCAAGTTGCAGAGCTCTCTGTACAGTAGTCCCTGTAGCATTCAAAAGAGAAATTCTGTGTGCACCTATTGCCTCGAAGGATACAAAATAACTTGAATGGTGGTTGTCTCTGGTCCGTGAAGCAGGTGTGAGGAGAGGGGAGATTTTATTACTTTAATAGCCTTCTGTTGGGCTTTTTACAACAAGCAAGGACTACATAAATAACAAAAATGGCTTTTAAGTTTATCTCCCACATTCTCACTTATTCACTTTGATGTCCACGTTGTAAATATATACAATACATTAATTTAAACAGGTAAAATCCTTTGGAATTTAGGAGTCCTACGAACACCTCCCTTCTCGTATTTTGCTTCTCTGCGGTGCCTCTGCACCTGTGTCTCCCCACCCCTCGCCACCCACTTTTGGACATTTTTAACCTCCTTTCCTGCCAGTCTCTGGAGAGCTTGGACAACAAATGGGAAACGTTCTAAGGCAGTTTGTGAGTTGCGCAGAATCTCATCTCTCCAAATGTGAGCCTAGAAGAATCGATCACCTTCATGGGTTTCTTTGTTATTCTCTGAGATTCTAACTTCAGGATAAAATAGAAGTTTACTCCGTACAGTGGCCGTTTCAGCAGCTGACCTTGATTCTGTCCAAAAAAAAAAAAAAAATTCTGTCACAGAGTGTGTCTATTCACTGTTTGTAACTTACCTCCCACTCTTATGCTTTCCTCTGATTAAATATTTCTAAAGAATATTCTCCATCTCTTAAAAACAGGGAGAATTGTACAAGGGACAACACAATTTATTAGTGAGATTTCACATGAGAAGGAAATGTTAAGTTTTAAATATTTGAATGTTAAATTTTAAATGTTTAAATTTTAACATGTTCATTTTTAACCTCTTGCAATGTGATCATTTTCATTATCTAAGTTAAATTCATGCTTGTAGAAGATTCAGAAAATGCAGAATAATACTGAAAAGTAAAATCACCTTTAGTCCTAAAGTCGCAGGCAACATTTCCTGACATTTTTGCTCTATTTCTGTAGCGTTTTGATGTGCTTGTTATGTTTTTACATCATTGCCGAATGTATTACCATATGCACAATTTGAAATGCTTCTATTCCCTTCTTTAAAATGTAACTTTTCCCCCGTGTTATTATATCCTGCTTACAAATATAGGTTACTTTTCATTACATCCTTGTTGAACATTCAGGCTTCGAATTTTTAATAATTGGAAATGATGCTGGGGGTACTGGGTGGCTCAGTGGGTTAAAGCCTCTGCCTTCAGCTCAGGTCATGATCCCAGAGTCCTGGGATGGAGCCCCACATCCAGCTCCCTGCTCAGCGGGGAGCCTGCTTCCTCCTCTGCCTGCCACTCTCCCCTGCTGTGTTCTCTCTCTCTCTCAAATATATAAATAAAATCTTAAAGAAAGAAAGAAAGAAGGAAAGAAAGAAAGAAAAAAAGAATGCTGTATTTATCATCTTAACGCATAAAGCTCTTTCCGATATAGGATTATTTTCTCCAGATAAGATTCCCAGAAATTGAATTACTGGGTCAAATGTTATTAACATTTTAAGGCACTTGCTAAATGTTGCCAAATTGCTTTCCACAAAGGCTGGACCAGTTTATACTCATTAACAATACCGAGAGGCCAAGTTTACTTCCCCTGCTCCAAAATTGGGTATTATTTTGCAAAGTACCATACTAATTTAGATAAGCCGATTATCATTATTTTATTAGTAACTTTTAATGGGGTTAGTAGAGGAGCTTTTAAGGATCCATACATGGTGGAGCACCTGGTGGGCTAAAGCCTCTGCCTTCGGCTCAGGTCATGATCCCAGGGTCCTGGGATCGAGCCCCACATCGGGTTCTCTGCTCAGCAGGGAGCCTGCCTCCCCCTCTCTCTCTGCCTGCCTCTCTGCCTACTTGTGATCTCTGTCAAATAAATAAATAAAATCTTAAAAAAAAAAAAAAGAATCCATACATGGTCATATTTTTGCATAAAGTGATAGGTAGTACAGTAAATAAAAGAATGACAAAAAAAAAGGATTATGAGTATCTTGATGGCCAGGTATCAATACACAAATAGAAAATGTATCCATCACTTAATCTGACAGCAGAATGAACACTGTAGAGACATACAATCTTTTGTAATTTCATCACCTTATTTAGCATATGATTCTAGTCACCAGCAAAAAGGGAAATTATTAGGAACCCAGACTTTTTGCCCCCATGTTGGGAATTTTTCCCATGTGTCTTGATTGGCTTAATCAATATGAAATATTGCTTGTATATAAGTCATTGGAATGTAACTTCTAATTGGACGGTGATGTTCATGATGACCAAAAGCTGCCAGCAGAGTTGGGTTTTGGTGATGACTCGGCTGGAAAATTGTCCAGCAGGGAGCCATTTCCAATTGATTAGCTCTCATTGCTAATAGCCTCAGAGACAGTTTCCACTCCTGTATTTAAATGTAACTTTTGATAGCTGAACAAAGCACTGATCAAGGAAAGGGTATGGGGGCAGGGGCTACCATAAAGTAAATGTACAGCTGTGCCGGATCTTCAGTAACTCTGAGGGCAACTCAAAAATCGGAAATGTGCAGCCGTTGACAAAGCTCCTTACCTCAGAAGATGAATGGGAGCCTTGGGGGAGGGAAGAGGGACTCTAACCCCAGCAAGCCCCTCAAGTCAGCGTCTTTAAAAAGAAGGGAGGAGAAATACTTATCTAGTCTCTCTTACGGGCTGCTCATGCAGTCATTTCTATGACTTCGTCTAATTCTTCGGGAAAAGAGTCAAGGTCGCTGCAAAGTAGCTCAGTTTAAAAATAGCTGAGAATGTGTGATGTGAATAATCCAGCGATGAAAAAGGACGTAAGAGAGCCTGAAGATTATATGTGGTTTGTTGATGTCATTTTTATAAAACTGAGACTCCTGGCACCCAGCATCACTGGTCTTACAGCCATAGAATGAGATTCTGTAAAACCTCGAGGAAAAACTAAACACTAAGAAAACAAAAGATTATGATCTTACCCCCAAATGCCCATAATGGTGCCATAGCTAACACGAAGAGGGTACCACTCGTAACAATGTTAAGTAGAAAACAAAAGTGGACGCCTTCAGTTCTGTGATATTTATTTATTTATTTATTTATTTATTTATAAAGAGTTATTTATTTATTTGACAGGCAGAGATCACAAGTAAGGGAAGAGTCAGGCAGGCTCCCTGCTGAGCAGAGAGCCCGATGCCGGGCTCGATCCCAAGACCCTGGGATCATGACCTGAGCCAAAGGCAGAGGCTTTAACCCACTGAGCCATCCAGGCACCCCAGTTCTGCAATATTTATTAAGCAGTTTGTGAGACAGAGACATGAGAGAGAGAGAGTACTTGATATAGGATTTTATTTCTTTCAAGTTAGGGTATTTTATTATAAAATTACTGTATAATTTGTAGAAGATTTCAATCTTACATCTAATTTAAAAAGAAAAAGATGAGGGACAATTCAATAAATGTGGTTGGTAGAATTGACTATTGAGTAGGGGAGAAAAGTCAATTTGGATTCCCTACTTTTTTTTTTTTTAATATTTTATTTATTTGTTTGACAGAGACCACAAATAGGCAGAGAAGCAGGCAGAGAAAACAGGGAAGCAGGCTCCCTGCTGAGCTGAGCAGAGAGCCTGATGTGGGGCTTGATCCCAGAACCCTGGGATCATGACCTGAGCTGAAGGCAAAGGCTTTAACCCACTGAGCCACCAGACGCCCCTGGATTCCTTACTTCAGTTACAAAAGAAAATCCCCACTGATTAAATAACAAAGCCTGGGAGCATCTGAGTGGCTCAGTCAGTTAAACATCTGACTCTTGGCTTCAGCTCAGGTCATGATATCAAGGCTGTGAGAGCAAGTCCCTCCCCTACCCCCAACCCCTGTTGGTCTCTGTGCTAAGCGTGGAGCCTGCTTAAGATTCTTACTCTCCCTCTTCCTCTGTACCCCCCTCAAAAATTTTAATTACATAACAAGTCCTAAAAAATATATTTAAAGGACGCAGAAGCCATCAAAGCCACTGGACATCTCCAGATTCAAAATACCAAGTAGTAGTAATAATAAGGCACATAGCAAAGTTAAAGACAAACAGGATACCAGGTGAACTATTTCCCAACTGTGTTAGACAAATGATGGATCCAGAATCCACAAAGCGCCCTTTCAAATCAGTAGGAAAAAGACAACCCACTAGGGAAAAAAATGTGCCAAAGGCTGTGGACAGACAACCAACAGGGACAGACATGTGGTCAGTACTGTAGGCAAGCGGCTGGTCCGAGCCTGACTCAGGAAAATGGCATGGTAAGACAGTTTCCAACCATCTGACTGGCAAACCTTTTACAGTTGGTGATGCCATGTGTTGACAAGGGCTAAAAAACATGAGATCTGAGGATCCAGTCCCCATAATCTACAAACTTGCTACACTGCAGTCTTAAGGCCATGTCCGTAAGGTCTGCCCACTCTAAGGTTACTTTCTTCCCCTTTGTCCTTAATAAGGACCTTGTGGGGAGATTCTTTGATGCCATCAGTTTCCCTTCACCGCCCCCCAACCTGCCCCACACTTTAGCGTCCATCGATGCACTGTGGTCACCACGATTATTGCTGTGTTGTTTGCCAAATGACAATTTTTCAAATTCTGTCGTTACTTTCACATTTATCATACAGACTTTCTGTAAGTACTGTCCTCTCGTCCCATTTATGTATTCAGCTATCGACTTGAATCGGTCACTGCTCTCATGACGTACTTGGTTGCTCATTTGGTCTAGATTTTGGCCATTGGGAGGTCTTCATGTTGGCTCCTGTGTCCTTTCAAAACACCCCCATCATTTTTTAAGCACTTCCTTCCTGGCCTCACAAGATGTTCCAGGTTCATCTTGTACATTTCCTGCCCCAGCAGTAGAATAAGCCATTTCTAAAAAAAAAACCCACAGGTTTCTTTTATTGAAAAAGGGTATTTGAAATCAGTCTGGGCACTAGGTGTGCCTTTTGCTACTGGGTGTCTCCAAACCGTACCCTGCATCTTCCCTCCATCCTTCCCACCCCCTGTCCTGTCTCCCTCCCCAACCGCTATCTCCCTGGTAAGCCATCACATGTCATCAGAATAATCCCCTCTTTGTGGGTCCCCAGAAAGCCTTTCTCCCATTCACCCACCATGGTGTAACAAGCGTAATCTTAGAACATAATTTGGACCTTATCATCCCTTTGCATAAAACCTTGGTGGATGTCAAGGTCAGGTTGAGACCACAGAAATCACTACATATTTGAGCATGGGGAACTGAAGCCTTGCTCATGGCCAGCCGCCAACACTACTGGCCTGCCACATCTTGGTACAGGGTTGACAAGCTTTTTTTGTAATAAAGGACCAGAAAGTCACTATTTTTGATTTGCCCATTATAGCACAAAAGCAGATATAAACACAGTACAAATAAATGAACATGGCCATGTTCCACAGAAATTTGATTTACAAAATGGGCAATGAGGTGGATTTGGCCTGCCTTCACGGGTGGTTTCAAAACCTTGTCCAAAGGCACTATGAACTCTTAGAAAGCTTTCAGTAGGTAGTTCCACAGTTAATACGAAGTTCTCCAGGAAGCTGCCTCAGCCTCTTCCACCCCACTCTCACCCCTGATCCCAACTGGCTTACAATGCCTCCCACCGGCAGTCTCTAACCTGGAACCCATAGGGAAGAGGATTCTGGGAAATGTCCAAAGGGCAACAGACAATTTAGCCTAGTGGCTTCCAACTTCTGATGAGCAAAAATTCACTCCACACTGTGGCTGCCTTCTCCCCTTGCTCACTACATACTCCACCGTGTTCCTCTCAGTTCTTCAAATCTGCCAACCTCTGTTCTACCACAGGACCTTTGCACATGCTGCCCCATTTGCTTGGAATAATCTTTCCTCCCATTGCCCAAGTCTAGCTCTTTCTGTCTGTTAGATCCCAGATTAAAGGACACAGTCTTGAAGATGCCTTCCCCAATGCCTTTATTTAAGGGTCCCTCCCTTTTATTAGAATTTGTCTTCTTAAAGCTTTGGCGCTATCTTGTTCCCTCTCCCATCTTCAGGATTTAGAACTGTGCCTATCACACAAAGGTGGTCAAATACTTAACTAAATGAAAGTAGCACTTAGCACAATTGACTAACATTTCACTTACCTGTTGACTGTCGGATTGTTTAGCGATCTGCTTCCTATATCCATATACATGCTTTCAGGGAAGGGGTTAGGACTCTAACATTTATTCCTTATACCTAAGCCCTAAAACAGTGTCTAGAAGGTAGTAGGTATTCAGTAAACACTTGTTAAATGAATAAATGAATGACCACCTCCGCCGCATTTATAAAAACTTATGGATAGTAAGTACTACATAATCATGGGGATTGGGTAAAATTGCATAGCAAATATATAGTCTTTATGAAGTATATTCAAATATCCATTTAAAATCTAGACTCCTCATATTTCCCCAGGGCAAGCCCTCCAAGGACAGGACCTGTGGATATGGAGGGGCCCCTGTGAGTTTTAGGACCGCACACCCTGTCAGTTCTTCGCCTCCCCTTAAGATGTCACTAAGTGCCTTGGCTCGTGGCGTCTGCGGGGCTGGTGCTGACTGAAAGTGCCGGAGGTCAGACCGGGAAGGGAGGAAATGACCTGGTGTTAGGAACAAATCTCCCACTTCCGCCAGCGCCTGGCAGACAAGGTGACAACGTGCTGATGTGCTCCGCCGGCTTTAGAGGACGTTCATTAGCACACCTGATATCCCAGAGCCCTGGATCCTTCTGGTTTCTTCTACAGCCGGAACCTTAATAAATCAGTCCAAACCTGATAAATCACGGCACGTCGTGACTGACTCCATGTTGCGAGTCCGGCACTGTCCCTAGGGCCCGGGGCTGGACTTCAACGTTCCATAATCGTTCTCTCTCCAGAAGCAGCGGGGGAGCTGAGACCGAGAGAAAAGAAAGAAGTACGAGGCATAGAAAATCCTACAAGCAATGCAGTATTCTAGATCCCAAAACAAAAAAAGGGGGGGGGGATATTAGGAGGAAAACTGGTAAAATACAAGTAAAATGTCTAGTTTAGTTAGTGGTGGTGTGCCAATGTGAGTCTCTTGGTTTGTTAATCAGGAGAAGCTGGGTGAGCCACACCTACAACTCTCTGTCCTGTCTCTGCAAATTCCCGTGAATCTAAAGGTAGTTTTAAAAGCATGGAAGACAACTAGAAGGTACAAGCTTCCAGTTCTAAGGCAAGACACAGAGATGCAATGTACAGCATAGGCGATCTAGTTAATAATATTGTGGGGGCACCTGGGTGGCTCAGTCGGCTAAGCGTCTGCCTTCAGCTCAGGGTCAAGATCCCGGGGTCCTGGGATGGAGCCTGTGGGGCTCCCTGCTCAGGGGGGAGTGTGCTTCTCCCTGTCTCTCGGCCCCTCCTCCCCTACACCCCCCCCCCCCGCCACTGCTCACGATCTCTCACTCACTCTTTCTCTCACAAATAAATAAAAATGTTGAAAGAGTAAAATAAATAATAATATTGTAATAACTTCATGTGGCAACACAGGGCAGCTAGATTTATCCTGGAGATGACTTCGTAATGTACGTGAGCATTGAATCACTATGTTGCACTGCTCAAACTCATACAATATTGTAAGCCAACTGCACGTCAAGAGAAAAGAAGTGTGGAAGTGTTGGCTTGGGTGGCATGGGGAGGAATTCCTGAAATCAAACAGACCTGGGAAGAATCTCTTTCTCCCCCTCCCCCCACCAATCTACCAGCTGTGTGACCTTGGGCTAGTGACTTAACCTCTCAAAGCCTTCTTTTTCTTTTTCTTTTTCTTTCTTTTTTTCTTTTTTTTCTTGAGAGAGAGGGAGAGTCTGGGGAGTGGAGGGGTCGGCAGGAAGCAGAGGAAGAGAGAGAATCTTTTTTTTTTTTTTTAAGATTTTATTTATTTGACAGAGCATAAGCACACAGAATGTCAGGCCTTGGGAGAGGGAGAAGCAGGCTCCTCACTGAGCAGGGAGCCTGAGGTGGGGCTCAACCACCCTGCGATCATGGAAGGCAGCCACTTAACCCACTGAGCCACTCAGGAGCCCTGTGGGAGAGGGAGAATCTTGTGCAGACTCCCTGCTGAGCACAGAGCTCTGGATGGACACGGGGCTTGATCTCAGGGCCCTGAGACAATGACCTGAGCTGAAACCAAGAGTCAGAGGTTTCACTGACTGAGCCACACCAGCGTCCCAGCTTTCTTATATTTAAGCAGTGTCCACACCGTGGGGGTGTGGTGAAGGATCTGTGATGGGTCTCAGGTAACGCATCTCTTAGCATGGTGTTCCCACACCTCGTAAATCCTCAGTCGACCCTATCTTCCCTTTCCCTGTCATTTCAGAAAAAGGAGCAATCAGCTGTGCTTGTATATTTGACAAATAATGAGAAGTGAGATTTGTATTAGGTCATTGATGTTGGCTCACTCGAATTCGAAAAGCAGGGAGGGCATATAACGATCTCCTCTGAAAGCCAAGAGGATCACTTCTGATCACTTTTGTGTTTAAATCGAGGAAAGGTATTTCACGGGCTATCCCCAGGAGGCATTTTTCAATCAAGACTGGTCTTAAAAACGGTGTGTGTGTGTGTGTGTGTGTGTGTGTGTGTGTGTTTCTAAGATAAACTCAGAGATGAGCAGAACAACATTTTGTGGACATTATTCATGGGGTACTGATGGTAAAAGCAAAAGACTAGAAACCAGTTCAGTGCCCCCCTCACCCCCATGGAGGGAGTCTGTCTAAGTAACTGTGGTTCTTTGGAGCCATAGAATTCTCTGAAGACGTTTTAAAATGTGGAACAAGAATGTGTTGCATGATGCGCTCATATGCAAAAATACATAAGCAAAAAAATAGGGCACATAAGTGCATACCCTATGCTATATTTACATATCAAAGGAGTACAGATGAGTACTTTTCATGTGTTCATCCAGTATCACTGGAAAGAGCCACAAGAACCTGGCAATAGTGGTCTGCTTCTTGACTGGCACCAAAGAGACCATCGAAGTGACAGCCATCCTGTTAAAATACTATTGCCAGGGACACCTGGGTGGCTCAGTCGGATAAGCCGCTGCCTTCGGCTCAAGTCATCATCCCAGGGTCCTGGAATCGAGTCCCACATCGGGCTCCTTGCTCGGCGGGGAGCCTGCTTCTCTCTCCACCTCTGCCTGCCTCTCTGCCTGCTTATGTGCTCGCTCGCTTGCTCTCTCTCCAACAAATAAATAAATAAGATACTTAAAAATGTGTGTGTGTGTATATATATATATATATATATATATATATATATATATATAATTGCCCCCCAAATTAAGAATCTATTACATAATTTATTACATAATATTACATAAAACATGTCCATCATGTTTTTAAGCATTTTATTATGAACAATTTCAAACCCATAGAGAGGAGTGAAGATCACAATGCTCCTCTCTTTACCCATGACCCAGCTTCCGCAGCTAGCAACCTGCAGTCATTCTGATTTTATAATATCCTCTCCTCGTTTGCATCAATTGCATAAAAATAATCATTTCATCAGTTACATTAAAATAATCATTATAATAGTAACTCAGATCAACCAAAGGAAGTTAAAAAGGTTTTTTAAATTTATGTATAAATTTTTTTTGCTAAGAAGTTTGAAGGGTGATCAATATAAGACATCGAAGCCAAAAAATCATTTTTTTAAAGATTTTTTTTTTTTTAATTTATGACAGAGCGAGGTAGCGAGAAAGGGAACACAAGCACAGGGGAGCTGGAGAGGGAGAAGCAGGCTTCCCGCTGAGCAGGGAGCCTGAAGCTGGCTTTGTTCCCAGGACGCTGGGATCATGGCCAGAGCTAAAGGCAGATGCTTAAGGACTGAGCCACCCAGGCACCGCCCCCCAAAATAATTATTGCATGACTATAAAATCCCATGGGGAAATGGAATTGAAATACAAGTTTTAGGGGGAAAACTCCTTCAGTAATAACATGGAATCTCAACTTTTAAAGAACAGCTTATTTCATTAATAAAAATATATTGCTTATATTATTTATACATATTATATAATAATATTGTATATTACTTAAATGGATGGACCATGGAAATCCAAGATATATACTATTCAGACTACTTTAAATACATTTAAATAAATCATGTAATGAATAATTACCATGCCCCAGAATCCTTTTAAACTATTTAAATATGTAAAATCACTGTAGATACCAACTTCACAACATTTATGGGAGTATACAGTTTTTTGCGGGGGGAGGAGTATATACTTCTTAAAGAATTATTTTAGATGGCAGAAGAGAAAAACAGTTGGAAGATCACGCTCCAGAAGACCCGGTATGTATGTCCAAGTCTTAGGGAGCTGTTGGGTTGTTTATGCCGAAAAGGTCGTGCATGCCTGAAGTCTGGAGAGAGGAAAGGGAGCACAGACCTGAGACTGAGGGCTGGTCCATATGTCTCTTTTCCACTATCCCTTATGACCAAGCTGGAGCATTCCAGGAATGCAAGGCTGGCTTAATACGTGAAGACCAACCAGTTTAATTCTCCCATTACAACCCAGGGCCACAGATACTCAAATCTCCTTGCCATTACACATACAGAGGAGAAAAAAACCACTGCCAGCCACCATCCCTTCCTTCACTCGCCAAGCAACCTGCTGAAAGCAACCCATTTCCCCTAGGAGACTGTACTTTGTTCAGAGCATGGGTGGAGGAGGGAGTTTGTGCCCTAATTACCTGCCTTGAAAGGATGGCGGCCGCTCTGCTCCTCTCCTGGGCCGCGTTCTCAGTCTCCACATGGTGTCCCTCCAGGTATGGCTAGTCGCCTGTCTGCGGTTGGAATCCCTGTAGGTCCCCAGGCCCCAGCCCAGAACTACCCAGCCAGTCTTTCTGGGAATCTGCATTCGAAACATCTCCCCTCTCCTAGGTGATTCTTAGGTAACCTAAAGATTACGGAGCTTCTAGCCCAACCGATTCTCACTCAGGACTGATGTGAGATAAGGTCTCTAGTTTATTTTCACACAGGGGCTTGCCCTTAACCATCTCTTGGCCTTTGTCCTACCTGACTGTTCCTTCCCTGATCCCTCTGAGGACTCCCCATCCTTCCTCTACTCCCCCAGAGATGCTCCCCAAATACTTATGTCCTGTGTCTTCCAAGGTGTCCTCTGTGGATGTCAGCCATCCACCTTTCTGAGCTAACTCCCAAATTCTCATCACTAACCCCAACCATTCGCCCACATGCCCTTGCTGTGGACTGTGTACTAGATCTTGACTTTGATTCACTCATTTACAACCCAGAGCAGCCCCCTGAGGTTGGCCATCATTATCACCCTCTTACCAACAATGAAACAGAAGCTCGGAGGGAAAAGCAACTTTTCCAGCTTGCAAATGCTAAAGTCAGGGTTTGAACTTGTGTCAGCCTAACCTCTTTTTTTTTTTTAAGACTTTAATTATTTATTTGACACAGAGATAGAGAGAGATTTCAAGCAGGCAAGCAGAGAGAGAGGGGGAAGCGGGCTCCGCACTGAGCAGAAAGCCCAGTGTGGGGCTTGATCCCAGGACCCTGAGATCATGACCTGAGCTGTGAGCTGAAGGCAAAGGCTTAACCGTCTGAGTGACCCAGGTGCCCCACAGTCTAACCTCTTAATCATGGGTGCTCGGCATCTCACTTGTGCTCCAAAATACTGAAACATACAACCTGCTGCCTTCCCCTTCCCCCCCCCCAACTCCCCTGCCAGATGTTTTCTGTTTGCCCTCCCAGAGCCCCAGCCTGTAACCCAATGTCCTGAATCTTCGCACCTCCTGAAAATACTCTTCTCAGATCTCTGACCTCCCTTTCGTGTTCCAGGTTCACATTTGGCACCACTCTCCGATTACTGAAAATAAGCTGGAAGTGTAATGCAGCTCTCTCTAAAAAACAAACGAAAACAAAAACAAAAACAAAAAACAACTCTCTTACCTTAGTGGCAGAGCCAAAAGCAGATGCTCTTTGGGTTGCGGTGGCTTCTCTTCTTAGAAGCAGGATATTGGGGGCGCCTGGGTGGCTCAGTGGGTTAAGCCTCTGCCTTCGGCTCAGGTCATGATCTCAGGGTCCTGGGATTGAGCCCTGCATCGGGCTCTCTGCTCAGCAGAGAGCCCGCTCCCCACCCCGCCCCTCTGCCTGCTTCTCTGCTTACTTGTGATCTCTCTGTCAAATAAATGAATACAATCTTAAAAGAAGAAGAAGAAGAAGCAGGACATTGCTGGGTCCATGTTCTGCTGAGTCTAAGGGACTGAATACGGGGGACCCCATGTGCCCATCACTTTCTTTCCTGGCCCTGTTCTGCATCTCTTCCTCTCTTCCTCCTCCTCCACAATTTTGACTCTGCCATTTCTTTAGAATTTATCCAAAGTGAGGAATTAATGATCATAAATGCTCGAAAATAAACACAAACTATGGCAAAGTACAGGAGACCAGAGGGCAGATCACTGGCAGCTTCGGGAACCAATCTAGCTCAAAGATGCCCCCCACCACTTTTTTTTTATTACCTATCAGTATCTATTCTTGTGCATGAAAACCCCAGATCTGGCATTCTCTTGAGAAATCGGACAGCCCAGCAAACCCCAGGGCCACCTTCCTCCAGGTTTGCCATCGGTGCGGGCAAACGGTCGGCAGTTCCCTCCGGACAGGGCGTGGGCTTGCCAGATGCCCGCAGTCCACTTCCTGTCATCTCCTGGTTCTGCCAACAAGTGTCAGCAGCCCTGTGTCTTTCCACTTGAGTTACTTGTTTGTTGAATCCAGCCCCGGGTCTCCCGTTAGACTTGACCGAGAGGGGCCTCTGCCCTCGATGCCTCGCTGTGGTGGCTCTGACTGTAAACTACACAGACAAAACATTTGTTAAACATCATGGGCCAATCTGGCCCTGAGCGCTGGTCCCCAGGGGTGGCACGGGGCCATCTGTGGCACAACACATCCGCTCTTGTGGCTAACACCCTTAGACCGCGGGAAAGCACTCCTGCATATCTCTGGTCCTCTGCAAAGCACAGGCACCGGCCCCTGCGTGCTGCAGCTGTGTCCTTGCGCCACTGTGCACAGAAGGCAGACCCCACCCTGCGGGGCCTGCAGGATCTGCACAGGGTAGGGAGGATCCCAGCACTCAGAGCCACCGGGAAAAAAAAAAAAGGACGGGGCACTCACTGTGGCGGCTCCGTAGACTCCGCGGATACAGGTGCACGGGGTCTCCCCGGCAGCACCAGGGCTTCCCTGGACAATTTCTCATTGTCTCAACAGGTCATGCCATGGACTTACCCAGGCCACGGGACTGGGTAAGGAGCATCCCACAATACTCAGCAACTCATAACACTCTTGAGTCTACTTAGATATTGGTCTTGTTGAATATACTTAGATTCTCTCTCTCTCTTTAAGATTCTATTTATTTGACAGAGAGCACACAAGCAGGGGGAGCTACAGATAGAGGGAGAGGGAGAGACAGACTCCCTGCTGAGCGCAGAGCCCCAATCTGGGGCTCGATCCTAGGACCCTGGGATGATGACTGGAGCCCAACCCAGATGCTTAACCGACTGAGCCACCCAGGCGCCCCTTAGATTCTCGATATCGGCATCTAGATGAAAAGGGAGTGCTGGACTTGAAAGTAGTTTTATTTTTATAACGTATTTAGGGGGATTTAGCTAAAACGTATATAGGCACATTTCAGTTTAAATAATTTTGATGTGAAGCTTGATACCAATTATCATTTGTATTTTACCTTCCTGTCTTCAATAATTTTGGGTATCTTGGGCAAAAAGTATTTTTAAATATGTATGAAGTCCGTATATTTTTTTAAGATTTTGTTTATTTATTTGACAGAGATCACAAGTAGGCAGAGAGGCAGGCAGAGAGAGCTGGGGAAGCAGGATCCCCGCTGAGCACAGAGCCTGATGTGGGGCTCGATCCTAGGACCCCAAGATCAAGACCTGAGCCAAAGGCAGAGGCATAACCCACTGAGCCACACAGGTGCCCCTGTATTGTTTTTTAACATTTAATGTTTCAGTGAACGTATGCTCAACTTTTTTATCCTTTAAGTATGGCTGTATTTTTTTTTTTCATCTTTCAGATCATTATCATCAATAGCAGGAGTCAACTGATGAGAGGATTTTAGTTCTGAAAGCCTAACGGCTCTAGTTAGCTGTATTTTGTCCATAATGGCTAATAACAATATGTTAAAGATTTGTAAAACAAGAAAGAATATATGATACCATTCGCAAGGACGTTGGCGGAACTAGAGGGTATGATGCTAAGTGAAATAAGTCAGAGAAAGACAATTACATGATTTTACCCATATGTGGAACTTAAGAAACAAAACAGAAGAGCATCAGGGAAGGGAGGGAAAAATAAAACAAGACAGAATCAGAGGGGGAGATAGACCATAAGGGACTCTTAACTCCAGGAAACAAACTGGGGGTGGCTGGAGGGGAGGTGGGCAGGGGGATGGGGTCACTGGGGCATGGGCGCTAAGGAGGCACGTGACAAGATGAGCACTGGGTGTTACATGCAACTGACGAATCACTGACCTCTCCCTCTGAAACTAATAATATACTATATATTAATTGAATTTAAATAAAAGCTTAAAAATATATAGATGAGAGACCATAAAGCCTAAAACACGCTCTGGAGGCACCTGGGTGGCTCAGTCCCTTAAGTGTCTTTCTTCAGCCGGCTCAGGTCATGATCTCAGGGTCCTGGGATCGAGCCCCATGTTGGGAGGATGGGGGGGGGAAGGGGAGGGGAGGGGAAATCCCTGCTCAGCAGGGAGCCTGCTTCTCCCTCTCCCTCCACCCCGCTCCCTGCTTGGGCTCACCTGGACTGCCTCTCTCAAATAAATAAGTCCTTTATAATAAACAAACAGGCAAAACTCTCTCTGGCTCTTTACAAACATTTTGCCAACCTTTGGTCAATAGGACATAAATTATGTAAAACCTTGACTACAGGGGTTCCTGGCTGAACCAGTCAGATCAACCCCTCTTGATCTCGGGGTTGTGAGTTCAAGCCCCACACCGGGTGGAGAGATGACTTAAAAGTTTTTAAAAAGGGGATGTGTGGGTGGCTCAGTTAAGCCACTAAACACCAACTTTCGGTTTTAGGGTCCTGAGCTCTGCACTCCACAGCGAGTCGGCTTGAGATTCTCTCTCCTTCTCCTGTTCTCCTGCTCTCCTCAAACAAATAAAGAAATCTTCAAAAATATGTTTAAAAAAAGAACCCTTGGCTGTAACTGCATATTTCATAATTTTACCGAAATGGAAGCCACAGAAGAAATGGCATATGTAATCCTTACCAGACACCAACACAACCTAGGATAAATGATTGTGAGTTATTTTTGTTACTCATTTGAATACGATCACAGGCCCAACCGCAGAACACCCAGCCATGTGCACTCATATGGAAATTCTCGTTGTTGATGGTTTTCGCAGGCTTTGGCTTGGTCGTCAGGAATGTACTTGTCATTGGAGGAGTATTCAGTGATCTATTTAAAATTTGTTTCAGCTGATTTATGACTTTGTGGGCTGGGGCTGAGATCTGCTGGTTTGCTGGGCTCTGATCCTTGAGCGCATCTGAGGTTCAATGTTGCCTTACCTACGAATTTTGACCAGACTTAAGAGACAGAGCCTGGGGCCCCTGGGTGGCTCAGTGGGTTAAAGCCTCTACCTTCAGCTCAGGTCACCATCCCAGGGTCTTGGGATCGAGCCCTGCATGGGGCTCTCTGCTCCGCAGCGAGCCTGCTTCCTCCTCTCTCTCTGCCTGCCTCTCTGCCTACTTGTGATCTCTGTCTGTCAAATAAATAAATAAGTAAATAAAATCTTTAAAAACCACACACAAACTCTTAAAAAATAAAAAGAGAGACAGAGCCTGAATGTATCGCCCTCTGTTGGCGTCAGGTAGAGTTGTCACACTTTTGCTTTTGCTCTGGAGTTTGTTCACATCAAGAAAAGGTCTGGACTGGACCTTCATCATAACTAGAGGAGATCCTGTGCTGTGTATTAATACTCTGGTTACATGGTCATCTAAAAATACGTAAAACAACAAACGTGCTTTTAAGTCATCACCATCCTGTGTTGCAAAGGTTTGGGGCCAAGGTGTCCATTCAGTCCTTTCGACCTTTTTAGTGATTGTCGTGGTACCGTTTCACCACCAGGAATGAGATGAAGCTTCCAGTGACTCAGTGGGGAAGATAACACAAAGGCAAAGAGTGGGGAGCCACTGATACTCCCAAAGAAGCCAGACTCAATCCCCTGGCAACAGGAGACAAAATGAGGGGAGGGGGGAGGGGGGAAGCAGGGGCTGGGGGAGAGGAGGGAGAGGGAGCAGGGAAGCTGAGAAAGCAGGAGGGGGAAGGAAGGAATGTCTCTGGGGCTCCTACCCCCCCCCCCACTGAGGTCTTATTAGCGCCCCCACCTTTTTTTTTTTTTTAAAGATGTTATTTATTTATTTGACAGATCACAAGTAGGCAGAGAGGCAGGCAGGGAGAGAGGGAAGTAGGCTCCCTGCTGGGCAGAGAGCCCAACACGGGGCTCGATCCGATGACCCTGAGATCATGACCTCAGCTGAAGGGAGAGGCTTAACCTGCTGAGCCACCCGGGCGCCCCCTAGCGCCCCCTAGCGCCCGCCACTTTAACCGCCTTCCTCCCCTCGGCTTTCACCTATGACACCAGTTACTTTCTTTCTGGGTACAAACAAGAGTTGCTCCTTTTAAGGGTCAGCCTTGGCGCCTTGGAGCTTTCGGGGTCCTGCTCCTGTAGGCCAGCAGACGGGCCCCAGTGCTCAGGGGGCCACACTGGCCCCATCTCCCTCCTGAGAGCAGAGGGACCACTCTTCCCTAGAGACTCACCTGGGACCGCTGCGTTCGCTTGTGCTCACTCTGATTGCGGTGCTGAGATGTTCGAGGGACGCAGCAAGCTCTGAGCGAGGACAGGGTGAGAAAAAGTTGCAAGGCGTGTGCAGAAGACGATCTGGAATCCTCTTCCTCAGGGAGTGTGCTGGATGGTTTCTAGAATGTGCATGGCTTTTGCCTGGGTACAGCCTTGCCTGCGCCTTTCAGTTTCATGCCTTTGAAGAATCTTGACTATAATCAGGGAACGAATTTATTTCGTTCAGGTTATCTTACTCCTGGGTGTTCCTTTCAAGGTTCCATCTACAAAAGCCAGAAAGGGGGGGGGGGGGTAGGGGAAACTGGCGACTACATTGAGAAACATGTCCATTTTTATTGGAGAATTAATTGAATTCTTCAGATCACTTTTATAAAACACATTCAGGAGGGATCCAAGCACCCTTGCTAATTGCTTAACAATCCTTGGATTGTCTGCCCTGCTTCTAAAACAGGGATCACACTCTGCACTGACTCTTCTTATCACTTGGAGTAAAAAGGTCTCAAGAGCTTTTCTGTTTTGTTTTTGAAAATATCGATTGCAAAAGGAAGGTCAAGGGTCGTTCCCCCTTTCCCCTTCCCCTTCCCCACAGAGGATTTTATTTTTAAATTCAGACCCACTATCCTGACATGCCAGGACAACCCAGTGTTTTCCAGCCTATGATTGTATCTCCCCTAACTCCATCATTGATCTATTTTGATGTCTATAAACCTACAAGAAGGAAGCCTCCCGAGTAACCAGACCCAAGTCAGGTCAGAGAGGAGCTGTCGAGGCTCGGGGACACTCACGCTCCTTCACAGCCTCCTTAAAGAGAGACTGGCCATTGACAACTTAAATCTTCAATGCTTGATCTCTTTGTTTGAGTCTTGGAATGCCATTGATACCTTCTTTGTATTTATAATTGTTTTAATTAGCCACCCAGCAGGAGCCCCTCCTCCAGCTGGATTATAGGCAGCACAGCGGGACCCACCAACCCAGTTAAAATAAAGCACAGACTTTATGGCTCCCTTAATTTCTTTTATCTGTATCAAATTTTTTCTTTCTTCTCTTTCATTTTCCCTCTCTATTTCTCCCTTCCCCCACCTCCTCCCCCCCGCCCCCGCCCCGCAAACCCCAGCTTGTGTTTGGGAGGGCAGAGGCAAAAAAGCTGTGACTCTAAGAATGGTTTGGCTTTTTGAAAATTCAAAAAATTATGGGAAAAAACCCACGACGGTGGATCGTTATCAGCCTTTCACATCTCCGAGGGGAAAAATCTCGCACAGATGTGCTTGTCCACTGCTCTCCGTAACATTTCGTAAACCTCAAGGTGATAGTATCTTGAGGGATTACAGCGAAACTGATGTCAGTTGCTAAACTTTTGTGGGCGGAGGCCGGGGAAAGTTTGCAAAAAGGCTTCTCTACGGCCCCTGGTGCTGTTTGTTCTTATTGACCACATCCTTCTTTTGCGGATGGAAATCTGGAGGATCAATTATGATGCAGATCTGACACCATTTCCATTTGTGGGAGCGTCCTGGCCAAGGATGTTTGGACTTTTGGAAATTCTTGCATTGTTAAGATTGTTTTTCCCCTACTTTGAACTGGATGCTGCTGGTGGTGTGACCGTAGGCAAACTGCCTGACCCAGGACACGTCGTAAGAACCCAAAAGAAAGACGGAGCTTCTTTGGGGCTTCAGAGAAAATGCCACGGTCTCTCTTTCTGCGTGACTCTATAAAACGACCTGTCTAGAACTAAAACAGCACTGGTCCCTGTGGAAACCTTCATTATTTCCAAAAGTAAAATCCTGCCCAGCGCCACAAGTAATCTAGTTTAGCTTCCCCACCCCCCAATACTCAGAAGACCTTATTTGCATTCAAAAAGAAATGATAGCTCCAGTTATCAGATATGGAAAATACTTCAAGCTGGCTTCCGCATTTCAAGGCATTTTGAAGTCGAAAATGTTCTTGAGCCTTTTATTTTTAGAAATTTCCAACAGTATAAACATTGAAGTCAATCCTAAACCAAGCGACCTGACGAAATGGGGGGGTGGGGAGGAGAGGGTTCCGTGTGCGTACGAATACTAAGTATTTGAGTGTCTTTAAAGCCAAGTGTGGTTATAATTAAAATTTCCTCTTGTCAACCTGAATTATTTGGGGGGTTTGTCGCCAGAGACCCAGGCATTCCCTTGCTTTGTGAAACAGCCACCCACCGCAAACACCCGCAGCAGTTTGCTGGGTGCGGTTGTAAGACTTTGAAATTCAATGAGAAGATTGAGAAGTGGCTGGAATCCCTGTGTGAGCTAGAGTCCTACGGGCTGGAGGACTCTTGGAGGAGCCTAGTGTCCTTCAGGGGCACTAAATTACTAAAGAACAGAATAACGAAGCGTCTGGTGCCCAAAGTTGTCACCTGCAGTGTATGTATGTTCATAAAGATAATGCACTTGGGTGGTTGTCTGACGTCAGGAATGCACTAAGAGCCTCTCGATGGTACACTTCAAATGCTTACTTCTATGTTATGTGAATTACACTTCAAAATAAATAAATAAATAAAATGAAACAATCTTAAAATAATAAGCTACTGGGATACAACCACCGGCAAGACAGTAAGATAGTTTTACACTTAAAAATTTCCAGGGGCACCTGGCTGGCTCAGTCGATGGAGCACGCAACTGTTGATCCTGGGGCTGTGGGTTTGAGCCCCACGTTGGTTATAAAATTACTTAAAAGCTTTTAAATAAATAAATAAATAAATTTACAGACCTTTTCTTAAAGATCTTATTTATTTATCTGACAGAGATCACAAGTAGGCAGAGAGGCAGGCAGAGAGAGGGGGGCGGGAAGCAGGCTCCCTGCTGAGCAGAGCCCTATGCGGGGCTCGATCCCAGGACCCTGAGATCATGACCTGAGCTAAAGGCAGAGGCTTTAACCCACTGAGCCACCCAGACTTTTTTTTTTTAAAGGATTTAATCCTCGTAAGATAGGAACCCCTTTGGGGGTCCATATTTTGAATACTCATTTCATTTTGTAGTGCAAAGACAAATCCAACTTAGACTCACCCGTTACCATCCAGTAACAACATAGGAGTAGAGACTTAGAAATCCAGATCTCGACCTCTTTTCTCTAGTGGCGCTTGCCCCCCAAAGAAACACAGCGGCTGACAAATGATACCTAGCTTTCTACACATAGATTTATAGCTTTTGTGAATGCTTTTCTTTGCTTAAATGGTATTATAGTGGAAAATGCTGTACTTGGGACAGATCTGTAACGGGAACTTCTAAGAACTTGCTCTGAGCCTTGCTCTTCTCCACGGGGTGTTTGGGGGGGTAGGACGGGGGTGTGAATTACCACCCCCCCCCCACAAAGGGTTGCTGTGTGATTTCGTAAGCCAGCCTAAGTAACACACTCTGTAGGTTATCGGTCAGACAGCCAGACCTCAGTAATGGAACATTTTTGTTTCTATGATTATTGCCATTGCTGCCATTGTTATACACACAAATGTGACAACATTTCACCCATGAGCAAAGGCCGAAAATTCTTTTAAATATAGAATATGGTTCAGAGTCGTAACAATTTTCAAGACAATTCTGTGTTAAGATTAAAGATAAAACAAATATTTTTTAAAGAAATATTTTTTAAATCCCTTGATTCTGACTCCCCTCCTAGATGTCACTGAGACTATCTACGTGCCTGAAGAAGTGCGTGCATATACACACAAGAAACTCCCATTGCTGTGAAATAGTATATGCTAGCATGCATGTGCATTGAAGGAAAAAAGTTGGAGAAATCATTGTCCCAAGAGAGGGTTGAGCCAGAATCTCTCCTTCCCATGGACTGTATTTTGTAACACTCTTATTTGTTGGTTCATCTTTGCCTTCTTTGTCCTCTATCACCGGTCCCAGAAGCAAAACCAGGCACGAAGTAGACCCTCCATAAATACTTGTTGAATTACTGGGCACAGGAAATGTGTGATCAGAAAAACCATAAAGGGAATTACATAAAGGAAGTTTTACTAAATCGGGGTCCTTATTGGCATAAGGACCTTGGCTACCCCGGGACAACATGCTGGTCAAATTTCCAAGAAAAGACAGATTTCCAGCTTTGCTATTTACTTTCTTTTTTCTTTAATCAGGAACTGAAACAAGAGGCGTGCATCCTTCAGAATTTGTTAGAGGCCACTGAGCTCCTGAAGGGATGAGCTGTGTGGGTCCTGAGCTGAATGAGTCACGATAGCGGAGTTCAGCAGCGTGGGGTGGGCTTACGTTGCCTTGCCAGTTTCAGATGAATTTCAGCTACAGCTCATGAGGTCCCTCTTGGTGACATCACTCACATCTGTGGCGACTTAAACCTCCTGTTTCTTTGAAAACGGAATCTGAGAATATGAAAGGTTTATACTCTCTAAACTAATTAGCAGTGACCAGTAACTTGAGGAGGCCAGTGTGCCCTTCAGGACACTCCATTTACCTGGGAGTCTTGCCAAGTCAGTCTAGCCACTTCTAGAACTTTACCCACCCCAGTAAGGGAGGAATGGAGGCATGCATTTTTTTTAAAAATAGAGAACTGATTAAGTATTGTTCTCTAAAGATTGTGTGTATGTGTGTGTGTGTGTGTATGTGTGTGAGTGTGTGTGTGTGTGTGATGTGACTTGGCAAATAAATGTAGCATCCTGTATTAGAGAAATGGATTTTGAAGGAAAAGATTATACTTTGCGGAAGGAAGTTTAATTGTATAAAGAGCAGGGGCGCCTGACTGGCTCCATCGGTGGAGTGGGTGACTCTTGATCTCGGGGTTGTAGGTTCAAGCCCCACATTGGGTATAGAGATTACTTTTAAAATCTTTAAAAATTAAAAACAAAAAAAAACTTTTAAAGAGAGAAGACAGGGGCACCTGAGTAGCTTAGTGGGTTGAGCATCTGACTCTTGGTTTCGGCTCAGGTTGTGATTTTGGGGTCGCAAGATCGAGCCTTGTGTCGGGTTTTGCTGGGCATGGAGCCTGCTTAACAGTCTCTCTTTCTGGGGTGCCTGGGTGGCTCAGTCCTTAGGCATCTGCCTTTGGCTCAGGTCATAATCCCAGCATCCTGGGCTTGAGCCCCACATCAGGCTCCCTGCTCAGTGGGGAGCCTGCTTCTCCCTCCTCCTCTGCTGCTCCCCACTCTCTGTCAAATAAATAATTTTTTGATTAATTAAAAAGAGAAAACAAGATATAGAGTGATATATATAGTGTAACAGGAAGTATGCACATAAGTGGTAGATTTATACATACTTGCTTGCATTTGCCTAGAATCTCTGTAAGAAACAAGAAACTTACAACAGACATGAGGGGTAACACTGGTCTCCTGAGTCACAGTGGAGCTTGAAGCAAGAAGAAAAATCACTAACACTGACCTTATTTTAATTCAAAATTTCCACATTTTGTTCATCATGAATTTTTTTCATTTTTTCATTTACATTAATTTCCATTAATTTTGAGGTTTTTAAAAATTGCATTAAAATAGTATTTATCTCGATGACTGAGGTTTGGGACACCCTCTTTAAATCTTGTGCACAAGATGAATGAAGGATCCCCTCACCCTAGCCTCCATTGTGGCTACCTTTTGTACCGTTTAATTTTTTTTGTTTCCCCTGCACGCAAGTATAGTTTATATTCAGAAATGGGGCAGTGGTGGCGGGAGCTACCAGTGGTGTTTGGAACCCTTTGCAGTTGTAGTTCTTAATATTTGGGGGGGTCATGGATCCCACCAAGAATCTGATGAAAGCTGCAGCCCCTTGCCACATACAAATTAAATTACCATTTAATTCCACGGGGGTCTGTGCAACGCTGAGTCAAAGCTGCTCCAGGACGCCTGCATGGCTCAGTGGGTTAAGCATCTGCCTTTGGCTCCGTTCATGATCCCAGTATCCTGGGATCGAGTCCAGCTTCGGGCTCTCTGATCAGCGGGGAGCCTGCTTCTCCCCCTGCTTGTGCTCTCTCTCTCTCTGGTAAATAAATAAATAAAATCTTTAAAAATAAATAAATAAATAAATAATAACACCGCTCCCATCAGAGAGAGGACCACGCAGCCAAATCTCCTCTTTCAGCTAGTGTTCTAATTTTCCCTACACCCTCTCTACCAAAGGAGAGAACTGAATGTCTTCCCTTTATAGTTATTTCTTGAGTTCTTTATTCTGACATTGTTTTTTGTGAGGACAAATGATAGAGTCCGTGCTCCCCAGGTGATACTCGCTGTGTCTGTGGTTCCTGGCAACGCCTCCCGGGATCTGAAAAACCGATGCGTCCCGGGCTGGACACCATCCTAAAAGGGCATCAAGCGACCCGACTTTACGTTACATGGGTTGCAGGAGAAGAGCCCCCGCCGGTACATCACTCAGCACTCCCAGCAGTTTGAGCTGGATAATTCCTTGTCGTGGGGGCAGTTCTGGGCGTTGAAGGATATTTAGCAGCATCTCCTGTCAAAAGAACCAAAAATGTCAGCAGACAGTGCCCCATGTGCCCCGTGGGACAAAGTCCCCACCACTTACAAACCAGCTGCTGGACTAGAGCATGCAAGTCACCTGACAGGCTGGTGACCGCTTCCCAGTGTTTCCTTCCCACGTTTGGAAAGTTGGTGGCATTCCCGGGAGGAAGGGCACATTAAGCCACATGCAGCAAGCTCTTACAAATGCATAGAAAAGTTAATTCTGAAGTTGTGAGCTTCTTATACTACTATTATTTATGAATCCTGAGCCCTGGAGAAATTCCCAAAGACTTCCCCTGCCCTCCAGGGGACCGTCCTAAACTATCTACCCCCTTCTGCGTGGGTCTTCACTCCAGGAAGTTACACCACCACCATTTTACCTGTTACAAATGCCCAACTCAGGTATTCCCCAGTCTTGATGACCCCCACCCCCGCTCCCCGTGCTCCAACACGACCTCCGGAAGCTTGTTGTTACCAAGCCCCAGAAAGTATTACTTTCTGTCCCAGTGTAATCAGAATCCTCGTGCCCCTTCAGGAATGCTGTTGCCGGTAAGATATTAATGATCTCTTGCAGCTCGAAAATACTCCTCCTAACGGGGCTTAATGGAGCGCACAGCTCCAGGAGACATTCATAACCATTGTCCCCTCCGGAAATATGACACTGGGGAGATGGATCATTCACTTTCACTGTTTCAGGATTTAATGGAGGGTAAAGTTTTTAATCTACTTGTTGGGAGCTTACTATTTCTAAGGGAGAAAGACACCTTACATTCCCAACCCCCAGACAGAAGACTTTGTTTAAAGATTTTTGTGTGTGTTTCCTTACGGGGACCTAGTGGTTATCCTATTAATGTTATTTAAAGGTTCATTTTTCCAGTCTGATCACCGATCATCTATGCAGGGCAAAAAGCTTTAAAAATTAAAATGAAAGGTACAGAGAATCCAAACAAATCGTTATGAGCATCAACACATGCAGGGAAGACATTGTGATGTACCTGTCTCTACCCGTCGTTATAACGAGAACTCAGAACAGAGCTCAGAATGGACCCCAGAGCATCAGGGCCAACACCAATCTGTAGAAGATCTTATAGCCTGGAAGTGATTCTGTTAGGAAGGCCTACTTCCCTAGCGTCAGACTAAGATCTGAGCAAAATTCTTGGCTAATCTTTCTGAGGTGCCTCAGTGGTGGGCCATAAGACTTTTGATTTTAGCTCAAGTCTTGATCTCATGGTCATTGAGTTCAAGCCCCGTGTTGGGCTCTACACTGGCCATGGAGCCAACTTAAAAACAAAAGAAAACAAATAAAATAAAATGTGGATTATAATCAGAAGGCTTGGGCTTTACTAAGATAAGTCATTGTGACACACTGAATGTTTATGTCTTTCTAAAATTTAGATGCTGAAATCCTACCCCCACCCCTACTCCCAGTGTGATGGCGTTAGGAGAGAGGGCTTTGGGGGAGGTGATATGGCCACACAGTGGAGGCCTCAGGATGGGATTAGCAAGGACTGGAGAGAGCTTGCTTCCTCTTCTGCTGCTCCAGAGAGCATGTGAGGATGCAGAGAAGACAGTCAGCCGTGCAAGCAGGGAGAGCACCTCATCACATCTGCTGGCTCCCAGGTCTTGGACGTCCAGCCTCTAGAACTGTGAGCGATACATGTTTGTTGTGTAAGCCACCCAGACTATACAGCATTTTTGTTGTAGCAGCCTGAGTTGACTAAGACAGTCATAGATTTGTCTCTAGAAATCATGGAATTGGAGGAAACACTTTCATGGCCGGCTACATCCATAAACACTTCTTCAACTATGACAGAAGCCCAGCCCATGTACACTTAAAACAGGAAATATATTGGATTACATAACCAAGAAGGCAACTGGTATCTAGTCTGACTTCAGGCATGGCTATATCCAGGTACTCAGATACTGTCCCACGGGCCCTGCTTTTCTCTTAGGCAGCCTCTTTGTGCAGGATCCTTAGGAGCACCAGGCTTATGTCCTCTCAGCTTCCGATCCACACCAAGATGGTGTATCTTTTCTAAGGACTGCATCAGGGGTTCTGAACAGGAGTTCCATTGTGTTTTTCTCCCATTAGCCTGTTATGGGTCCTGAGGCCACCCTTGATCCAATCTCTCTGCTGCCAGGGAGTTTCAATACTGCAAATGAGCTTCTCTGTCCACTCCCTTTGTTCCTGGCTTTGATGGGGTGGGGATGTGATACCCATGGCCGCTCCTTGCCAGCATGTGGTGACAAGTGTGAGGATGGAAAGCCAGAGCAAGAAAAAGAACAACAAAATGGAGGCACCTGAACCCCGGTGGCTTTACCGAGCCACCAAATGCACCTGAGGCCACCTACCTCCAAGATCTCTTGTCATCTGAGATTGTGAAATACCCTTAGCATTTAAGCCGTGGTTACGTGCCACTGAAGAGAGCCTCACGGTCAAAGCGTCCGTCTGAGATAGGCTTTCTTCTTTCCATTTCACAGATGAGGAGACTGAGGCTCAGAGAGATTAGGGTTCTGGCTGAGAACAAAAAAAGCGTAAAGGAATAAATGACAGAAAATGGTCCTAACTGTTGGCGTCCACGTTGCCTCCCCTACCCCAGCCTTGCCTGTTCCTCTCAGAGCTCCCGATCCCACGTAGGGGCATCTCCAATCCGGGCCCACACCAAGCGGCCATCGATGGTTCTTCTTCCCTTTTCCTTGTGCTCTCCCATTCCTCTGCCCCCGAACCAACCCAGCCTCACAGCTGTCATCCCGGGCCTGAACCGTCTGCCTCTCTCCGTGGCTACCGCCAGGGCTGACCCCACAGCCCAGTCACAGTCTTCTCCCTGCCCCCATCACTAACCCCTCCGCTCTGCTGCGGATTCGCACCCTCTGCTCTCCACCAAACGCGGAACCGTGCTCCTCCACTGCCCGTAAGCCTCTGAGGAGGCTCCCCGATACAACAGACTAAAACCTCCACCCCCGCCCCTTGAGTAAGTGAGCTGGGTCCAGCTGTTCCAAATCCATTTCCTGACACCCTCCCCCAGGCCACCCCTCACCGGGCGGACCAGGGGCCTCTGAACCCCGCAGATGCGTGAAATGGGGGTCGGAACGGCTGGGGTTCGGAAGGGCCATCTGCCGGCTGAAGGACAAGGGCCGAGTGGCATCACTTGTGGGGCCCCTGCCCGTAAGCTACTCTGCCACACTCAGGAAGGCAGACTCCTGCTCATGGTTGAGTCTACAGCCACTTGCTCTAGGACAGTGGTTCTCAACCTGGGGCACTTTTGCCCCCCAGGGGACATTCGGCAATGTCTGGAGACATTCTGGATTATCACGCTGGGGTGGTGTTCTGGCATCTAGTGGGTAGAGGTCGAGATGCTGCTGAACATCTCATAAGAGAGTCCAGGAGAGCCCCCACCAGAGAGCATGATCCAGCCCCAAACATCCACAATGCCAAGATTGAGAGATCCCACCCAAGGCAAAGGAGGCTCTTTTAGAAAGGGGACTTTCTTCCTTTTTGTATTGACTTCCAACTAGTCTTTCAGATCATGCGCCCTTCCCCCTTCATGGACTGCTGCCTCTAGGCCTTCCCTCTGCGGACTCAGTGTCCCAGGGAGGGAGGGTCTGGTGTGCATTGACAGGAGGAGCCTGTCCCCCCGGGTTCCCCACTGTGTGATATGCTTGCCATCACTCAGAATGCACCAGACCTTCCTTTGCAAGACCTTACACCCCCTTGCAGCCACTTCCCTCTCCCAGCCCTTCCGCTCTCTAACCCACCCTTGGGCCTCTGCCTGGTCCAGGTCTCCTGAAGGAGTCACAAGGTGACCGTTAAGCTAATCTCAGGATTCAGGTAGAAAGCAGAGGCGTTTAAATGTTTGTGAGGTATTGCGGCTGTCACACTTAGCAGGAATTGTCCCTGGCATTTAGTGGACTGAGCCAGGGATGACAGATGTCCTTGGTACATGGGACACTAGCACACCACCAAAGAGATATCCATGCCCTGCGCAACTTTCTGATGCCTTGGGAGTGTTAATGTCGGACCTGTAGCTCATCTGTAAGACTGCCTACCTCTTGAGGCTCGTTTGTCCTCCGCTCTGCTCTGTCATTTGCCTTGGCCTGCTACCCCAGTGCTAATTAAGGTCAATTTGTATCATATCTGATACCAGTCCGTCCGGACTGTTCATTCTCATTAATGACATCCAGGCATGCCCTTGCTCTTTCTTTTTCCCATTGCCTAAATCCAAACTTGGCCATCATTCATTGATTGGAGTTACCGTCAGATTTCTTTCCAATATCCTCTACTATCGTAGCCCCAGGCTTTTGCATACGGAATATTTTCATCTAGAAGACAAAAAGTCACTTCTTCCGGGAAGCCTTCAGTGCCCATCCCATACTCCTCAGTTCCAGTTAAAGCAGTTATGTTGTTTTATCTGCACATTTGTTTCCCATCTGACTGCCCCTGCAAGCTCCCTGTTCTTATTTCTCCTAGTACCACACTGCTTGGCATGTGTTCTAGAACACTGGAGCTGATCCAGGTATATGTGCTAGATGAAGAAGAAAGGAGAGAGAGGGAGAAAGGAAAGAGATTAAGTCCAGAGTGTAGTTTTCTTGTTGTTGTTGTTGTTGTTGTTTTTAATAGGAAGTAATACATTGAGTCTTCATCTGGCATTTGGAGGGACACCTTTCAGGTTCACTGTAAAGCGTTTTCATGTTTTGCTGGTTTGTATGTTTATTATTTATCACCTTGAGGGGAAGTTTTGAAAACTGGTGCCTTCTTTAACAAGCAGAATCAACAAGAGTGAGCTGTCCCTTTCTGTTACAAGCAAAGGTCCAAGTCATTCTTTTGATAGATTACGTGACAGCTCCACCTCTAAGCCCAGTGAGACCCCATCCCTGCCCTCAAGGGGCTCACCTGCTGGAGGGCCAATCACACTCAGAGACAGGGAATTACCGAGCTTCCTGTTAGATGTCAGGGAGGGACTGGGCCGAGAGCCCAGGAGCGCTGGCCTGCGCGGTGAGGGCTAGCGTGTTATCCAAACATGTCAGTTTCTGGTAACAAATGAGACCACCAGGGGGGCGATGGCCTCCTCCAAAGCAAGCATGACATGTGATGACTGGGGGCTGGACGCAGCGTGTTAAAGCCTCAGCCATAAATCGGATGATGTTCAGATGTGCCATCCCTAAGTCAGGCCATCTCCCAGATCTGTCAAACCACTTTTGGCCCCGGGTCAACCTTTGTAGAGAGAGTTGTTTTTCTCCGCTCCCCTCAGACTTCATCTCCTTACTGTCTTGTACGTGATCCCTCAGGTTTGGATTAGTCCAAAGGGTTTTATGGAGGCTTCTTTAAAACTTAAAGTAGTAAGTGAGCATTGCAGACAACTTTTAAAATGTGTTAAAAGTGTGTAAAAACTTGCAAAAAACATGTAAGGAAAAAAAAGGACCTATAGTGTCACGAAGATTTCATGTCATTTTTGCATAGACATTTTCTTAAGATTTTATTTATTTATTTGAGAGGGAGGTGAGAGAAATCAAGAGTGGGGAGGGTCAGAGGGAGAAGCAGACTCTCCACTGAGCAGGGAGCCCGATGGATCCTGGGATTCTGGGATCACGACCTGAGTTGCTTAACTGTCTGAGCTGCCCAGTCAGCTCAGTCCCTGCATAGACATTTTTAAAGATAAAGGGAGTCATCCTAAACTTTTTTAAAGTTTTTTATTTGGAAATAATTACAGACCACAGGACATTGCAAAGAGCACAGAGGTCCCCTCCCCCAGTGGTCACAGCCCCCTGACTGTGGTACGGTACAATAGCTGTATATACTGTTGCATAACTTCTGAAAAAATTCTTACTCTAGTGTGAACATCTTTCCGTGTATGCTTCTGGTGGCCTGGCTGCCACACCTGCCCCCTGCCAGAGAAACCAGAAAGATTTCGTTAAAACTTAAGGCAGCTCAGAGCCTTCCTTCATTGAAACTCCCTAAGGGGCTCCCTTTGACTTGCTGAAAGTCAAAGCTAACTTGGGAGCCCCAGGAAGGGGTCCAACCCCTCACTCCTGTCCCTCCTTAATGCTCTGGTTCACTTTACCACCACTACCCCCAGCTCTCCCTGCTCCAGCCACACTCTAACCCTAGCTACTCTTCCAGCATCTTCGAGCTCTTTGCCTCAGGAACTTCTTTGGCTGTTCCCTCTGCCTGTTCTACAGGCATCATCTGTACGGCCTCACCTTCACATCTTGGCTCAGATGTCACTTTCTCAATGACAGTTCTGACCCCTCTATTTTATTATTTGTTTGACCCCTCTATTTTATTTTATTTTATTTTATTTTATTTTTTAAAGATTTTATTTATTCATTTGACAGACAGAGATCACAAGTAGGCAGAGAAGAAGGCAGAGAGAGGAGGAAGCAGGGTCCCCACTGATCAGAGAGCCCTATGTAAGGCTTGATCCCAGGACCCTGGGATCATGACCTGAGCTGAAAGCAGAGGCTTTAACCCACTGAGCCACCCAGGCGCCCTCTATTTTATTTTTTTAATGATTGATTTATTTATTTGAGAAAGAGGGAGAGAGTTTCAAGCAGACTTCCCACCGAGTGCGGAGCTGGACATGGGACTCGATCTTACAACCCATGAGATCATGATCTGATCTGAAAGCAAGAGTCAGACTCTCAGCGGACTGAGCCACCCAGGTGCCCCCACCCCTCTACTTTAAATAATACCTTCTACAGCCTAGACCCTGAATCTCCCTTACTTGACACTCTCTGTTTTCCACAGCGTATAGAATCGTCTGATATTCTATGATACACTCCACTGTTATTCAGTGTCTGAACATTTGCCCCCCGGTCATGACGTAAGGTTCGTAAGGAGGTATCTCAAACACACTGGCACATAATGGGTGCTCAATAAAATGTTTATCAATGATTAAATGAGTAATGATTAAGAGCCTGGATTCTGTGTTTGAATCCCAGCCCCGCCCCTAATCAGCCATGTGACCTGGAGCAAGTGACTTCCCTGTGCCTGTTTCCTCATCTGTAAAATGGGGCATGATGCTTACCTCCGAGGACCGTTGTGAGGTTCACCTTAGTTAACCCATGTATAGGGCTGTACGGCGTCTGGTGTAAATGATAACGAAATGCTGACTTCGATCACTGTTTCATATCATTGTTGTTAACGGTGCACCACAACGCATTCTAACCATGCCTGGATATTTAGTTGCTTTCCATCTTTCATGAGATTATAGGAAAGTACAGTGAGCCTCCTTTTGACTTGAACTGGGTGCATACCCTTCATTATTCTTTTAAGGAAAAAAAAAATGTTTGCGGTGACTTTTTATTTACTTCTTGAGCATAAAGTGCTCTCCCAAGCCAGGATACTCTTCTCCCTGGATAACAATTTCTTCTGCTTTGTTTTCTATCACCAGTGTCTCATATCTCATAGGTTGTACAGATAATAGTTGTTGAAAAAATGAATATATAGGATTGAAAGTATGTTTTCCTGGTGTAAACTGATGCACCAGTAAACCGGGCCATTAGTGTTTCGTAAATAGCAAGTGTAGAACCCGTGGCGGAGACTTCTCTTGTGTCCAAATAGCCATTCTCCTGTCCTTCTGCAAAAACAGAATACCTTTTTTAAAATTTGAATTCTGGTGTAGTTAACATACAGTGTCTTATTGGTTTCAGGTGTGTCATATAATGATTCGACAATTCTATACACGACTCAGTGCTCATCGAGACAAGTGTCCTCTCCATCCCCATCACTTAGCCCCCACCCCCACCTCCCCTCTGGGGACCATCAGTGTGTTCTCAATAGTTAAGAGTCTGTTTGTTGGTTTTTCTCTTTATTTTTTCTTTGCCCATTTGTTTCGTTTCTTAAATTCTACATGTGACTGAAATGATACGGTGTTTGTCTTCCTCTGATTTATGTCACTTAGCATCGTACCTTCTAGATCTAGCCGTGTTGTTGCAAATGGCAAGATTGCATTCTTTTTTTTTTTAAGATTTTATTTGTTTATTTGACAGAGAGAGATCACAAGCAGGCAGAGAGGCAGGCAGAGAGAGAAAGGGGGAAGCAGGCTCCCTGCTGAGCAGAGAGCCTGATGCGGGGCTCGATCCCAGGACCCCGAGGTCATGACCTGAGCCAAAGGCAGGGGCTCAGGAAATATTTCTTGACTGAATAAATGAACAACTTGTACATATATTTCTAGGTTTGCACTTGGCCAAACATTTTCTCAAGCAGTAACTTGTGTTAATTTTGTAAAAGTCATAAACTAAATTTCTAACATTGTACCTCCCCAAATCTACTGCTCATCTCCGGTATTTCTGTAATATGATGTATCAGGTAGGATGCATTTGTTTATAAAGGTCACTCAATATGGTTTAAACAAAGGTACTTAATTATCTCGGAAAAAATCTTGCATCTCCTATTTGCTATAATAATTCAGTGATGTCTTCCAGGACACAGGCTCTTCCCATCCTCAGCTTCCCCTTTCTCATCGTTTTAGTGACTGATACCTTACCTCATGGTTCCAAAATGGCTGCCACCACAACCAAATTAGTTTTCTCACACAGCAAAGAGAGACCGGGAGCTGGAGGTGGGAGAGGGGGGAGCTTTTATTCTCTTGGGGCTTCCTCTTTTTGTTGGGAGTAAAATCTTTTGTCAAGGCCCATGGCTGATCTCCATCTCATTGGCCAAAACTGGGTCACATGAGCTTCTCCATGGGAATCATGGGCAAAAAGCAACAGCATTGCCCGGACTGAAGTGGAGAGCTGGTCCTCAGGGTGTAGCCCAGGGACTTCTGCAGTGTCTGAGTCCCACCAGGGGGGTGGGGTGGGGGGGTGGGGGGGAGCTGTCAGGTCCAAACAATTTGCATAATAATACTAAAAAGTTATTTACCTACTTTCATTGTGTGGACATTTGCACTGTTAGTATAAAAGCAGGGACAAGAAGCCTGCTGTTACCTGGTAAAGCCAAACATTGAAGAGATTTGCAAAAATGTAAAAGATAGTGCCACTCCTCTCACTAAATGGATTTTTTGGGAAAATATTGTTGTTCATAACATATTTCATACAAATTGCTTGTTTATTAATATGCAATGGGATTATTATTGTTTTTAAATGGATTAATAAACATTTTAATTTTTTTCAGTTTCATCCTTTTTTTTGTTTTTCTTATCGTAAGTGTACTCTTTTTACCCATCCCCCCCACCAACCTCCCCTCTGGGAACCACGAGCTTGTTCTATGTATTTAAGAGTTCGGGTTTTTTGTCTCTTTGTTTGTTTCTTAAATTCTACATGTGAGTGAGAGGAGCCTGGCTGGCTCAGTCAGTAGAGCCTGCCACTCTTGAACTCAGGGTGTTGAGTTTGAGCCCCATGTTGAGTGTAGAGATTAGTTTAAAAAAAAAAAAATTCCACATATGAGTGAAATCATGTGGTATTGATTTTTTTCTGACTTATTTCACTTAGGATTATACACTCTAGGTCTATCCATGTTGTTGCAAATGGCAAGAGGTCATTCTTTTTCATGGCTGACTAATATTCCATTACGTATCTTTATCTCTATACAGATAGAGATAGAGATAAGATATATATGATACATCTTCTTTATCCATTCATCTATAGGTGAACACTTTGGTTGCTTTCCTATCTTTGCTGTTGCAAATAACTCTGCAGTAAACAAAGGGTGTGTGTATTTTTTCGAACTAGTGTTTTCATTTTCTTTGGGTAAATACCCAGAGGTGGAATTACTGGATCACATGGTATTGCTTTTCTTTTCTTTTCTTTTTAAGATTTTGTTATTTTTTAAAGATTTTATTTTATTTATTTATTTTGAATGAGAGAGTGAGCAGGGGGAGGGGCAGAGGGAGAGGGAGAGAATCTCAATCCAGCTACCCATTGAGCGCAGAGCCAAATGTGGGGTTCAGTCTCAAAACCCTGAGATCATGACCTGAGCCTAAGCCAAGTATCAGATGCTCAACTGACTGAGCCACCCAGGCGCCGCTGTGGTATTTCTATTTTTAACTTTTTGTGGAACCTCCGTACTGTTTTACACAGTGGCTGAATCAATTTGAATTCCCACCCAGAGTACACAGGATTCCTTTTTCTCCACATCCTCACGAACACTTGTTTCTTGTGTTGCTGATTTTAGCCATTCGGACACATGTGACTTCGATTTGCATTTCCCTATGATTCGTGGAGTTCAGCATCTTTTTATGTGTCTTTTGGTGCTCAGCACATCTTCTTTGGCAAAATGTCTGTTTAGTTCCTCTGCCCGTTTTTACTCAGATTACTGGGTTTTGGGTGGTTCAGTTGTGTAAATTCTTTATATATTTTTGGATAATAACCCCTTACCAAATATGTCATTTGCAAATATCTTCTCCCATTGTGTAGGTTGCCTTGTTGCTTTGTTAACGGTTTCCTTTGTTGTACAAAAGCTTCTGATTTTGGTGTGATTCCAATAGTTTAATTTGCTTTTGTTTCCCTTGCCTGACAAGACAAATCTGGAAAAAATGGTCCTATAGCTAACATCCAAAAAAGTACTGCCTACATTTTCTGCAGTTTTCATTTCTAAGTTGGTGTCTTGAGATAAAAAGAAAAAAAATTGAAAACTTCTAGTTTAGATGAATCTAGGAGGTAGGTGCCATTCGGTCTGCACCAAATCAGGGTCTTGGTGCAAGGATTGAGCGGAAGTGGCTGTCCAGTCGCAAGCAAGAACGTCCGCCGCACTTTCCAGAAGCTCGCAGCCTCTATAGCCTATACACAGCCTGTGTGTGTAGTTAAGTGTTTGTTTTTTCTTTTCTTTCACATGATTTGTATTAAACTTGTACTTTCTTCATGGCATCGAGCTTCATGTATAAGAGTTTAGACCCAGCGGTTCTGGTACTAAGTAATTTATAACCTTCAGCAGTGTCTTAGTTCCTCTATAGGAGCCTGTAAAATGGGATAATGGACCACTCTTCCTATTTTGCAGATTGAGTCTTCCAGTGGGTTAAAGAGATGAAGCCTGTGAACACAAAGTAGCAGGCCTGACCCAGAGTTAGCACCGCTCTTAATTCTGTCAAGAGCAGTTGCAGTTAATTCTCTCTTTTTTACTTTTTTTCTGTTTTTTTTTTTACTTTTTCTCTCTTTCTTACTTTTATTCATGTTCTGAGTCACCGTCCTCCTCATAAACATTTGCTACCTTGAAAATCCGAGGCCTACCGCCGTGATGTTTTCATATGACATCTGGAGACACAGGACTGGATGACCCGTGGGGCCCTCACCGTCAGCAGAACTTAAAATTACACAGGACCAGGGGCGCCTGGCTGGCCCAGTTGGTGGAGCATGTGACTCTTGGGGCTGTGGGTTCAAGCTCCATGCTGGATGTAGAGCCTACTTTAAAAAAAAAAAAAAAAAAAAAAAGCCGTGGGAGGGGTGATGGCGAGGAAGAAACCTAAAAAAAAAAGAAAAAAAAAATTGCACATGATCGGCAATGGAGAGATGCTTTTTTCCCCCCAACCCTCTCATCCACACACAATTATAGCTGAACATATGCACGTGTATGTGTCTATTTATTTCTTTCACTTCTGACTTGGCAACCGTGAAGGAAACAGATTCAGTCAATAAATGATCCAGGAAGCAGCTTCTCACCATTGTTTACGGGCGTGTTGCACTGTCCCCAGGGGGATAGAAATTGTTATTTTTAAAAAAGGCCCGAGGGACTGATTAATGAACAAGGGTATGGGGAGGGCTCCTTTTCGCTTAACAGAAATGTTCTGGAATGGTTCACAGGTTGCACAACATTGTGAATGGACTAAATGCACCGAGTTTTGCACTTTAGGAAAATAGTCAACTTTGCATGTATTATAATGCAATAAAAAATAAAACAGGGCCCAAGGGACTTCCGGGCCCCTCCTTGGGACACTTGGGGGGGGGGGTGTCCAACACTCAGATCCCCTCACCACAGCCAGTCCTCTGTCTGCCGGGGACCCAGGCCTTGCCTCCTCTCGGACTGGCCACTGAGCTGTCTGTCTGGAGGCTCCGCCCCCTTTCCTCCTGGCCTGGATCCTGGGAAAATGACAAATGCACCAGAAACACGATGTCTTCCGTAAAAAGAGCGGCCAAGCTGTCACAAGTGTTGGTGTCCTTCCCGGGAAGGGAACCGTCCTTGCCCGGCATCGTGACCATCACCTTCTGAAGCCGCAGCAAGAAATGTGTTCACAAACGCTCTCTTCATCCTTCTTCCTCATTCCAAGTGAGGAGAAGTTTCTCCGGGCACTTTTTGGAAATCCAAGGTGTATACAGGCCCGCCCGGGCCTTACTGTACTCGTGTTGTCCAAGACCCCACAAAACTCAAGTGATTCCCTCTGCCTTCGTCCAGGCCTCTAGAGAAAGCGACACTTAATCACCTCAAATTCCTTTCTGTCTCTGACAACCCCCCCCCCCCAGCCCCAGCCTGAGAAATAAAGCCATAAATATGTTTCTCTCTGTTGACATTCACACCGGAAAGAGAGCAGTTCCAAGTATCACAGTTTCCTTTCCTATTTTATTACTAAACAGCAAGAAACAGAGCAGTGGGGCTTTCCTGGCCGCTCGGGGCACCGCAGTGTGTTTCTCTTCTCTCCCCACGGGGGAGGAAGCTAGCTCTTCACACCACTGCCAAAGCCAAAAGGTTTCTGCACGAGCCACCGCCGCCCAGGGCCCGCGGAGGCCATTGGGTCGGAGACGGGGCGCACGTCCGGCCGAGCAGGCCGGGGACAGCGCGGCCCAGAGAACATTCGGGAGCCGGCCGGCGTCCCTCCCCTCCTCCCGGACTCAGGTTTGAAAATATCAACAACATTCCTGTCCACTGTAATCAAATACTTGCGCAAAAGGCTATGGAATGCGCAATAATTTGTCAGGCGTCCTTTTAGTGGCGTCCACTAGAGCAAACTCTGACGGGCCCCCTTGACCCTGAGAGAGTGTGCCCTTTGACCTTATTTGGGCCTCTTTTATGCGGGGCTTCACTCTGACCAGATGGCGAAACTATCAAAGGATTTTATGAGTAAAAACTGCTTTCTCAACTTGCAAGTTGTATATTTCTTCCCATGTTAATGTGAACTATCAACCCAGAGGCTTTAAATTGAAAACACAAAAGGTCCCCCTGCAGCTGGGGGGGGGGGGGGGGGCCCTGCGCACTCCCCGCATGGTGTGTGAGCCCAAGAGCTACGGGTGTTTGCAGAGAAAACAGCTGACACCCAGATGAGGACAATTTCAGCTAAATATTTAAAATAGCCATCAAGAAAGGAATGATTGATTGGGGTTTTTTTTTCTTTTTTTCTTTCTTTTTTTTTTTTTTTTTTTTTTTGGTTCCGGCCATGATCTTTTATCAAGCTGCGGGCAAACGTGCTTCCTGCGCTCAATCCAAACTCTATCTTTTCTCTCCCTCCACCCCATCCCGGGTGTCCACCTTCCGGGCAGGCTGGGTGACACATTAAAAATAATTAGATCAAATTGCGCCTGGAACGCAAAATAGGAAATGTGGGCTTTGGGTGTTCGATTTCAGGCCCCATCGGCCCGGCCCGAGGAGGGCGGGTCGGGGGTGTGCGTGGCGATCTGCCGTTGGTTTGGCCGATTCTGGGAACTGTTGGAATGATTAGGGCGAGTCCGCGCCACGAAAACGTCCGGGCCTAGAGCAGGAGGCGGACGCGCTTCTGGCACCGAGTACCCTGCAGGACCGGGGCGCCCAGGCTGTCGAGAAGGTGCGTGTTGATACCCCAGCGCCCGCCAAACCGCAAAGAAATAAACGCGCCCCTCGCCCCGCAGTGTCCGGCGTGATGGGCGTTGTGATGAGAACAAAGCCCGTCAACGCGATGGAGGCCGTGCAGTGAGGGGGTGATGTTCCTGTGGGTCCGGTTAGGCAGAGTCCCAAGGAGAAGGGGAGGTTACCGCAAAGTTCAGAAGGACCCAAAGGAGGCGGCTCGGGGAGGCTCTGGGCGGTGCAGCCGGTCCCAAGCCACAGGGCCTTTGGACCTCCACGTTCTCGTAGCCAGATTGAAGAAGGAGAAAAGAAATGGGTGGAAGCCGTTTCAAGCTCTTTCTTATTTTATGATAATGATGTGTTTTCTTTTATTCGTGTTCTAGTGCTTCTCTTGATTCCAGGTTTTCAAACTTTTAAGTTTATTTCAATTTATTACTTATTTTCTTGAATTTTGTTTTTATTTAATACTCTGTTCTGCTACAGTTAACCTCTCGGAATGTTAAATTTTCTAGTAGTGGGAGAGGTGATTTCCAAAAAGTAACGAATGAGATTTTTTTTACCCTTTTTTTTTTTTTTTCACACCAAGTCTTTGCAACCTAGGATGTGATTTGTGCCAACAGCCTGTCTCAATGTGGACACGATATTTTCATGGAAGAGATTTGATCTGAATTTAGATTTCATGAATTTTATTTCATAAAACGGAAAAGTGTAGTCAGTGGTATACTTACCCCATAAGAGTGTTGTAGTAGGGCGCCTGGGTGTCTCAGTTGGTTAAGCATCTGCCTTCAGCTCAGGTCATGATCCCAGAGTCCTGGGATCGAGTCCCGCATCAGGCTCCCTGTTCCATGGGGAGTCTGCTTCTCCCTCTGACCTTCTCCCCTCTCATGCTCTCTCTCATTGTCTCTCTCTCAAATAAATAAATAAAATATTTTTTTAAAAAAATTGTTGTAGTAACTGAGTGAAGGGTCAGTTTTGAAGTTAAAGTTAGAAATCCAGTCAGATGCAACAGCCATACTTCCAGTGGGGGGTGGCCAAGGGGGCACGTGGCAATAGTATTGGGGCCAGCTCAGGTCTGGGGAAGAACAGCGGAGCCCCCCAGAAGAGCAGCACTGGAGAGGGGCCGTCAGCACAAGGTCCAGGGGCTGCAAAGGAGTTGGCCACGCCAGGACGAGCGTGGCCAAGGTAGGAAGCGGAAGCAGGGGTGTGGGCACCGGGCAGCTCCCATGGGTCTCCTAAGCTGGGTAAAGAGCTCGGATGTGTTACAAGTAGGAGTTGTGCCCCAGGTGGAAGGCAAGGGTGCAGTGCAGGAGTACATTTCCCTGTGACACTTGGGAAAGTCGTGTATCAACTGCTGGGAACACTGTAGATAGCCAGAACATACAACCCCAGGCTAGCAAATGCCTCAAGGTCGAAAGAAGGCTCCCAGCCCCGCTGGAATAGCAAAATGCTGCAAACAGCCACAATATCACCAGTCAGAGAAAGGATAAATAGAACGTGGTATGTTCCTGAGAGAGAATCTGAGCCTGGGGTTGAAAGGAATCGTATGAATCAACATATGCTACATTGGAGAACAAGAGAAGTGGAACAAGAAAGTACTTACATAAATTAATGTGACACTTAGAGATAGGGATGGATATAGACAGATATATACATACATACAGAATATTAAAATTACTGTAACAGGGCTGGGAGGAAACACAAATTTCATGATACTGTAGGTTTTGATGGGGAGGAGGGCTTGAGGATGGGTTTAGTGGCGGAACTTTATCGGTATGTTTTACTTTTTTATTCAAAAAATATCTCAGAGGTTGAACACAGGTTATATTCGGTGATTTGGGGCAGTGAGAATATACGTATTTATTAGTCTATATTCCGGACTTTTGAGTTGATCTGAATGTTCTCCAAATTAAAAGCAAAAGCCTATCGTAAGAGAAAGGGAACCTCTGTCACCCCCAGTCCTCACATATAGTCTGTCCCTGGGTTTCCTGTAACCTTCCAGTGCTGACCGTGGCTTGGAATGAGAGAGTACAGATCTATTACATACTGTGTTTACTTATAACCTTTCCTGGAGGTGGGGGGAGAAAAAGTTGCTGGCCTGGTTCAGCAAATGTCTGAGGCTGACCATTGAAAGGATTTTTAACTCCTTCATCACTGGCGTCAAGCCGTCTAGTGTGTGTGTATGTGTGTGTGTGTGTGTGTGTGTGTGTGTGTGTAACTTCAAGATTTTGAGGGCTCACACGCCTATGGTGTGGTTCTCACACCCCTATGCCTCTCTCTGTTTGGAACAGTGAAGGCCAAACATGTTCCATGTTGAGCAAAAAATAAGTAGTAAAAATTTAAAAGTTGACAGTCATGTTCTCCATGGCAACAAAGAAAATAAATTCCTCTTGGATGCCCAGGTGGCTCAATCTGTTGAGCGTCTGCCTTCAGCTCAGGTTGTAATCTCAGGGTCCTGGGATCGAGTCCCACATCAGGCTCCTTGCTCAGCGGGGAGTCTGCTTCTCCCTCTGCCTGCTGCTCCCCCTCCTTGTGCTCTCTCTCCCTGAGAGATGAAAAGAGAGATAAAAAAAATTTTTTTTCAGAAAAAGAAATTCCCCTTCTCTGATTTCAGAAGCTATAACAGCTGCTATGAATTACATATTTGTGCCCTCCCCCAAAATTTATGTGTTGAATCTCTAATCCCCAGTGGGATGGCCTTGGGAGATGGGGCATTTGGGAGGTAATTAGCTCATGAGAACAGAGACCCCAGGATGCATATAGTGCCATTATAAAGAGACACGAGAGAGCTTGTCTTCTGACTGTCTCAGCTCTCTGCCATCTGAACGAGAAGGTGGCCGTCTGCAAACCAGACAGGGGGCCCTCACCAGAACTCAGATTTGTGGTGCCTGGATTTCGGACATCCCAGCCTTTAAAAATGGGAGAAACCAAAGTTTGTTGTTTAAGCCCCCAGCGTATGATACCTTATACCTTGTTATACAGCAGCCCAAGCTGACCGCCACAACTGCATAGAGAGCCTTTCTGTAACTCCATCACTAGCTGTGTGGCCTGTAGCAACGTCCCAGGATTTAGATTCCGATCTGTCTAATGGGCACCATAATAATTCCGTCTTCCTCACAAAACCAGGGTGAGGTACAAAGGGGACAATACGTGTGAAGGCCTTAGTACAATTTGCATTAAGTACAGACAGACCTATCAGTGATCATTCCTGTCTCTTTATCTTTTTTTGCACTTACGTGTATGCGACGCGTGGGGGTGGCTGGGAACACAGGTTTTGTGGGCAAACAGGTAGGTTGGAGACCTGGCTCACCCGCTTCCTAAAGTGAACTTGGACAACTAACTAGCTACAGAGAGGCTCAAAGAGCTAAGTAAGACAGCCCTTGGAAAGCACCTAGCAAGGGTCCTGGAACGTGTTTAGTGCTTGAGGGATGCTGGCCGCTGGGGCACCGTTTCATGCGGGGAGGCTCTGGTTCTCATTCATACTGGACAGAAGCACTGTTGGCAGCAGAGAAGCACTAGCATTTCAGGGAGGCTCATGTGTTCATGTATCTGGCTCCCAAGGTGACTTATCCTTGCAAAGTCAAGAAAACAATTGCTTGTAGAAAAATGCCATTCTGAGTCGCATCAATAGAAATCATCACGCATTCTTTTTGAAAACACCTTTGCCTATTTAAAAGTATGATCTGGCCTCCAAACCAAAGCTTGTCGCCTTCTTAAATTGCTCTAGTTATTATTGTTACCCCATCAGCCTTGCTTACCCAACCAGGTTTATCAACGGCAAATGTTGCCAGCTTCATTGAGTTATGACTATAAACATACGGAATATGAGAACAAGGTGGAAGGTGGCTTCTCTACAACGGCTGTAATTTATCCAAGGTTTTGTCCTGGCCTTTGATTTGGAGCTGACTCTGGATCTAGTGTCCCTCTGATTGCATTAGGGGCGGCCTTAGGGGTCAGACAGAATTCCAAGGTCCTGGAACCAGTTAGAAGAATGGAGAATGCACATGTGTGGAGGGACAGGGGAAGAGGCCTTTGTAACAATGATCCTCCAAGACTCAAACACTAGTTGACCAGGTGACCTTGGGAGAGGACAGGGCCAGCTTCAGGGGTATGCAACTTGTCCCTGTGCTCAGAAGAGCCCCATTCTTGGTTTAATGCTCTGTTGTCGCCATGTTGGAATTCTTAATAAGATTGTACCAAGAGGCCCCACACTTTGATTTTGCAATGGGCCTTGCCAATTAGGTAGCTCGTCCTGGAAGAGGAAGCCAAAGCTCTTGCTTATCCCGGGCACAACTGTGACCATTATAATTGGTGACAAATATAGTGTACATCCAGGGAATAATACAATAATACTGATCACAAGCAACATACATGAACAAAGGATTCTACACAAAGTATTTCATTTAACCCTCCCAAGGACCCATTTTAGAGATGATAAAACTGAGGCTTACGGATACTACTGATAGTTCGCACCTATCAAGCACTTACCAAGCATCTTTACAAGCCCTTCCCATGCAGAATCTCCTGTACTTTTCAGAAAAGCTTGTGAGGTAAGAATTAATGTTTCCACCACATGCTAATCCTTACAAATGCAAGCTATTAAAATAGTATAAAAAATAGAATAATCCAAAGAAAACAGAAGGAAGATAATAATAAAGGTAATTTTTAAAAGATTTTATTTGTCAAGGACAGAGAGAGCACATGCACGCACAAGCAGGGGGAACGGCAGGCAGAGAGAGAAGGAGGCTCCCTGCTGAGCAAAGAACCCGATGTGGGACTCCATTCCAGGACCCTGGGATCATGACCTGAGCCAAAGGAGGATGCTTAACCAACTGAGCTATCAAGGCATCAATAAGGGTAATTCTAAAGAAAACAAAATAAAAAACAAAAGATTTTGAGAGGAAGAACTAAGTTGGTTCTCTGAAAAGACTAATAATCTAAGGAAAATATCTTACTAAACTGATCAAAACAAATAAAAATATAAATAATGATATTAGGCATAAAAAGAGAGCTTAACTGCAGTAGGGAAGAAAATCACTATTAAAAATTAAGCAGAAAAGGTTTTATGATAAAAAGGATGAACACTGGGTGATATTAACAGCTTCTTAGGGAAACATCACTTAACAAAACTGAGCCAAGATATAAAGACCTAAATAGACCTGACACTGTTGGGGAGACTGAAGCAGTAGCTGATACGTACACATACAGATATACACCCGGCATAAGTGGTTTACAAGCCAGTTCTACCAAACATTCCAGAAACAGGGTAATGGAGGGCGGCCCCGGGGTGGCTCAGTCGGTGAAGCATTCAGGTCTTTATCTCAGGGTCATGAGTTCAAGCCCCACATTGGGCTCCACGCCCGGCGTGGCACCTACTTAAACAATAAAAGAGAAACAGGAAAACAAATTCTGGTAACTGCTGCCTGATACTAACCGCTAACATTTATTGAGCACTTACTGTGTATCAAGCACTACACTAAAAGCTCTGTATGGATAAATTCAAACAAGGTAGGTACTGTTGTCCTCATTTTACAGAGAAGGAAATTAAGGCCAAAGATTTTAAGCAGTTTCCCAGAGTCATGTAGATGGCAAGGGATAGAGCTGGGATTTGAACAAGGTTCTTTCTTCTGTCAACTCCACCACTAAGATCTGTGGCCTCTGTGTTCCTCCACCACTCCAGACTGGTTGGGGGAAGCCATGTAGACAGGGTTTCAGGGACCAAAAAATCAGGACCTTTGTGGTCTCTGGTTTGACTTCATTTCCTTTTCACTCCTTTGGTTAGTCGCTAACACCTGATCAGGGGTCCTGCCCCTGCGGAACTCCTATTCAGTGTCTCGGATTAGGTGTTCATGCTTTATCATCCTCTTAAGAAATAGCAGCTGTGGGGGGTCTGGGTGTCTCAGTGGGTTAAAGCCTCTGCCTTTGGCTCAGGTCATGATCCCAGAGTCCTGGGATCGAGCCCCACATCGGGCTCTCTGCTCAGTGGGGAGCCTGCTTCTTCCTCTCTCTCTGCCTGCCTCTCTGCCTACTTGTGATCTCTCTGTCTGTCAAATAAATAAATAAAATCTTAAAAAAAAAAAAAAAAGAGCTAGCAGCTGTCCTATGAGGGGCCTTATCCCTTGGAATCCGAAGGTAATCAAGCCTGAAGATATGACCTGTTGGGCATCTCGGCCCCATGATTAAGAACAAGAAGACGGCGGCATGAGAATGACGCCGGGTTCATACTTCACATGTGGAATCCCCTTATGACAAAGGCCAATTACGATTTGTTAATTGAAATTTAAACAAATGTGTATGGATTATCTCCCAGGATCGGTTGTATATTATTTTAACTAATTCCCATGTGACAGATAAGGAGCTACAGCTCTGGGAGGCAAAGGAAGCCAGATGTTTGAGCCCCAAATCCAGCGGTCCCACATTTGGCCTGGGAGTACTGGGTACCATTGAATCCCAGCACGGAGAAAGAGGAGCTGATTCTTTGGAGCCTGTTGAGGCCACACCTGTCCTCCACGCAGGGACAGTTCCAGATTTTGTGAGACCTGAACTTTTACAATTGGGGAAAGGGACTCTTTAAAACAAAGACTATTTTTTTAAAAGATTTATTTATTTGGGCGCCTGGGTGTCTCAGTGTGTTAAAGCCTCTGCCTTTAGCTCAGGTCATGATCCCAGGATCCTGGGATAGAGCCCCACTCAGAGTTTCTGCTCAACAGGGAGCCTGCTTCCTCCTCTCTCTGACTGTTTCTCTGCCTACTTGTGATCTCTGTCTGTCAAATAAATAAATAAAATCTTTAAAAAAAAAAAAAAGATTTATTTATTTATCTGAGAGAGAGAGAGGGAAAGGAGAGGCAGAAGGTGAGAGAGAGAAAAAAAATCTCAAGCAAACTCCCCACTGAGCACGGAGCCCGACGTGGGGTTTGGTCTTATGACCCTGAGATCATGACCTGAACTGAAACCAAGAGCCTGATCCTTAACCGACTAAGCCACCTAGGCACCCCTAAAACAAAGACTTCATAAACATCTTATGTTTGCAAATTTTACAAACACCTATGACCATTCAAATATGTTGCCAGGACTCCTGCCAGGGCCATGGAAGCCTGGAAACCTCAGTTTCACAAGTGTCTATTAAAATGATACTTTCTGGGGTGCCTCAGTGGCTCAGTGGGTTGAGCCACGTCCTTCGGCTTAGGTCATGATCTCAGGGTCTTGGGATCGAGTCCCGCATTGGGCTCTCTGCCTGGCAGGGAGCCTGCTTCCTCCTCTCTGTCTGCCTCTCTGCCTACTTGTGATCTCTCTCTGTCAAATAAACAAATAAAATCTTAAAAAAAAAAACAAAATAAAATGATACTTTCTGATTTGAGCTTGGGGATCAACCAGAAAAAAAGGGGTGTGGAAATGCTCAGCAATTTATTTATTGAATGGTTTCCAGAGCTGAAGCCCTTTGCTAAGTCTTAAATCTATGAAGTAGGTATTATTAGGATACCCATCATACAGACGAGGAAACTTAGGCTCAGTGAGCGTAAGTGACTTGCTCAGGGCTCACACAAGCGGCAGCCATAGAACTGAGCTTCAAACCGGTTGGTCTGCCTTCTGGTCTTCATCCTGCATCTCTGTTGTGACCAGAATGATCATTGCTAGGAGGGACTTTGGTGCTGTCTTCCCATTGTGATCTGATGGCCACCATGGCCCTCCAGTGCCCATTTAATAGTGACCCTGGGCTTCGATGATTTGGAAAGTGCTGTTTCCCAAAACTTCCACATATCTTAAAAAAACAGTTGAGGAAATCATTTACTTCAAAACATGGTTTTAATGACCTCCGTACATGAAAACCAGAGAGTGTGCTTAGTGATTTAATTTCAGTAACTGTCCAGCATTGCCACTGAAGAAAAGGGACGTACATCATTTGCAGCCAAAGGCGATTTTTAAAATATATTTTTTGTTGTGGAATCATCTGTGATTTACAGAGAAGTTGCAAAGACCGTACAGTTTCCCTTCACCAAGGATATGTTTGTCACTATTACGAAATCAACAGTTGGGTGTTGCTGTTAACTAAACTTCAAACTTTTGTTTGGATGGCCTAAAAGGAACATTTTTAAAGATTTTTTATTTACTTATTTGACAGACAGAGATCACAAGTCGGCAGAGAGGGAGGCACAGAGAGGGGGGAGGCAGGCTCCCTGCCAAGCAGATGCGGGGCTCGATCCCAGGACCCTGGGATATGACCTGAGCCGAAGGCAGAGGCTTTAACCCACTGAGACACCCAGGCACCCCTAAAAGGAACATTTTTAAAGAGCTTTTCATAAGTAATGTTTGTTGAGCACTTATTATGTGCCAGGCATGGCACTGAATATTTTACAGCACATTTCATCTGTGCAGCTGGCTTTTAAATCTTGAAAAAGATTTAATCTTTAAAAAGATTTAAGATTCTATCTTCTTTAAAAAATATTTTTAAAAGATAAAATCTTTTTTTTTAAGATTTTATTTACTTATTTGAGGGTGGGGGGAGGAGCAGAGGGAGAGAGACAAGCAGACCCTACCCTGAGCGGGGATGTGGGACTGATGTGGGACTCCAGCCCATGACCCCGAGATCAGGACCTGAGCTGAAATCGAGAGTCGGACCCTTAAGAGACTAAGCCCCCAGACACCCTTCTTGCCACCCAGAAAATTCAGCTCAAGCCCAGGAACTCATTCATTCATTCATTCATTCAATAAATGTTCTATTTCTTCCTCAACTCCCAACCCCTCCTCACCACCACCATCAATGATCCGCCCCCTTCAGTGAACTCTAATAGCTTGAAACACCAGGGTCACCAACTCCAGTGACCTCAGGGCCCAGGCACACATCAGAAATGCATGCAGCAGGCCGAGTGGGAGCTCTGGGGGCCGGGAAAGCCAGTCCGCATCCTGGGACCATGTCTGCATGTGTCATTCCAGCTGGTCTAGGCATTTCTCTGCCTCTTACCTCTCTGTGCTCCAGCCAGTAGTCTCCAGGCAGAAATGCAGGAGCAAAGTCACCAGATCTTCCCATTTTTTCAAGAAAAGCCTGAGGTTCCCATTTTATGTGAATTTTAGCAATCTTCCAAATTCTTTGTAGGTCAGACAAAATCTACCTGTGGGTCAGAGGTGGCCTGTAGACCAGAGGTTTGCGCCCCTCTCCACAGCTTGGTTCCCTCCTCATTAAAATGGGGACAAGAAAAGTCAAGAGACCTGAGCAGGTTAGTGTTTGTAGAACATTTAGAACCGTGCCTGGCACCACAGAGAAGCTGTCTGCCCCACTGCAGACTTCAAAATAACAACAAATTAATTAGATGGAGAAACCGAGTCAAGCTGAGTCATTGAGTGCATTTCGCCCCCCCCCCCCACAAACCCTAAGTGTTGACTAACCGAATCTCTCAACTTTAAACTATTTTTAGTCTTGTTGACACAGTCTCGGTGCCCGTATCTGAGCTCAGTGGGGCCTCACCCCACAGCCATGCGCCAGGGCCACCAAAGTCCTCCATTCCCATTAAAAGATGCAAAGAGGAAAAGCTTCCCTCCACAGGGACGTTTCTAAGTGTGCACGTAGGCTCACATTTAAAAAAAAAAAAAAAAAAAAAAAAAAGATCTGAGTCCTCTTGCAGATAAATAGATATTCTTAGGAATATCTACTTTTTCTCCCATTACACCCTTCTGTCTGAAGATGTAAAGCCAGAGAGCTGACCTTTTGTCAGGTCCCATGATCTGATGACTGTTTTCTATTTCTGCTACTAGAAATCAAAACTGATCAGATCAGAAAGTCCTGGAAGCTTCTATCTCTGAATCCTGAAAGACTGGCCCATTTTTATTTCACGGTAAAATGAGAGAAGCTGTCCCCCAAGGCACCGTGAGCCTTGGCTGCCCCAAGTGCAACCTACACGTCACCTTGATACAGAGCTGTGGGCTGAAACCGGTGAGGCACCTGCGTGCCTTTGGAAAGGCACAGAGAGCAGGTGGGGCCACAGGCAGAGAGAAGCCTGGAGCCAGCAAGTAAATCCTTGCTCAGCAGTGTGCTTGGCTGCCCAGTCTCCGGGCATAGGGGTAGACTGCGGTTTCATTCATTGGCTATGAAACCTTCCAGTGCTAGGATCCGGGGGCTTGTAGCTCAGTTTCCGGGGAATCATCATACTGAAATGTAATCCAGCAGAGTCCTCCGGATACCAGGAAAGAAATGGAGCAAATGGCCAAGGCCATCCCCTTTCTGCGTTCTGCCTTAAAACCGTGTTCTGTGACATTCCCAAGTTTGTGTTTTCTTTAAATTTCTGCAATTAGCCACACAAGTGGTTCCGTTGTTTCCTGAACCTTCATCAGAGCCCAAGGACCTAATTCAATAAGATTTGGAATTTTTTAAATATACAAATAGCAATTGTACTACTTATTCAAACCAAACGGTCAAAGCCTGTTTTTTTCCCCGACTCAATGGGAGTCCTTGAGGTTATACAAGTGTGTGCGTGGGCGCATGTGTGTGTGCGTGTGTGTGTGTGTGTGTGTGTGTGTGGTATAGGCATGTGGGGTTTTTAATGAAAACTTTTTAAAGGCATAGTGGGGTAAGTTAACAATCTAAATTTAAGTTAACTTCTTGAATTATGCACACATTTAGTCCTTATTATTTAATTTTCTTTCTTCGTGTGTGTTTTCCACTAAGTGGTAAGAAAGAAAGATCAGTCACAGGAATGCTGGTAAGATGGGGTAATGCAGTTCCTTAATATTTGTCACCACCCCCTAACACACCCTGAGAAAACAAACAGCAAAGAATGCAGCTTTTCATGCGTTATCGGTCCTTCCAGACAGCTGGCTCCCCCCCCCCCCCAATAAATCACTCCAGGTCAATAAGACTTGTGATGATTTCATAGAATTTTCTCTAAACAACAACAAAAATACCCACTAAGTGACATCATGGATTAAACACGGCCTATGATCCACTAACGGTTTAACTTTTATGTAACTGTCATTCACCCCACTTTTGGTTAAGAACATTTATGCTTGGGGCGCCTGGCTGGCTCAGTGGGTTAAAGCCTCTGCCTTCGGCTCGGGTCATGGTCCCGGGGTTCTGGGATCGAGCCCCGCGCCGGGCTCTCTGTTTGGTGGGGAGCCTGCTTCCTCCTCTCTCTCTCTCTCTGCCTGCCTCTCTGCCTACTTGTGATCTCTGTCTGTCAAATAAATAAATAAAATATTAAAAAAAAAAGAAAAGAACATTTATGCTTTACAGAAGAATTTAGCAAAAGGTCTGTATTCAGTAGGCATTTAATGGTATTCTAATAATATAATATTGGAGTTATAATAATGAAAATCATCCTCAAAATCTTAAAAAAAAAAAAAAAAGTAACCAGTTTTAGATACCTTTGAGACAATGACCGCTAAAAAGTTCAGCCTACTTCACTGATAAAAACAGGAGTAGCAAATTTAGTTATTTATGTAACTTCCAGGTTTTTCTGAACGGGGCACCAGAGTCTCATATTACAAAATGTAAAAGGCATAAAAGGGTACACAGCAGAAAGTTCTCCCTTGACTCCCAGCTTCCGGGGTTCCTCCCCAGAAGTGATCAACAGAAGCAGTTTCCAGGGGAGCCCCTCACAGGCAGTGGGCTGGATCAAACATATTTAAATGCTCCCCAGTGTCTCTAATGACATGTAGCTTAGGTTTTTCCCTTCTGAGTTTCTAATAATTTGAAATGGTACTTTTAGCAGGCGGTGGGTCACCTACAGTAGGGTCCCTTGGCCGACAAAAGCTGAAATCCACATTCTGAGTACAGTAACACATTCCTGTCCCTCTGCCCTGTCCCCAACATTCACACATGCGTGAAAGGTTCCAGCCCCCTAGGATCTGCTCTGATGCGGGGTCTCTGTGTCCTGCAGGGGGAGGTTTTACAGGAGACGATCCTCAGGGATTCTTTCTTTCGAGACCCTGGAAGTCAAAAGCTCTCGTGCCTAATCCCTCCATCTCTGGAATGTTCCATGGGAATGCTGGACAATAACGTGTTGTGGCACGATTTTTGTTCATTACATTTCATCCCTGCCAGGGCTTCCCAAAGTACTTAGAGTAAGTTCCATACGATTTAGAGTGGCCACAAACATGGGTCTGCACCAGCCACTCAGGCCCTGGCCCCCTCCTTGCAACCCCAGAACATGCCCAGCAGGGACTGTGTTCAGGCCCATTCTGCTCCCGGGCTTCCCCTGCATTTTTTTTTTTTTTTAATATAATCTCATCATTCAAGTTTGAGCTCAGAATTCATCTTCTGGGAGAGCCCTCCCAGACCACGAATGCTGAATGTCTGTTTTAATCAGGCACCCATTTGTTCCCTTTCTGCCCAAGTATTGACTGGCTTTACTTTATCACAGGCATGGCTATTGGTACCATTCTGTTTGTTGATTGACTGATGGATTCTCAGGTTTATTTTCCACATTCCCCCACCGGACTGCGGACTCTAGGTGTGTCTGCCCAGTTCACCCTACCATTCCCGGCAGCCAGCCATACAGAAGTCACTTAACAAAGACTTGTTTGTCTCACTTTCAGGGTTGTAAGTTGGGGCCCTGATTGGGTGCAGAGATTACTTAAAAATTAAAATCTTAAAAAAAAAAGGTGGAATCAGGTTTAAAGAGCACTGTCCGATAGGAAGCACTATGAGCACATAGTATGTTTTTCTAAGATGAAAAGTGGTCTCACTATGTCTTCATACCATTACTCACTCTTTGAAAGGATTTGGTGTGTTTGTTTTCCTATTAGTCAATCTGCCTTTGCCCCTAAAATGTAAGCTTCTATGGGGGAATGGTTTGGGTCTGTACAGTTTGCCCCTTAGATGTAGCATTTCTAGAATAGCGGTACCTACCTCATAGGATTATTTTGAGAAGAAATGAGATAATGCATGTAAAATGCTTTCAATGGTATGTGGAACACATGATGTGTTTGATTAAATCAGGGATAATTATTAATTTTACCATCAAGTGAACTCATATTTCTGATGCTTTAACTTCTATTAGAGGGAATTTAAGGCATCTGTGGCTCAATGTTTTAAGTCCCTGCTCCCATTTTCATGGCAGAGATTTATGGCATCAGGAGTTTACCAAGTGGCAACCGGTGCTTCAAATCAATAGATTTGGGGTGCCCTGGCTAGCTTCGGCAGTAGAGCAGGTGACTCTTGAGCTCGGGATCCTGTGATCAGGCCCCATGGCAGGCTCCCTGCTCAGCCTGGAGTCTGCTTCTCCCTGTCCCTCTGTCCTATCCCTCTCTCTCTCTCTCAAATAAATAAATAAAATCTTTAAAAAAAAAAAAAAACAACTCCAAAGAATGGACCAGACAAAAGTCTATGTTAAGTGAGACCCCATTATTATTTTTCACTAGGAAACTCATAATATATTGGTTGAGAACTATCTAGTCCGGTTCCATCATCTCTTCAACCTGTTTAATAAATGGAGAGAAAGAATAATAGCAAAATAATGCAAAGTGTTTATAGCTGGAGAGGGGAGAAGTAAGAGGTGAATGAGGCTCTCTGCTTCAAGAAAATTTATTTTCATCCAACTTGGGTATACAGTTTTAGGAATCTAAGATTTAAAGCTGGACATGAGAGAGAATTACCATTTTCAACATTGCCCTATAACATGTGGGTATTCAGTATCTTCTTCAAATTGTGTCCAGGAAAGGAAACAGAGGTGATTCTCTTGGGTACACAGAGTTGGCAGTTGGCTATATTGTATATCGTAATCATCCATAAATCAGCATATTACCACTGGAAAGGCATCCCTATCATTTCCATCAGGCAACAGTTATGCTGACTCCAGGAAGGATTTGAAAATTAAGTCTAGAACATATATATGGACGTCCATGCATAGAAATAAAGGCCTGTGATTGTTGATAACAAACTGACAGCAACAGCTACCTCTTTGAGAGATGGGAAAGTGAGCTTAGCAATGGTAGCCAAGAACTTTCAGCTTTATCTCTGAAGTAGGGACGTTCTTACAAATTAGATTCATGCACTGCTTGCATCATTAAAATGTGATTTTGAAAGTACTTAAGACAATCGTGCTAAAAGCATAAAAAGTAATAGAAGCAGCAATAGTCCTGGAAAAAAATTCAACCAAGCACCATGGTTTAATATTGCTACGTTTATATTTGTTGTACAGTAATACACAGTCATCTGCATGTCTTTTACCTTCAGTGAAGTTATGATATTTTAGAATTGAAATTTGGGTGCATGATAATTTTTTAATTCCCCCATGCCCTGGAAGCCCTATTCATACATCGCTCCTCCTGAAACACCTCCCCTTCCAAAAAAAAAAAAAAAAAAGCAAAAAACAGTGCCACGTTTGACAAGACCACAGGCCCCAGGGCCATCAGAATGAGACACTCTCCGCTTGTCACTTGATTCTGCAAAAACCATTTTATCAGATCAACAATGATTTCTGCCTAAAAAGAAAAAAAAAAAAGGAAAACCCCCCACCTCCCCTCCAAAAGCAGGGTGTCAGTCCCTACGCCTAGATCCGAAAGTTCTGGGGCCGTGACCGGCAGAGGAGTCATGGTGCGTCTGAAGGGATAAGAGGCGATAAAATGTATCAAAGGGGGCCTTGACACATGGGATGCTACGCAGGCCTGTCTCCCTGGGAGCATCTCTGGCCTGACTGACAGGGGATTAATCCACGGGGGGCCGGTAAACAATGGCTGAAGTGGGCTTGAGACCCAACACCTGGATGTGGGGCTGGATGCCGTAGGGAGGCCGCGCCCCACTGTGAGGGGACACAGGCCCTCCCGACACACCGCTTAAGTACCCCTTCCATGGCTCATGGGGCCTCCGACCTGCCACCCTTTCTCTTGGATAAACATGTTTGAAAAATAGGTCGGGATTTTTTTGTTTTGTTTTTGTTCCGTGCTTGGGGCCCAGGGGAGCAGAAGATGTTAGAAATTCAACAGCCGCCCGCTGTGAGTTCTTAACAGAAAAGGGTTTTGGATGACAGCCCAGCGCCGTGGGTAGATTGGGATCCGGATTCAAGCGGGTCAGGAGTGAAGCAGGCCTGTCTGAGATGATGAGGGCCGCTGGGACTGGGGGGAGCGCCAGGGAATCAGGGTTCCTCTTGGGACAAGGGATGATGGTGTCGTGTGGTTTTTAACTTAAAAAAAAGTTTTGTTTTTTTTAATACATGAGCACCAAAGGGAGTGACCGTGACAGGAGGCCCAAGACATGCTTTATTTTTATTTTTTTATATTATTTAATTTATTTATTTATTTGACAGAAAGAGAGATCACAAGTAGGCAGAGAGGCAGGCAGAGAGAGGGGGGAAGTATGGGGCTTGATCCCAGGACCCTGGGACCGTGACCTGAGCCGAAGGCCGAGGCTTTAACCCACTGAGCCACCCAGGCGCCCCCTAAGACATGCTTTAAATTCTTCGGAGGTGGAGAGGCCTAACTGAACCAAGCATGAGCAAAATGTTAATAATTATTGAATTGGGGTAACTTGTTACTCTACGACTGGGTATATTTGAGCATTCTACCCAAATAATAACAATAGCAATAATAAAAAATAATCATAAGGTTTTAAAGTGTTCCAAAAAGTGGCAGGTGGTGTGAAAATTCACTGAGTCTGTGTCAGCTGGAATGGTCACGCCCACGGATCCGGAACACATTCTTACCTGCATCCGTGAGGTGGAGAAACCCTTCTGAAAGCCACGGCTGGTACCACTGGTGACAGGCAGAAACTGAGTAAACCACGACAGTTTTATCTCCTGAGCTACGCTGCCTCATCTGCGACACCAGCTCCCTCTTACTGAGTGCTTACTCTGCATCCGTGATCCCATTTAATCCTCATGTGGCTCAGAGAGGTTAAGTCATTTTCCCGAGGTCACCCAGCTCCTCGGTGGTAGACCCAGAGTTGAAACTCAAGCAGTCGAGTTTTAGATGCTGTGCCCGGCTTGGGACCCATTTTCTGACAAGAGAGAGGTGAAAGGGAAAAGGAAAGTCATAAGCCTTGCTGCCCCATCCTTATTTGGAAGTAAAATGATTAAGGAGTTACTTATTTAGCTCCCCAGGACCATGAGATTTTTTTCTAAACTCACTCAGTGAAATCACAGTTTTTCATTATGGTTTTTTTGTTTTTGTTTTTGTTTTTTAGGCCCTGAGCATCCTCTGTCTTGCCTCACCGAATCCTCACCAACCCCTTGAGGTCAACATCACTCCCATTTCACAAATGAGGAATGAGAGACACAAAAAGTGAGTATTTGCCCAAAGTCTCGTAACAAGACAGTGGCAGATCCAAACACCGCATTGAATTATTGTTTATCCTGGCTACTGCGTTTCTGAGGCCCCTTAAACTTTCTGCCTCACCTTAGTCCGAGGCCTGCTTTCTTGGTAGCTCATGACATAGTTTAAAGGGGTTTTTTTGGTTTTTGTTTTGTTTTGTTTTGTTTTGTTTTAATTTATTTGACAGAGAGAGATCACAAGTAGGCAGAGAGAGAGGAGGAAGCAGGCTCCCTGCCAAGCAGAGAGCCCGATGCGGGACTCGATCCCAGGACCCCGAGATCATGACCTGAGCCGAAGGCAGCGGCTTAACCCACTGAGCCACCCAGGCGCCCTAAAGGTTTTTTAAAAAAAGAAATCAGGGGGTGCCTAGGTGCCTCGGTCAGTTGAGCACCCAACGCTTGGTTTTGGCTCCAGTTGTGATTTGGAGGTCCTGAGGTCGAGCCCCCATATCTGGCTCTGTGCTCAGCAGGGAGTCTGCTTGTCCCTCTCTCTCCCCCGCTGGTTCTCCCCTCAAATAAATAAATAAATAGACTCTTAAAAATAGGTATATTTTAAAGTAAAGAAATTAAATAGAATTAAATAGCTGGGCTGGGGCTTTAGTCCCCACTACTGTGCCGTTCTCTGGGGCAGAGACCACCCCTCATCCGTCTTTATGCTCCCAGCTGTTAGCACATAGGAAGGCCTAAGCAAAAATCTCAAATAATCGGGGTGTTTCCTTTTGGTCAGAAATTCCGGGAAGGGGGGCGCCTGGGTGGCTCAGTGGTTTGGGCTGCTGCCTTTGGCTCGGGTCGTGATCTCAGGGTCCTGGGATCGAGCCCCGCATCGGGCTCCCTGCTCCGCAGGAAGCCTGCTTCCCTCTCTCTCTCTCTCTGCCTGCCTCTCTGCCTACTTGTGATCTCCGTCTTTCAAATAAATAAATAAAATTTAAAAAAAAAAAAAAAAAAAGAAATTCCGGGAAGGAAGGATGACAGTCAAAAAAAGAAAAGAAAAAAAAAAAGACGATGGATGCAAACCAAGAAGGAGGTCATCGATTATGTCGCTGCTACAACTCATTCGGGAAAAAGACTGTCATTTGCACACGAAGAGCGCCAGAAAATGCTAGTTCTGAACAGGTCTTCCAAATAGGAAAGGAGGCACAGGTGGAAATTCTGCCCACGAATGACACTCCGTGTCCGTTATTGCACTTGGATGTAGAAAAATGCTGGCCTGAAGTTTTGAAGGAAAAACTGGCAGAAACAATGGAAGAAAAGCACATCATCAATAATAATTTTAACAATAGTGATAGATTACCCCCTTTAGAAATCAGAGGAATCCCAGGCCGTACCAAGAGAACACTGCCTGGGTTGGGAAGCCGGCATGAAGTTTTTTCAACTTAGGGTCAAAAGGATTGTATCTAACAACAAGCATAATCATAGTTCACAGAGCAATTCATGACACATACAAGACACTGAACTAAACCCTTGCTATGCATTAACTCACTCGATCCTGTGAGGTCAGTATTACCCCCATTTCATGAATTCAAACATTTGCCCAAAAGCCTCGTCATAGCTAAAAAGGGGCCCAGCAAAGGGTTGAACCAAAACACACCGTGAGGCCCCTTCACAACCATTTAAATCAGGGAAAGAAAACAAAGCAGTTGTTTAATTTTTGTAAAGATGCCCAGGTTCCTGATTGTTTGATTGGAGCTCATGCCCTTCTGTTGGCTTCTGCTGAAACTATTCGCATCAGAATCTTCCAGGCTCATCCAAAGTGAAGATTAGTTTCAAGGACAGGTTGTTCTGGGAAAAGTATGGCGGGCACTTCAGAAAGGAACTTCCCAGATTTTCTCAGCTCCTTGTGGGTCTTCTGATTCTTCCCAGAAGATAGACATTTTCCTCCCGACCCAAAACCAGACTGTCAAGTAAAATAATAAAGGGAAATCAGTTGCCTGTGTGTGTGGTTCTGACTTGTGGCCCGTGGGACACAATCCAGCATGTGGCTCCAGAGAACATTTTGGGGGACAGTTTCAGAAGGGACCTTCCTTAGATCAGTATCAAAACTGAAGGGTAAGGGACGAGCATGGGCCATCCCTTAACAGAACTCAAACACCAAAGAGGAGAAAAACAGATGAAAGGCTGTTAATTTCTCTAGTAAATGGCAGTCACCGAAACTGCATAATCTCTCCCACAAAACAGTACGGAGCTCTGTACCTACAACCAAACATCACTGTTCCCAGCTTCCCCTTGGCTTCACATTTTTAACATCTCCGGGATTAGACCTGCATCTTAGAATCGAAGTCCCATCACCAGTGAATTCGTGGAAGTTTTTCTTTCTTAGCAGCACGTAAAATAATCATGAAACCTACAGCCTAGGGTGTCTTGGAGTCATTGAAATCATGTCAGAAAATCAGTCATGTGTGTGTGGCCCTCCCGAAAAATCCCAGTCTATAGCCACAAAAATCCCTGTTAGGAGATTAAACTTTAAGTCCGGACGTTGGCTCGTCACGGTGAAAAGCCAAGGTTATGGAGCCAAAAACGTATTAAAAAAACTGAAGTCACGAAATAGATGTATGGATGACAGCCTCCAGGGGCTTCTCAAAGAAGTCAGCCTGGTGGGTTCGTTCACTGCCCTGGACCCCCATCCTCCAGAGTTTTCCATCTGTGGAATTATGATTGGGTTTAGGACACGGAGGTGGCTCCGGATCTCATAGTGGCTCGCAAAAGTTTGGTCTCCGTTTGGCTCCGGGAGGGGGGTCCACAGTAGCACGCATGAATCTGGTGTATCGGGAAAGAGAGCCCCTTGAACTCCGCCTGGAGGGAACAAAGCGTTTCCAAGACGCAACCGAGTAGCAGATGTTGAGTTATCTGAAGGGTCAGAATGCCAATTAGATATTGAACATGGCAGGAGGAGGGTGAGGTTTCCAAAACAAATGAACAATGACTAGGAGCTGGCCCAGAGTCCAGGCTCGGGTCCTGCTGTTCTTTTGTACAATGATTTGTGGCAAATTTGTTTTGTCACTGAGGCATAGTTCCCCCCGGGTCTTAAAGTGATTTTGTAATCACCAAAAGAATTTTTCCCCCCTTTAAATGTCCTTTTCCTAATCAAACCTGGGTATCAGTGTATTACCTTAAGAAATAAAGAAAATAAATTTGAACAGCCGCACGTATTTGTAGCTACGTGGGAGATGTCCAAAGGCGAGTCATCCTATGTGGAAAAACAGGCAGAAGGAGTGAAAAGGAAGGGAATTGACTCCATTAAAAAATTGTTTTTGGATGGAAGTCTGAAAGAATTCTGATCTTTTATTCACTTTAAAAGAATAAGATAAATACTTATCCTTTGGTCCAGCAACGAAACAGATTTTTGCTCCTTTTCCATCTTAGGGGATAAGGGTCTAATTTTAAACCTAAAAAACCTAAAGAAAGAAAGATGTGGGAAGCCTGAGATAGGAAATGCTTCCATAGTTAATTATGTATTTATATTGGTGTTACCATCATAAATCATTCTTAGAGAAACAAAACCAAGTAATAGCACAACAATGGTGTTCTGTTTAAATAGTTTCATTCGGTGCCTGAAATACTTCTGGGTATTTTTTTCCCTGGAAGCCACCCACATTTAGTAAAATTATATCACTGAGTGGAGCCTACCCTGCTCTCTCTCTCCCTTCTGACTCCTGGTGAGTACTGGACCGTGGCACACCCAAGGCAAACCGGCAAAAAAAGGAAATTAGGATTGCATTGATTTAAATCAGCCTGTGCTGTGACCAAATTATTTAGTTCTCTCTTGACCTTTGGAGGTCAGATTTGACTATTTATGCTATCTGCTAATGCTTTACTATTTTTCAGTGCTCTGCCTGTTAACAATTCTGACCCACAGCCTTTCTGGCCTGAAGGGTCGTTCTATTAAACAATCGCTAATTACTCCCTGAAACATATGCCCCGTTTTAAAATGTCATTTGAATAAAAGCCCAGTCCAAACCCCCTACATTTGGTTCATGAATGAAAACAAAATATAAGCGTTTGAATATTTCTGAGAAGCCAAACATTGTCGTGGTTGAGCAAACGGAAGATAATCTACCTTACTCTAATTCTTAATTTAGAAATTGCTTAGACTAAAGACTGTTTCTAAAAATGCAGAGCCAAGGCAGCGGACATGGGTCTTTAATCACCCCATCAAGGATGCTTTCACATTCCTGCACTGAATGTTTTTATCCTTGCTAAAGATCTTAAATGCAAGAACATTATGTAAATTTTGGCTCTCTTCCTTTGTTGGCTCCCCAAATATGATTATCAGTTCTGTGCCAGATAACATGGTAAGTGCTGGGACGGAGGAGTGAACAAGACAGCCAGTAGAGCCAGAAGTCTCTGAAAATTAGCCTTTTTGTTATCTGCCTGGAAAATGCTACGTTTGTTAAGAGAGCAAATAAAGACAAACAGATGTTCCCATCTCAATGTTTCCCAGGAATATGAAGTTATGGGTCAGGGGATATGGTTTGCTTTCCAAAATTTGTCTCACATTGTCTTTGAGACATAAAAAACAAACAAACAAACAAAAACTGTTACTTGAGGCACCTGGCTGAGTCCGTAGAGCATGCTTGATCTCAGGACTGTGAGTTTGAGCCCCACGTTGGGTGTAGAAATTAAAATCTTACGGAAAAACTGACATGAGGAAGTGGAGAGGCAACGTGGGGGGTTTGGGCGGTAGAAAAGGAATAAATGAAACAAGATGGGATCAGGAGGGAGACAAACCATAAGAGACTCTTAACCTCACAAAACAAACTGAGGGTTGCTGGGGGGAGGGTTATGGACATTGGGGAGGGTATGGGCGATGGTGAGTGCTGTGAAGTATGTAAACCTGGTGTTTCACAGACCTGAACCCCTGGGGCTAATAATACATTATATGTTAATAAAAAAATAAAAAATTTTTTAAAAATCTTAGGGGAAAAAAAAAGAAAAAAAAAAAAACCTTTGGTACTGTCTGCAAAATAAAAAATAGTAACTTATTTTAGGTCAAAATAGCCAGAGACAAAGAGCACGTTGAAATAATACTTTAACTAAAATTGTTATATTTACTATTACTCAATTGAACGGTACAATTGAAATGCCACACAGGAACGTCAAAGGATTTGGCTAAGGCGCTGGTGTGCATCGACACTCGGCTGCCTTCAGACCTCGGAGCCGGGCTGTGCCAACATAATCTAACAAAATCTCTCCTCGTGGTGACGCTCTGCTACGTAAACAAGTGAAATATGACAGGAAAGTGGGCACCCCATCCACTTCCTGATTTCCTGAGCTCCACATTCTTACACATAAACCTCTAATTCATTTCAGAATGCAAAGGTCACCACAAAAAAATCTGAGGCTAAATATACCCTTTTGTCCAGCAGAAGGATAACAGATTTTCTTTTTTTCACCAAAATGTTTCCACAACCAGGTGTTTCCCATGTTGGCCTATAGCCACATTAGGAGTATGTCTGCAGACCTAGCAATTAGCATTAAACACTTAAAAAAAAAAAAACTATCTGGAATAATGTTAGATTTATGGAAAAGTTGCAAAGTTGATGCAAAGAGTGCCTGTCGGCCCGCTGCCCCTGTCGGTCCCATCTTGCTGACCCACGGGCGTCCATCAAAACTAAGAAATTAGGGGCGCCTGGCTGGCTCTGGCGATGGAGCACATGACTCTTGATCTCAGGGTTGTGAATTCAAGCCCCACATTAGGTACAGAGATTACTTAAAAAAAATAAATAAACTAAGAAATGAACACTGGTGCAATACCATTAACTAAACAGACATTATAGGTTTCCCCAGTTTTCTCACTGATACACCTGCCCACGATCCAATATTACATTTAGGCATTGTAAACTCGTAAATTTAAGTATTTCTGTGACTTACTGCTCAAAATAATTTATTTGGGGGGTGCCTGAGTGCTTCAGTCGGTAAGCATCTGACTCATGATCTCAGCTCAGGTTTGATCTCAGGGTCATGAGTTCAAGCCCCATGGGGGGCGCTCCACACTGGGTGTGGTGCCTACTTAAAAAAAAAATTATTATTATTATTATTATTATTTATTTGGAAGTTAACAAATGATTCATTTAAAGAGGTATTGTCAGAGTAAAAAGAGTCTGGATTTAGCTTAATCGGTCAGAGATGGCAAAAGAGCGCCCACGTTAGATGTTTATATTTAAGCACGATACAGGTTGAGAAATTCTCTTTCTCCAAGTAATAAAATACACTGTTGTCAGATTTTAAAAGGAAAAGACAAGAAAAAGAGATGCCCTTGGGGAGGAAAACCACACCGTTTTCCACCCATCCCATTCGCAACGGAATACGACCACGGATCATATTTCTGGTCAGGTTTCTTCGCCTGTCCGTCAGTCAGCTTCCCTCTCTGCAGAATGGGAATCATGGCTGCTCTGATCGCACAGAGAGGCAGGTAACAGGGTGGTTAAGAGTGTGGACTCTGGAGCTGGACTTTCTGGCTCAGTCGGGGCTGTGCCACCTTCTGGCTCTCTGACCTTGGAGAAATTACTGGACTTAGCATCTGGTTTCTCAGTTTCTCGTCTGTAAATCGGGCATAACAAGGTACCTGCGCTGAAGAGCTGCTACAAGGACTGAATGAGCTGATAAGTATAAAACAGAACACTGTCTAGCATATAATAAGTCCTATAAAATAGTTATTATTACTATTTGGGGATTTTTCTAAGGAATAACTCAGTGAACACATGGAAAGGTCTTAAAACATAGTGTCAAATTAATGTAAGGTTGGGGCGCCTGGGTGGCTCAGTGGGTTAAGCTCTGCCTTCGGTTCAGGTCATGATCTCAGGGTCCTGGGATCGAGCCCCGCATCGGGCTCTCTGCTCAGCAGGGAGCCTGCTTCCTCCTCTCTCTCTGCCTGCCTCTCTGCCTGCTTGTCATCTCTCTCTGTCAATGAAATAAATAAAAATCTTTTTAAAAATTAATGTAAGCTCTAGCTAGTGTTGATGAGGAAACAGGGATAAGAGAAAAGCAATTCTGGTGACAAGTTTAAACTTGGTCACAAATCCACTTCTGGGAATCTACCAAGGACGTTGAAAGACAGACGTGATAAATGCATTGTTCTTTCATTCATTTCTCTACTTGTTGATTATAATAAATATTTATTGAGTGTCTTGTTGCAGGCTCTGCTCTAGGGGCTGGGACACAGCGTCATGAAAGACACACCTTTTCTGCCAACTTGGAGCCAGCATTCTAGGAAGGACACAACCGTATGCCCCCAGATGTCAGAGATGAGGGCTTTAAAAAAAAAGGAGGGGGGGCTGCGCCTGGGTCGCTCAGTCCTTAAGTGGCTGCCTTGGGCTCAGGTCATGATCCCAGGGACCTGGGATCAAGCCCTGCATCAGGCTCCCTGCTCGGCGGGAAGCCTGCTTCTCCCTCTCCCATTTTCCTTGCTTGGTTTCCTCCTCTCTCGCTGTGTCTCTCTGGCAAATAAATAAATAAAATCTTTAAAGAAAAAAAACAAAAAGGTCAGGCAGGTAAGGAATAGAGGTAGAAGAGGGATCTAGAGAGAAATCCAGGGATACTCAGACCTTAATACAGGAGGGATACAGACCCCCGGGTACCTGGAGGAAGAAGGTTCTGGAAAGAGAGAAGAGCAAGCACAAAGGCTTGTGGTTTGGAGCCCAACACAGGTGAAAGATATGCAGAAAAATATAGAGGGCTCCTATTTTTGACAAGGGGAAAATGGAAAGTAGCAGATGAGACACAGATGAACAAATGTCCTTGGGCGGTTAATCGTGTTTACCTCAGCGCAAAGGACTGAGGAGAAAATCTTTCTGATTTTCTTTATGAACAGGTATCTTTCTCTGTTTTTCCAGTGAGCACGTATTACTTGTAATTTAGATGGAACAAACAAATGTTAAGAGTTCTGGAAGAATGATAGTCTTTTCCTGAAAGAGTCTAGAACAGGGTCTGGTCACAGTCACAACATAGACATCGAGGGCTGAATAATGCCGGTGGGGCCGCCCGTCCTTGCCTTCTATCTTCTAGATGCCAGCAGCACAAGCCAAGCTGTGACAACGGAAAATGTCCGCACACAGAGCCCGCCAGATGTCCTCTGAAGGTCCAAATGCCCACACACACACCCCAGGCACTACCACATTGGAGACCCACCGGTTTAGGGGAAACTTGGGCTCTGGAGGCAGCCTGCCTGGGCTCAAACCCCAGTCCTGTCCCTTGCAAGCTGTGAAGCCTGTTACTTATCTCCTTGTGCCTCAGTTTCCTTATCTGTAAAACAGACATCCTGAGACTGTCCTTCTGGGGAGTCTGTGAGGACAAAAGGGGCATGCACCTAGGACAGGCTGTGGCACGCGAGAGGACTGCGTGAGTGTGGTCACTGATGTGCATAGTGTCCCCCACCCCCGTGAGACACCTTCAGCAGGAGAGCCCCAGGCCGGCCTCCCGTGCTCCCCCCCTCTCCCCGCCACCATCCAACCACCCAGGGGTCTGGGCCTGGGAAACAGGGAGAGGAAAGGAGTGGCCCAAACTCATTGTTCAACCTGAGGAAGCGCCCAGGTTAAGTGCTTCCTGTGCCTTTTGTTTAAGGGGGAAAGTGAGCTGTGCTCTAACTCCCAGTGGACTCAGTCCCTCCGGGGTTGGTTTTCTTCCCAGAAGCGGTTCCAAACCCGCCTGCGTGTGTCTTTTTCCAGAGAGGGTAGACCGAGAAACCGTTTTAGCCACCCTTCCTCCTCTCCCGTCTCTGTTGTGCGCGTTCTCTCTCTCTCTCTCTCTCACACACACACACACACACACACACACAAGCTTATTTTCCCCAAAGCAAACCGCATCCCTCTACAGGACCCACTCAGCCCCTGCCCCAGTCTGGTCCGCATTTCTCTTTGGTGGAAATTAGAAGCCATACCCCACAAGGCTGGAATTTGGAATGCCCTCTGTTTCCTTCGTGTTTTTTTTTTTCCCCGATAAACACGGTTTTTGTTTTTTAACATTTCGACTCTCCTCATCAATGCTTTCTTTAATTATAAATATATATTTTAATATACACTTATATACATTTTAGGTATCATTTGTATTTATACACTATGTGTTTAGTTGTAGATGTTATTCATAAGCACTTTTATTTCTATTAATCACATATGTTATATTGATGTACTTAAGTATATAATATATTCCATGTTGTGTATCATCAATGTGTGGATAGAAATATGCACATTATGTGTAGTAAAAGCACTGATTCTCAATAGCGGCAATTTTTGCCTCCTCCCCCTAACCCTCCAGGACATTTGTCAATATCTGGAGTTTGTTTCAAATTTTTATTATTATTATTTTTTAAAGATTTTATTTATTTTTGACAGAGAGAGTGAGTGAGAGAGGGAACCAAGCACGGGGGGAGCTGGAGAGGGAGAAGCAGGCTCCACGCGGAGCAAGGAGCCCAACATGGGGCTCGATCCCAGGACGCCGGGATCACGACCCAAGCCGAAGGCAGATGCTCAACAAGTGAGTCACCCAGGCGCCCCTCTGGAGTTGGTTGTTTTCTTTTTTTAAGGATTTTATTTTTTAAGTAAGCCTTCCACCCAACATGGGGCTCAAACTCACAACCCCAAGATCAAGAGCCAGCCAGGCACCTTTTCTGGGTATATTTTAGATTGTTGTGACCTAAAGTCCTGCTGGCGTCTAGTGGGTAGAGACCAGAGATGCTACTAACCATCCTACAGTGCACAGCACAAGTCCCCAGCACAGATAATTCTCTGGCCCAAAACATTAATCCTCCCCAGATTGTGAAATCCTGATTTAAACAAACGAATATGCAGTCATTAAACCAATACATAGCACCGGCTCCGTGCTGACAGTTTTACATACGTCACGTCTTTCTCATCCTTTTTGCAACCCTTCTATCATTCCCATTTTGCAGATGAAGAAACTAAGGCAGGCAGAGTTACAGATCTTGCCCAAGCCCACACAGCTGGTTAAAGGCGGAGAGCCAGGATCGGGACCCGGCCTGTCTAAATCCAGGAGCCAAAGTCCTACCTACTGTACCATGAGGCCGTGGAAAGCTATCTTGCATAAATTGTTAGGCAGAAAAGGGCTGGCTCAGTTGGCAGAGCAGGAGACTCTTCATCTCGGAGTCATGAGTTCAAGTCTCATGATAGAACAGAGCTTACTTTTAAAAAGCGGGGGCACATTCAGGGCACCTGGGTGTCTCAGTTGGTTAAACATCTGCCTTGGGCTTAGGTCATGAACCCAGGGTCCTGGATTCAAGGCCCAAGCAGGGAATCTGCTTCTCCCTCTTACCCTCGCAGACTCTCTCTTTCCCCCAAATAAATAAATAAGCAAATCTTGGGGCGCCTGGGTGGCTCAGTCATTAAGTGTCTGCCTTCTGCTCGATCCCAGGACCCCCACACTGGGCTCTTTGCTCAGCAGGAAGCCTGCTTCTCCCTCTCTCACTCCCCCGGCTTGTGTTCCCTCTCTCGCTGTCTCTCTCTCTCTCTCTATCAAATAAATAAATAAAATCTTCAAAAATAAATAAGTAAAATATTTTTAAAAGGGGAGGCAAATATGACAAGTTAATAAACCTGGTTCCATTTCTAGAAAAGAATTTGTGTCTACATTATAAAGAGCTCAAGTCAGAAGAATGTGCCTCATGCTTTAGCCTGTGGTCCTCTGTGGGCGGCACCAGTTTCAGGCAGGTTCTTAGATACACACACACACACACACACACACACACACACACACACGTACGCACACCCCCGTAGTCTCCCATGGTAACATCTCACTGATATTGTACATTTCTTCCATAGTTACTTACTATATCCTACAGTTTTATACAGCCTCGTGTGCTTATTTGATGACTGGCTTTCGTCCTCACTATACCATTGCCTTCTTGGAAGCTACTTCTATGCCCATTTCTTCCCCTCTGCTGAATTCTCACATTAGCTAGAGCCCAGCATGTAAAGAGCCCTCAGTAACTATTTGCCAGGGGGATGGCTGAGGTGAGATTATGGGAAACCTTCCCATCCCATGAGATGGACACAATAATGCTTGAATTGGCTCATCAAATGCATTCCCTTTGAGGTCAGAAGCAAACGATATCTATGTTTCTACACACAAACTGTGGTCCATCCATCCGATGAAATATGGTGCAGCCTATGGAAATAAGGTTGTAGGTAAAGATTTAATGCATGAGGGGCACCTGGGTGGCTCAGTAGGTTAAAGCCTCTGCCTTCAGCTCAGGTCATGATCCCAGGGTCCTGGGATCGAGCCCCGCATCAGGCTCTTTGCTCAGCAGGGAGCCTGCTTCCTCTCTCTCTCTGCCTGCCTCTCTGCCTACTTGTGATCTCTGTCTGTCAAATAAATAAAATCTTAAAAAAAAAAAGATTTAATGCATGGAATGCATGTGATCACATTGGCGGGGAGACAGGGCTGGAAAAGTGGTGGGAAGGAAGGGCTGCGTGGTTCTGCTTGTGTGTGGCCGTGGGCAGATGTACAGGAAACAAGCTAGGAGATGTGATTTCTTCTGGGGCAGTGGGATTACAGGTAATTTTTGCTGTCCCTTTTCTCTCTTTTTTTTTTTTTTGTTATTTTTTCTGGATTTGCTGCAATGGGCATGTAATTAATTTTGTAATGCAGTCAATTTTGTAAGATGACACATACACTCCAAAGAAGCATCACACTATGCAAAATTACACAACTAAAACCATGGGGCTTATAGAAGAAGTTCATCGGTGACACAGTAAAAAAAGATAGGAACCTAATATAAAGATGGATGCACAGTTTTACAACAAATTGATAAAAAGTATATAAATATTACAAAAATAGCCCTTTACCTTGGGGGAAAAGAAACAACCTCAGATTTGTGGGAGTGGGTGTTAGCTGGGAGCTGTTGTTAAGTGTGGAAGGAGGCTCACCTGATTTTGGACAAAAGAGGTAACACTGGCGTTGGACGGGTGTGGACAGGGACATACGCAGTGAATGTAAGGAGCGCGTGGGTATTTGGATATGCGCGTGCGCATTTTGCGTATCCCCCGCCCCCGAGTCTTTCACCTGGGTGCACTTTGGGGTATTCACGTTGTGTTGCTTGCCGACGAAATTGCACCTAAGCCAATGCGAGATGCGTGTTACGCTTGAATCACATCCTCATAGATCGGTCGCATTGGAACAAATTTCTGTTTTTAAAACAAGTGCTACATCACGGCTGACTGTATGGGGCAGGGAACGTTTCAAATTATTGAGGGTAGAAATATTTCTAGCTTATATTTTGCTTACTTTTGCACTTTTCCGACCAGTTACCACTCGTGTTTTATAGGAAGTCAGTAGACAGGTTACAGACTTTTAAAAGTGTTGATAGCAGACAACTATGGAGCACCTCCTATGGGTTTTTTAAATGCATGATCCTTTTTTCTTTTTAAAACTTGAATTCACCACCCATGGGCTTGAACTCACCAACCCTAGATCAAGACCTGAGCTGAGACCGAGAATATCACACTTAACCTCTGAAGCTACCCAGGCGCCCCTAAAGGGCATGATCTTATTTAATCCTCTCCCAGACTCTTGAGGCACAGAGAGGTGAAGTGTCTTGCCCAAAGTCACACAGCTGTGACGTATCAGCACTGAATTTCACACTCAGGTCTTCCCTGACCCAGGATTATGCCCACACTCATTATTCTGTATTACATTTGAGTGGGACATGACACTGCTAGTGCTACCAGAAGTAGAACAAGCTACAGGAGACACAACATTAAGGATGACGTACCTGCTGGGGGCTTGGCTTGAATATGAAGGGTACATTCCTGCCAGGAATACCAGCTAACATGAGACCATCACTACAACCCTGAGAAGCATATCCAGTTCTACCCACAAATTCTTCTTTGTTGGACCAGAAAACCATCAAGATTTAGGGACCAGAAGAGACCACTGGCACCCCACGTGGCTGGTCAGAGCAGTACTTAACCTTCCAGCAGGCTTGAGTACTATGCACTCTAGAGCACATCTCAGTTCTCCTGGTTCCGGGACACACCAAGTGCTCAGATCTTCTCAAACCCCATTTGGCATCGCGTTGAGAGCATAGGTTCTTGGGGCACCTGGGTGGCTCAGTGGGTTAAGCCTCTGCCTTCCGCTCAGGTCATGATCTCAGGGTCCTGGGATCCAGCCCAGTGTCAGTGTAGGGCTCTCTGCTTGGTGGGGAGTCTGCTTCTCCCTCTCCTGCTGCCCCTCCCCCGCTTCTTCTCTCTCTCTCTCTCTCTCTCTCTCTCTCTCCCTCCCTCCCAAATAAATAAAAATCTTTAAAAAGAAATAGAGGATAATCGTTGAGTTGTGCAGATGCCACAGGTAACCCACATACAGGATCAGATCAGGTGAGTAGTGAGTGCCTAATAAATGTCAGCGAATGAAATGATAATTGCCATTCACGGTGACCCGATATTGCTCGTAAATACAATTTTCTGATCAGGAATAAAATTTCAACTAGCCGGATGCCATTATGTCTCAATTTTTAGTACACACTAGCAGAAAATAGATCCAGCCAGGGTTCTCCAAACTTCAGATCATGCCCCCAGCTGTGAGGACATTTTTACCCTACTCCCCCAATATGGGATGCTTACTTAAGTCACAGCCTCTGCATAGTTAGAGCTCCGCCCCTCCCCACACTGTAATACCTCTCAAGGCACTCGGAGTAGGAGCCCAAGGGCTTAGGGCAGCCACAGGAGCCTGCTCTAGGTGAGCTAGCTTCCAGTGACTTCCCTGACTTCACCTCCAAATCCATTCTGCAAAGCCCCACCCCCAACCCCGGCTTCCCTTCTTCTTTGCACACCTCAGTCATGCTCTTCCCTGTAGCCCTCGGGGCTGGCCCCTTCCTCTGCCCCGGGAGGCTCTTGCCCCAGATCTCTGCAAGGCTTATTCCCTCACCTCTCTCAAAACCGTGCAGAGATGTGACCTTGCCAGTGAGGCCCCGCCCTGACCACCGATGTGAAATTGCAACCCCCCCCCCCAACTCCTGTCTCATTCCTCTTTCCTGCTTAAACATTTATACCTTCTCATACACGGTGTAAGTTAACACCCACATTTAGTATTTATCGTCTTTGCTCCCTGCTAAGATGTAAGCTCCACGAGGCCAGGGAATTGATTCTGTCACCAATGTAGCTCCGCCCACAGGGCGGGGCCTGCCGCGTAGCAGGTGCTCAGTGAATGTTCCCGGCATTAAAACATTGAATGAGCTCCTGAATGAAAACTAAGCGTTTCCTTTATCCACGTACAGCTATAGGTTACATCCAGAAAGACAGCTTTGTTTTGGTAGAAACTTCTAGTCGTCCTTCAAGATCCATCTCTCTTTCTTCCACCCAGAGGGGAAAAGACTGTGTTGCGTAGCCTCCTTTGTAGTTGAGGTAAAGGCATGTGACTAAGTTCTGGCCAACAGGATGGAGACAGAAGTGTCAAGAGTCAGGGGGGTCGCTCTCCTCTTTCTGAGTCCCCTGCTGCCCGGAACTGGGATGCTGCCAGTCAGGCAGTGAAGTCAGCAGAACACGGAGGCAAAGAGAGGGTGGTTGGGGCCAAGGATTTCATCGCAGCCCTAGACCACCTACCTAGCTTTTAATGGAAAGAAAATAAACTTCTCTCTTGTCCGAGGCACTGTTTTTAGGGTTTTCTGTATCCCTCTCAGCTGCAAGTGCATAACACACCTTCTTAAACTTGGCGTAAAAATTAAGTTTCTGTTAAACTTCACTGTGCAATTTGGCAAGCTTTCCCCCAAACCCCATCCAGCATAGCAAGTCTCCGCAAGCTGCTTTCCATCCCTGAGCCTCTAATTTCTAATATTCCCAGAATCTGAGTCATGCATACTCCCTGTGTTGTTACACATAATATATTATTGTGACTTTAATCAAGGACATGTTTTTTTCACTTGATATATTAGTGACCTTCCTTCTGGATCATCAGAAACGGCCAAGAATGTTATCGAGTATTGCAACACGTTATCTGTTCTTTCCTCTGGGGACCCGTATAAAATCAGAAGCTAGATCTAGAGAGATACTGGCCCTTGCTTTCATTAGTTTCAGCATTTCTTTTCAAAAGGAATCCGTCTCCAAAGGCAGAGGAAGGAAATAAATACTATTGGCTGGGCTTTGCTACTGAAGCGATATAATTTACATAACAGCAAAATTACAACCTAGAATCCTAAGTAGCAATTATAATGTAAAAAAAAAAAAACAAGACAAAATTTTACTCTTAAACCAACAGCAAAAATAAAGAGTGGAAAATGTTGGTAAACTTCACCTGACATTTAAATAGTTATTTAAACTCAATTGCTCAGGGCGGGGGGTGGGGGCGGGGGCGGGGTGGCGGGGAGGGGGACTACCAGGCATTCTCTGGTCCTAAAATTGAAATAGAGAAGAACTCTCACAGACAGTAAATTCAATTCTGTAAGCCCCAAAGTGGGAGACTAGATATGGAAAGGGCCCCAAAACTCATAGGGATGAGATTGCAAATAAACTTTCTAAGCCTAATAATAGATACATTGTTCCCCCCAAACAAACAAGCTAATGAGGAATTCTCATTTTGTGCTTGAAAACAGTCCTGATTTTATTCTCTTAGACACACTCCGTGAGGTTTTATGACCCTCCCCTCTGTCCTATGGGAAATATGGTTCACTCACGAATCATATTTTATTTTACTTTTAAAGATTTTATTTTTAAGTAATCTCTACACCCAGCCTGGGACTCAAACTCACAATTCTAAAATGGAGTCGCCCACCCCACCAACTGAGCCAGCCAGGAGCCCCATGAAGCATATTTTAATTGTAGATAAATTATTGGTAAGCAAATTTTGGTCTTAAAAAAGTAAAAATTAAAAAAGAAAAAAGTGGGGTGCCTGGGTGGCTCAGTGCCTTTGGCTCAGGTCATGATCCCCGTCCTTGGGTCAAGCCCTGCATCGGGCTCTCTGCTGGGCAGGGAGCCTGCTCCCCCGCCCCCCTGCCTGCTTCTCTGCCTACTTGTGATGTCTCTCTCTCTCTCTGTCAAATAAGTAAAATATTTTAAAAAAATAAGAAAGAAAAAAGTAAACTTGTTCTTCAATACACAAATATAAGTCTTGACTGATTTGGGGATCTATGTAATGCCCATCACCATGGAATGTGCTTTGAGAAACTTCAACAATGTTAGCTTTCCCCAAGTGAAGAATGGGCCCAAGGGACTGGCCCAGAGATGATTTTAATTTCTATGCTGGATAATTTCAGTGACATGTGGACATGGCGTTCACGAATGAGAGGGTTCACCTTCTGTCTGTCTGACTACATTAAGGAGAAAGTCTGTGTTTGGTGCTAATACATCCTTCACAGGATTCACACTTAGTGATACCCCCTGGTTAACAAAGAGGCAGCAGGTCTCAGGGGCAGAGAGCCCTTAGCAGGTTAGAGCACTACCTAACCACAGTGTAATGATCTTTAATGTATTTGTACCATTAGCTTTCCTTTATCATAAGTGATACTGAGTTCGCCGTTCTTGGTGAGATATACAAAATTTCCTTTTAAAATATACTTGGGGGGGGGGCACCTGGGTGGCTCAGTAGGTTAAAGCCTCTGCTTTCGGCTCAGGTCATGGTCCCAGGGTCCTGGGATCAGCCCCTCATCGGGTTCTCTGCTCAGCAGGGAGCCTGCTTCCTCCTCTCTCTGCCTGCCTCTCTGTCTACTTGTGATCTATCTGTCAAATAAATAAATAAAATCTTTTAAAAAATAAATAAATAAAATAAACTTGTGGGGACACCTGGGTGGCTCAGTGGGGTAAAGCCTCTGCCTTCAGCTCAGGTCATCATCCCAGGATCCTGGGATCGAGCCCCTCATAGGACCCTCTGCTCAGTAGGGAGCCTGCTTCCTCCTCTCTCTCTGCCTGCCTCTCTGCCTGCTTGTGATCTCTGTCAATTAAATAAGTAAAATCTTTTAAAAATAAAATAAAATAAATTTGTGTTAAGTAAAAGAACATGAGTTAAATTATTATATGTATGTTAAGTAAAATATAAAATATTAAGTGAAACAGCTATTCAGACAAGTTACCAGCTGTTATTGTTGGCATCCGTTACAGAGGTGCCCAGTGGGAAATACTGGATTGGAGGTCCTTCCCCTCGAATTGTTTTCTGCCTTTTTACATCTTTTAGTAGAGAGCTCCAGAATCATGGTCCACGAACTATGGCCCACTGCCTGTTTTATATGACATACAAGTTAAGCATGGTTTTTCCATTTTTAAAAAATTCTATTTATTTATTTATTTATTTATTGTTTTTCCATTTCTTAAAAGATTTTCATTTATTTATTTGTCAGAGAGAGAGGACAGAAGCACAGCGAGCTGCAGGCAGAACAGGCAGAGGCAGAGGGAGAAGCAGGCTCCCTGCCGAGCAAGGAGACAGATGTGGGACTCGATCCCAGGACCCTGGGGTCACGACTGGAGCCAAAGGCAGAGGCTTCACCTACGGAGCCACCCAGGAATCCCTGGTTTTTCCACTTTTAAATGGTTGGGAAAAATCAAAAGAAGAATAATAGTGGGGCGCCTGGGTGCCACAGCTGGTTGGGCCTCAGATTCTTGGCCTTGGCTCAGGTTGTGGTCTCAGGGTTGAGAGATCAGGCCCCACGTCGGACTCCAAGCTGAGCGTGGAGTCTGCTTGGGGTTCTCTCTCTCCCTCTCCCTCTGCCCCTCCTTGCTTTTGGTCATCCGCTCTCTCTCTCAAATAAATAAATCTTTTTTAAAAAGAAGAATACTTCATGACACATGAGAATCATAGAAAATTTAAATTTCAGGGTCCATAAACACATTTTTTCTTTTCTTTAAATATTTTATTTTTAAATAATCTCTATACTAACGTAAGGCTCGAACTCACAACCCTGAGATCAAGAGTTGTATCCTCTGCCAGCGGAGCCAGCCAGGCGCCCCTAAACCCATTTTTATTGGCACACAGCCACCCACGTTGTTTATGCCTTATGTTTTCTCAACATAAGGGCAGAGTTGAGACCCAAACAGTGCAAAGAGACTGCCAATGGGCACGTATCCAACTATTGGCAAAGCTGTGTTTTTTTCCCACCTGTTGTGATGCACCCAGGAAAGGAAAACGCCTTGCATACCCATAAGATTATTAGCATATTGGGGTTTTTGGTGTTGTTGTTTTTTTTTTTTTTTTTTTTTTTTCAGATTTTGTACTTTGCAAAAATGCTTTTCTATTCATGGTTCATCCACCAATGAGCTCTCAGCCTCTTGCTTCTAAAGAGGGGAAGATGTGAGGGAGTAGGATGAGGAGCCATTCTGAGTAGCTGAATGCATTGAATGACATGGTAAGTATTTTGTTTTTATGTTTTTATTTAGTCTCCTGTAAAGGGAGTACATGTTCATAGAAGAAAATTAGAAAAATAGAGGAAAGAAACTAGAAAAATCACCTGAAATCCTACTACTCAACTGTTTAACAACTGTTAAGATTTTAATGCACATACGTTTAAGTATTCATTTAAGCCATAACCCATGATTAGACTGAAAACAGAGGCATTAGGAGATCAGAGTTCTCTGTGAACGCTGATGAACATGAATGTTTTTACCTCGAAGTTTAGAGTATGTAAGCTCAACTCAGGATGCCGACTGATAAGTATAAAAGCACAAAATCTTTTATGGTTTAGTTCAGTTGGATGGTGAGGTCTTTAATCATGTGGTCTGATAAGCTCACATGGTTTTAACTTTCATGTCACCTGGTTGGTGAAATGCACGCTCACATAAAAAGATAACATTCTGTTTACCGGGATTAATTACTGAGACTTTCCTCTCCTGACCTAACTTTTAGGTAGTACTTTTATTTGCATAATTAAAAGGTTACTTATAAGCTGGAAAAACAGGTTCGATTTAGTTCCGAAGTGTAACTACTGGTTACTTAGAAAACATTCCTCTTGCTTCCCGTGTGGGGTAATACTTGTGAAACCCGTAGCACCGGTTAGATTTCTTTGAAAATACACACATGGTAAGGTTAAGCTGGTTATAATTGTGGAAGAAAAAAAGGTACTATTAAAAAAATGTGGAGGCTGTGGGATGTGAGCATAATTTTAAATTTCTAGTTAAGGCTGTATTGTCTTAAACAATGAACAAACTTTTCTGAAAGTGAAATATGTAGATGTACAATTTTAAATAATAAAATGACCTAAGCTAGGGGACGAACAAGGATGTAATTTTCGATTTTTAAGAAATTATAATAGAAAACTAGGGCTCTGTTCTGGCTAAAATGGAAGCGCATGTGACCCTTGATCTCGGGGTCGTGAGTTCAAACCCCACATTCGGCGTAGAGATGACTTAATCAATCAATAAAAACTTTTTAAAAATTATAGAAAACTGGCAGCATAGCCTATTGAATTTTACTGTATATGAAACAATTCTGATTTTGTGTTTTTATTTATAGTCTTTCTTAATTTCTGTTAATCTTATGGGGGGTATTTCTAATGTTATATAAGATACATAACATTTTTATATATACATACAAATATATTTTTCTATTTCTACAAAATGTAGATCATATTTTATCAATTACCATTTTATTATAATCACTTTCCCATGCTGCTGCAAATTTTCTTCATGCTCATTTGCACAAGGTGAATATGATTTTACTTAATATCAAATGTACCCAAGCTCATTTAATTATTATTGCATTGTTAGACATTGAGGTTTCTTTACATCTGGGGTAGACCGTAAGGAAATACAGTCTTTAAAAAAATATAAAGTCTATAGAAATGCTTACAACAAGAGTCAAAATGTACCTATCTGCAGGCGATAAGGGGTAACAGTGGGGGGCATGTAGATTTCTACTTAATAAATAGGTATTCATTCCCGTATCTTTGGGCTTTTGCATCACTCAATGAGGAACTGCTCTCTCTCTCTCCTAATAATGACAAATCCTACCAAAATTCACTCTCATTTTCAACACTGACTTCAGATCTCCAGGACATTTCAATCAGTACATCATTCTTTTTGTTGCTGTTTATAATAATGGTTATTGAGTACCCAGTATGGACTTTATATTTGTCATCTAATCCAAGGGTCAGCAGACTTCGGGAAGAGTAAATACTGTAAGTTTTGCAAGCCATACAGTGTGTGTGGCAACTGCTTGATCTGCCACCAGCGCGAAAGCGACCACAGGCAACGTGTAAAGGATTGGGTGGGCTCTGTGCCAGCAAGACTTAACGGACACTGGAACTTGGATTTCATATAATTTTCGTGTGTTATGAAATACTGTTCTTCTTTTGATTCTTTTTTCCCCATCCATTTAAAGATGCAAAAACCATTCTTAGCTCACAGCTGTATGAAAACAGATGTGGAGCATACTTGGCCCAAGGACCACAGTTTGTCCGAGCCTGTTCTAACCTAATCTCACCAGAGCTACAAGTAGGAATTCTTCTACAGCATTTTGCGGAAACTGAAGCTCAGAAAGTTTAAATAACTTGCCCAAGATCACACGGCCAGGGAGTGACCAGGCCAGGATTTAAACCCAGCCCGCTGGAACACCTGGCTGGCTCAGCTGGAGGGGCGTGCAACTCTTGATCTTGGGGTCGTCAGTTCGAGCCCCACATTGGGTGTAGACATTACTTAAAAATACAAATCTCTGGGGCACCTGGGTGGCTCAGTCAGTTAAGTGTCGGCTCAGATCATGATCTCTGGGTGCTGGGATCAAGTCCCACATCAGGTTCCCTGCTCAGCAAGGAGTCTGCTTCTCCCTCTCCCCTTCTGCCACTTCCCATGCACTCTCTCTCTCTCTCAAATAAATAAATAAAATCTTGAAAACAATTTTTTTCATCTTAAAAAAAAAAAAATCTAAGCTCAGCTCACTGACAGCCGTGCTCATGCATTATCAGAGCTGGGTGGTCAGGAACAATCATGTGACTTCTCTAACCCTTAGTCTTCTCCTCTGCAAAACGGGAATCAAGAAACCAGTACCTTTCCATCAAGCTGCCCTGAAAATTGGATGCAACAAAGCATGTTCTTGGCAATATGAAGAGGTAAAAAAAATGAAACCAGCTATTATTATCTTATGTTACAATTCCTTCTCTAGAGAGAGGTAGTTTAGAACAGTGGCTAAAAGTGCAGACTCGGGAATTAAACTGGGTTTAAATCCTGTCTTTGCCAGGACCTTAAACAATGTATGAGTTAACTCTATTTTATTTTATTTTATTTTTTAAATTCTGAGATGAGAGTATGTTGTTACATCTTCTCTTCCTGCACTTCAGGGAACAGGTCACAATGGCAGGACCTGCTTAACGCAGTAATGACCCTGTGCACACGGACATGAGCTCCAAAATGGTTGTGAATGTATGAATGAATGAATGAAGAAACAATACACGGAGCCAAAATCAGAATTTGAAGGTGATTTTCTTGACACCTGCTACCAAAAAGCCATCTTTGTCTCTTCTTTATAATACATTCATTTCGTCCTCCAAGTAGTGATGGTGAAAATAGACGTCATCCTGGTGGGTCCTAACTGATGTCTGATAAATGCGCAGAGGTAGAGCTCCCATGTCCTAGAGGATCGTGTAGGCCCAGCTACACAGAAACACACTTTCTGAGTTAGAACCGGAAGAAACTGGACAGACGACCTCTTTGGGCGGTTCCCCCAGAATTTCAGGTGTCTTAGATCATTAGAATTTCCCAAGAAAATATGTTTTGTAAGATATGGAATTTCCAGCTGCTTATTGTACAAGCCAAAAGGATGTTGAATCAAAAGAGTGGCATCTGTCTGGGGCACCTGGGTGGCCCAGTCAGTTGAGCGTGTGACTCTTGATTTCGGCTCAGGTCATGATCTCAGGGTTGTGAGTTTGAGCCCCACGTGGAGCTCTGCACTGGGTGTGGAGCCTGCCCGAGTTTCTCTCCCTCTCCCTTTGCCCCTCCCCCTCAACTCTTAAAAAGAAAAAAGAGTTGCATCTATCAACACCATCATTCCGTTTAAAAACAGATATTGTAGAGAGGCCTGGTGGCTCAGTTGGTCTGCCTTTGGCTCAGGTCATGATCCGGGGGTCCTGGGATCGAGCCATGCATTGGACTCCTTGCTCCATGGGGAGCCTGCTTCTCCCTCTGCCTGCCGCTCCCCCTGCTTGTGCTCGCTCTCTCTCCAATAAATAAAATCTTTTTAAAAATGGGTATTGTGGGGCGCCTGGGTGGCTCAGTGGGTTAAAGCCTCTGCCTTCGCTCAGGTCATGATCTCAGGATCCTGGGATTGGGCCCAGCATCGGGCTCTCTGCTCAGCGGCGAGCCTGCTTCCTCCTCTCTCTCTGCCTGCCTCTCTGCCTACTTGTGATCGCTCTCTGTGTGTCAAATAAATAAATAGAATCTTTAAAGAAATAACAAAATAAAAATGGGTATTGTAACACCAAAAATGACAGGGGAAAAGGCAATATCAAGATAAACTGAATAAATATAAATACTGTATTTTGTAAAGACCAGAGCCAAAATCTCAAACACCAGGGCTGCCAGCCCCTAGCTCTGCGGCTTTGGGGAAATCAGTTCACTTCTCTTAGCCTCAGTTTACTTGTCTGTGAAACAGGAAGACTACGACGAGTAGACCTGTCTAGAGGCCAGCTATGAAAATTTAGGAAGACATTGCTTGTAAAAGCACTTTCGCCCAGTAGACATCAGCGTTTCTCAATCTCAGCACCAATGACACCCTGGGTGGTGTGATTCTCTGTTGTGGGCTGTCATGTGCCCCACCGGGTGTCCCGTGTGACCCCCGGGCTTACAGCATCCCTGGCCTCCACCCACGAGGCCCTCCTTCCTGCTCGCCCGGCTGTGAAAACCAAAAATGTCTGCAGCCATGGCCAGGATTCCCCGGGGAGTCAAGTACCCAGGATGGTTGTGGATCCCTGGGCCCCCTGCTCTCCCCCGACGCCCTGCGCACACATCGGCCCACGTTCGTGGCACGTTCGTGGCCTCGCACCGAGAACCGCTGCGCTCCTAACCTAGAGTGTTGCCACGAGGAACAGCGCCCAGAGCATTCGCCTGGGGGCCTTGCCTCCATCCGTGTCGTCGGCGGCCGCACAAAGGACCACAAACCAGACGGTGCAAAGCCACGGCGATTTACGCTCTCAGAGTTCTGGGACAGAAGCCCCAATCGGGGTGGACGCAGGGGGAGGCTCCCGCCACGGGCTCGAGGGGAGACTCCTTCCCGCCTCTTCCTGCCCCGACGCAGCCGTCGGACCTCCGCCGCAGTCCTCTCACCGGTGGTCTGCATCTCTGCATCTCCGCCTTCTCTTTCTTTTTTTTTAGGATTTTATTTTTACATCATCTCTACACCCCCTGTGGAGCTTGAACTCACGAGTCTGAGGTGGAGAGCACAATCTCTACCAGCTGAGCCAGCCAGGAAGCCCCGACTTCGCTTCTCTTAAGGACTTTTGTCCTCACATCTAGGGCCCATCCAGATAATCGAGGATCATCTCATCTCGAGACCCTTCACTTCACTCTGTGTGCTAAGATCTTTTTTCCTAATAAGGTCACACGGACAGGTTCCGGGGGCTTAGGACTTGGACCTATCTTTTGGGGGAATCACAATTTAACCCTCTACAGTTTTATAGCTTATGAGTAGTAGGGCCAGAACTAAGGCTTAAGTGTTCAGACTCCAGTATTATTAATGAGCCTCTCTAAATTTATTTTTTTTTTCCTTAAGATTTTATTTATTTGAGAGAGAAAGAGAGCATGAGTGGGGGAGGGGTGTGGCAGAGGGAGAGGGAGAGTCGGACTCCCCACTGAGCAGGGAGCCCAACTCGGGCTCGATCCCAGGACCCTGAGATCATGACCTGCGCAGAAGGCAGACGCTTCACCGACTGAACCAGCCAGGCGCCCCTAACCTCTCTAAATCTCAACATCCTCATCTGTAAAATGGACCTAACTCAGGGGTCCACCTCATTGGGTTGCTAGGTTCATCGCAACCCAGTGTGTGATTCCAGTTTTATACACCAAAGTCCTCTACACAATGCCTGGCTTAGAGCAGATGTTCTGGAAATGTCAGCTGTTGCTCTCCTGATCACCACCACCCACCTCCCGACCATCAGCTCCTCTCCGAAACTAAACCAACATCACGTCTCTTGGGAAGGATTGCCTTAAGCCACTAACCGGATACTAACACAACCCAGTTCAGTTCTCTGTCGTGTAGTATTACTTCTCCCCCAGTACGGTGGTGTGGACTGTGGGGCCATAGCCCATCTTGGAAAGAGAACTAGTGAGTCATGACAGATGCGACCCAGCGTGCTTTTCTCTTCGTTGCCTGGAAACCAGTCAGAAAGGTGGCATTTCTTTTTCTCACATTTAAACTCTCCACTCCTGACATCAGTGTTCAGCTGATTTTAAACAGGCAGGATGGTCTTGGGAGGAATTTTAACCTGGAAGAAAAGGTGTTCTGTACAACTCTCACCTTCTAGAAACTTCTAACTGGGAGCAATTTACATACAAATTGATTTCATGCTCTTTTCTTTGTCAAGCTTACGGCTCTTTAAATTTATCTCTTTCCATCTTTAGCAACCCCCATTGAGTTAATAGTTAAAATACACCTCGCTTGTCTCACTAGTTGAACTCTCTGCAATTGGACATCTGCACCACCCGGCATATTTTTGTTATGGAACAATTCCGCCTGGCAGGTTAGCGTCTCACCTTATCTCACTGACGGCAGCAAGGCAACTGTAAAGCCTGAAATGGGAAGACAGGGGAGAGTCTAGGGACTTCTCAAGTGAGTGGCTATTGTCCAGCGTCACAAATGATGTTTTCCGGAAACAGTACTGTGGCTGAAGTTCTTACCTACCCCCTGCCTTTTCCCTTTTCTTGCTTGCTATCAGATCGAGAGTTTTATTCAGGCATCGGGAGGTGGATACTCAAGGAAAGTAAGCCTCCACAACGTTTACAGCCATCCATCAAGCCCTTTTGCCAGAGATAGTTCTAGAAGTGGGCATGTAACCTAGTCTTGGCCGCAGAGATAAAAGGGGAAAACTATACAGAGATAAAAGGGGGACACTAGAGGGGACTCTGCAGAAAGGTTTTCCCACACTATAAAGATGGATGCTCAAGGATAGATGCCTCCTTTCCTGCCTTTGACCCTGTTGTGGGAGGAAGGGCTGGGGCTTCAGCAGCTATCCTGTGACCATGAGGACACTCACTCACAGACCAAGACAATCTGATGGATGATGGGCTAGAAGGAGGAAGAAGGCTGGTTTCTAGATGGTACAGATGATCTCCTGAACCGGTCCTCGAGCAGATTCTTGCTAACTAAAGTAAAACATACCCTTGTTATTTAAGCCAAGTTTAGACCACTGGCTGGTACTTACGGTTTGGGGTTTTTTTTTTTTTAATTTTTTATTTTTTTAAGATTTTATGTATGTATTTGACAGACAGAGATCACAAGTAGGCAGGGAGGCAGGCAGAGAGAGGAGGAAGCAGGCTCCCCGCTGAGCCGAAAGCCCAATGCGGGGCTCCATCCCAGGATCCTGGGACCATGACCTGAGCCAAAGGCAGAGGCTTAACCCACTGAGCCACCTAGGCGCCCCAGTTCTTTAGGTTTCAAACATGAATGCACTCAGATACAAATGGATTCCAGTTGTGTTTTAGGAAAAAAATAATCATTTGTCAAGGGAAAATAAAGAGCTGCATAAGTAATTGCTCTTTTTAGATTTCTTTCTTGCAATTGCAAAGGGACGATCGCATTTAGTATTCTTTTTACTGTGACCACAGAATTAAACCAGACTCAGAGTTCCCAAAAAAACATATCCTTAAAATTACCCCTAGTTCATTTCTGCTGAGCCAACAAACACAACTGTTATCACAAGGTCCCAACTATAAATTCCTTCCTGGATATCTTTTATAGAATCTGTGTTTTAAGTCTTGGGACTGTTATCTTAGAATCTCAGTGGTTTATTTGAAAATCATCTTGTTTATGTCATCTCTCTTATAACTATAGAGTAAGCGTATTGTTGAGATAGTAATGACCTTCTGAAACTCAATCCAGGAATTATTGCCTAAGTAAAGAAAAATATGTTTCCTCCAGACTGCTGAAAGTTGGCCATTCAGGTTTGGTTACCTTAAAACATCTCAAATGTCATTGTCCCTTTCCTAAAGCTTCCTGAAATTCTTCTACTGTTTGTGAAGGACTGTAGACAGAAGATATTTTTTCTTAGTTTTTGCCTTTTGGACTTTGACTAACTGGTATTGACACTGAATACTATCTTTCTTAAATGGAACATCAAGCACTAGCCTGTTCCATCTACTCGCTAATTCTCTCCTGTGTGACTTTTGGTTTCTTGCTTGACCTCTCTGTGCTTCATTCAGTTTCCCACCTGTAAACCGAGGGCTTGTGATAGCCGCCACAGACAGGCGTCTGGTGAGCTTTAAATGATTTAATCCGTGTAAAAAGTATTTAATAGAGTTGCCGGCAGAGAGTAAATACTTGCATTTTATGAATATGACACTTATGGGAAAATTCTACCAGAGGAGCTGAGAAAATTAAAGACCAAGAATAAGGTGACAAGCGTACATGATTCCACAGGCACATGCTCAAGGAGTCCTGGTGTGACTCTGGGGGGAGAGCCTCTGGCTGCGCCTCGTTTTCAGGGCTCAGCAGCTCCCCTCCAGGGCCCAGGTGTCTAAAAATGCACCGTAATGGGGCTGTCTTCTCCACACCTGTAACCAGCTCACCTGGCGCCTGTTCAAAGAGACAACTGCTTGTCCAGAGCTGTCCATCCTCAAACTGGGGTCTTCCTTAAGGGATTTCAGACGTAATTTTGACCCTGGGTTTCACCGATCATAATTCAAACCTTTTTGCCCACTTTTCCACATCTCTGACATCAGAACACCCCTATAATCAATAGTGTGCCACAGGGTGATTGAAAGCGTTTTCTCTTCTGTTGTGATACAACAGAAGGATGACGTTCACATATGCAACGGTCTCCCTGAATGCCGACTTTGATCCTCAGCACAAAATCTACCTGCATTGTGAATGTCCCCTATTGGGATTGTAACAACTTCAGCCTTCACCTACGTAGTTCACTCCCTGAATACATCGCTTTTGGGGATGTGTTCCCAACTCAAATTTCACCGTCTTGCAGCTCCGGTGATGACGATCAACTTCTCCGTAGCTGGATTTTCCCACATTAGACATCTTTCTTCTTGCTGCCCTCACCGAGCTATCCTGAGCGAAGGTAGAGCATGGGGGAGAGATACGGCCTCCTGCTGTGAACCCTACATTCACTCAAAGACGAAACCAAACCAAAGAAAACCATCGCGAGCCACCTCAGCCACTGCCTCCATGAAAATCAAGCCTGAGCGGGTTTGTGAACAAAAGATGGCCAACAAGAGCTTAACTTGGTGGTCTGGAAATGGAAGCAAAAAACCAGAAATGTTCCCCCCAACAGGTCTGGTGAAACCGTGTTCTCTGGCACCCCTACCCAGTCCTGAAATGGCAATGAGTTTGGATATAAGAAAAGGTCTTGATTGGAAAAAATAGAAAAACTACCACCTGATAAATGAGTACAAAACAGGACCCGTGTAACTTAAGAAGCGTCATTTCCATCACGAGTCACTAGCCAGAGGGATTTATCTGCGGCTCCTACAAAGATACTAAACAGAATAGCGCCCCCCCCTTCCCCCTCTCTTCCTGCTGCATTTAACGCTGCAGCCCTCCTCATCCCTCCCAGATGCTCGGTGTTCTGGGAGAAAAATACACTCGAAAGAACACATAGAAGACTCTGAATGAGCACTTTACTTCCTCCTCCGGAACTGGGGAACAGTAATAATAATTTCTATCTTGCCAGAGTTGTGCGAAGAAGATTCCAGGAGACAGATTCTAGGAAAGCCCCTTTCAAATGTAAATCCCTACAGCATTTGTGTTATCAATAGACCTTAAGAGACCTTCAGACCCAGGCTGCCCAAGAGAAATATAATGGGAGCCACATGTGTAATTTTAAACTTTCTAGAAGCTCTCTTTTAAACAGATAAAAAGAAACAGGTGAGATTAATTATAATAATATATTTTATGTAACTGGATATAACTTAACATGTTATCAATACAAAAAAATTATTAATTTGATATTTTACACTCTTTTCTTTTTTCATATTCATTCTTTGAAATCTGGTGTATGCTTTACATGTACAGCACATCCCAACCCAGACCAATCACATTTCAACCGCTGACTAGCCATGTGTCCCTGGCAGTTACCATAATGCACAGGACAAGGTCAAGAGAGAACCTGTAGGAAGGACTTCCACCTCCTTCTCCTTACTTCCATTAGAAAAAAAAGTTTTTGGGGGGCGCCCGGGTGGCTCTGCCTTCAGCTCAGGTCACGATCTCAGGGTCCTAGGATCGAGTCCCTCATCGGGCTCTCTGCTTAGCAGGGAGCCTGTTTCCTCTGCACTCTCTCTCTCTGCCTGCCTCTCTGCCTACTTGTGACCTCTGTCTGTCAAATAAATAAATACAATCTTTTTAAAAAAAAAAAGTTTTTTTTTTCCTTTTAAAGATTGTATTTATTTATTTGTCCAAGGCAGAGAGCAAGCACACACACCAGCAAGGGGAGCAGCAGGCAGAGGGAGAAGCAGGCTCCCCCTGGCCCTATGCGGGACTCGATCCCAGGATACTGGGATCATGACCTGGGCCAAAGGCAGCTGTTTAACCCACTGAGCCATCCAGGCGCGCCCCCCCCCCAAAATTTTTAGTTAAAGATTTTAAAGTTGCTAAATAGATATTGCAAATACATATTATAAAACCTCAACGGGTACAAAACTCTGTACAGCATAAAGTAAACCCCGCTTCTTACCCTGTCTTCCGGAAACAGCTTTCCTCCCCAGAGGCAGTCACAGTTAATAGATTCTGAGATTGTCTTGTCTCCTTCCAGAGACGTTCAAAACAAATAAAAGCATAAATGTACATGGAAGTATACACAAACATGCCTTGACAGACACACATACCCTACGTATTGTTTTTTACCCTTTTTCACAAAAACATGAGTGTGTTGTTTGACTGTTCTATACCTGTTGACTGTTCTATACCTTGATTTTATTCACGTAACACTAACTCTCTTAGTTACTAGTTGTGTACCACTGGGGAAGTTACTGGATTTCTGTGTCTCTGTTTCCTCATCTGTGAGCAGGGGTAATAATACTAAAATCCTACTCCTGTATCTTAACTAACTGGAATTTAACTAAAAATTTACAAAACAAAACAAAGCAAAACCTACTCCAGAAGGTTGTTGAGAAGATGAAGTGAGTCAAGGGGGCACCTGGGTGGCTCAGTCGGTTAAGTATCCGGCTCCTGATTTCAAATCACGATCTCAGGGTTGTGAGACCAAGCCCTGCAATGGGCTCCACGCTGAGCGAGGAGTCAGCCTGAGAGTCTCTCTCTCTCTCTCCCTCCACTCCTCCCCCTACTTGCACTCTCTCCCTTTCTCTCTCTCTCAAATAAATAAATAAAACATTTAAATGAGTTCAGAAGTACACAAGACTTTAACAATGTATGGCATGTTCAATACATGTTAGGCATTTTTTTTTCCAGTGGCTACAAATTATCCCCCTGGTGCCTCTTACTGTAATTGATGGAGACAGTCCCCTGTAATGGACATTTAGTTTGCTTTTCTTCGTCCAATCTTTGCTCTCCCAAGAATGCCATAATGACTAGCTCTGTGCAGAGGTCAGGTTGGCCATGAGCAAGTACACTAGAGGATAACCCCGGACTGAAATGTCTCTGTTCAAGGGTATGAGCCTATTTAATTTGGGTTTTGCTGCCAAGATATCTTCCCAGGAGACCTCACTAGTTGATAGTCCCTCCTGCCAGCAGCATGGGAAGTGGTCCTGCTTCCCACAGCCTCAGGCTCACAGGACCCACCAACACTGGCTCCTCCTCTGCCCACCCAAGAGATGGGAAATGGTCCCATGTCAGGGCTTCTGTTTGTCCTTCTCTCGCTGTGGTGAGGCTAGGTGTCTTCATACGTCTAAGACTTACCTGAATTTCCTTTTCTGGGTTATTCTGCTCATTTTTCTACTGGATTATTGGACTAAGCCTTTTTAATCCCTGTCTCCCTCCCGGGTCCCTCCTAGACCTCTCCCCACAGACCACCTGGATGACGTCCCCCCCCCCATCCCTCCCTGGCAGGAATCCAGATTTCCTTTCTGTTGTCATCTTGAGCTGTGATTTCAATCCCATATTGTTAAGTTTTCACACAGGAATAGCATACGTCTTTGGCCAAAGTGTGTCTCCAGGGCAGAAATGGGCTTCTTCGTGTTCCAAGAATGCCTGGTACTGAGCATGTATAAGGCAGGCATTTGATGAATACTTTGCAGGTGTATTTAAAAAAAAAAAAAAAAAAAACTTCGTTGGCAGATAGCTGTAGAAAAAAAGATCACTTTTTTTGTGTTTTTCAAAAAATTATTTTGTTTTTCAAATTATTTAAATTATTCTGGTTACTCCACCATTAAAAGTATCAAATTTTTAACCATTATTGTTATTAAATTGTTAAAATTAACTATTAAAACCAGAGTTTTATTATTCAATTATTAAAATTCAAGAACTTTAAGAGTAGAAATATTCCACTCTCCCCAAAGAGGACCATTTTAAACAGTTTGTTAAACACCTTTAAATATTTTCCCTATGATTATACAAACATACATTAAAAACTATAGGACTGTGGGGCACCTGGGTGGCTCAGTTGGTTCAGCTGCCGACCCTTGATCTCAGGTCTTGATCCCAGGGTCATGAGTTCAGGCCCCACGCTGGGCTCCACACTGGATGTGCAGCCTACTTAAATAAACAAAAAGAAAACAATTGTAACTCTTTTATTTCAATCTTTTATTTAATTTCAATCTATTTCTTTTATTTCAATCATTTATTCAACAGATATTTACAGAGTACCTACTATGTGCCAGGCACCATGTTTTTTTGTTTCATGATGTGTTTATTTTTTGTTTGTTTGTTAGCAAGTGATTTCTATGATCAAGAAAGTTTACATGGGGTGCCTGGGTGGCTCAGTGGGTTAAAGCCTCTGCCTTCAGCTCAGGTCATGATCCCAGGGTCCTGGGATCGAGCCCCGCATCGGGCTCTCTGCTCAGCAGGGAGCCTGCTTCCCCTTCTCTCTTTGCCTGCCTCTCTGTCTACTTGTGATCTCTGTCTCTCAAATAAATTAAAAAAAAAAAAGTTATATCACAATGAGATAGTCACAGAATCCTGGGTTTGGAATAAACGTCCAGATTTCTTTCCCTGTCTCCAAATAGAGCATGCAACGCATCTAAGTCGGTCTAAAACCTATTGTATAAGGCTCCTGGGTGGCTCAGTTGGTTAAGCATCTGCCTTTGGCTCAGGTCATGATCCCACTGTCCTGGGATCGAGCCCCACTCCCTGAGCTCCCTGCTCAGTGGGGAGCCTGATTCTCCCTTTCCCTGCCACTCCCCCTGTTTGTGTGCTGCTCTCTCTGTGTCAAATAAATTTTTTAAAATAGGCCTCCAGTGAAAGACTCTTCACTGTGATCTTTAGCAAACCCCTCCTAGAGTTCACTCGCTCCGTTCTTTGGAGGAAATGATCCATACAACAGATAATAAATGAAGCAGTAAAATGCTCAGAGCATGCACCTGTGTCAAGGAAATGAAACGGGGGGGGGGGGCCGTGTTAAATTTAAGAGATATAGTCAAATCAGAGTCTGGGTCCCCATCATGCTTAATCTGCCTTTGCAGACATATAATTTGTGCATAGAAGACATTTAGCCCCTCTAAGCCGTCATTCTCAAAGGAGTCCTAAAATCCAGAGTATACAGGGGGCGGACATCAAGTATGATCAGAAATTAACCTTTAAAAAAAAAAAAAAAAGCCTAACTTTGAACATCCTTTCCACTATGATAGGATAGCAGGGAGGGACCAGACAAAACTCAGGACCAGGGAGAGCATCATCCTCTATTCCCTGGACTGGTGCACTTGACTATCCATGTCATGTGAACCATTCTGCCTTTTCTCTTTTCTCTCCACACACATACAGAGGATTCAGGGACGTGAAATGCTCCTAGAGGTTACTGCACTTTATATTAACTACCTGCTGTGTTTCTCCTGATGATTAAATCTGTAACTCACGTAAGGCAACTAATTTAGCACCCGGCGCCGAGTAAACATTCTATGAATGTTGGCTTTGATCATTACCACTACTTTGACACTAGGAGAAGATAATTTTCTCTCTGTGAAGCCAGATTTCACATTTGTTCCTGCCTTAGTCACCCCAGCCCACCTCCAGCAAAACTGAAGACCTAGAATTGTCTTCATTCTCTGAGCAGGTTTCCGGGAACAGTCACTGGCATGTAACAAGTGATCGGCAAATACTTGTTGAATGAATTTAAAAATCTCCAGTTTAAAAGGGATAAAAAGTCAAATGAAGGGGCGCCTGGGTGACTCAGTTGGTTAAGCAGCTGCCTTCGGCTCAGGTCATGATCCGAGGGTCCTGGGATGGAGCCCTGCCTTAGGCTCCCTGCTTGGTGGGGAGTCCGCTTCTCCCTCTGCCTCTGCCCCTCCCCCTGTTTGTGGTCCCTCTCTATCTCTCTGTCAAATAAATAAATAAATAAATAAATAAATAAAAGAAGAGCCAAATGAAGGAGGAGGGTCATCTGCTAGAACACCTTCCTATTACTGTGAAGATTAAAAAAAAATAAGTCTAATGTTCAATAAATGATGTTCAATAAATGTCTAAACTGGCTTTAGCTTTTTTTGTTTTTTAAGGTTTTATTTATTTATTTGCAAGAGAGGAAGAGACAGCATGAGAGAGGGGTGAGGGCCAAAGGGAAAAGCAGACCCCCACCGAGCAGGGAGTCTGATGCAGGGCTCCATCCTGGACTCTGGGATCATGATCTGATCCAAAGTCAGACACTTAACAGACGGAGCCACCCAGGTGCCCCCTGGCTTTAGCTGTTCAAAAAAGCCACGCACTCTTTCTTCTATAAATATTTTTTACATTCCTACCCTGTGCCAGGCTCTGAACGAGGACCAGAGATGCAGTGGTGAACAAGACCAGACAAGAGCCCTCACGGACCCGTGGGGAGAAAGCAATAAAAAGACGTACAACCAAAACGATGCTCTCGGGGTGCCTGGCTGCTCAGTGGCTTAAAGCCTCTGCCTTCGGCTCAGGTCAGGATCCCAGGGTCCTGGGATCGAGCCCCGCTTCGGGCTCTCTGCTTGGCAGGGAGCCTGCTTCCCCCCCTCTCTCTACCTGCCTCCCTACCTACTTGTGATCTCTGTCCATCAAATAAATAAATAAAATCTTTGAAAAAACAAACAAACAAACAAACTGATGCTTTCAGATTTCAAACTTCCATGAAGGAAATAAACAGAGAGATGGGAGAGAGAGCGACTCCCGAGGAAACGAACTTCTACAGGGATTCGAAAAAGGACTCCCAGGAGGGGACACGTGCAGTGAGGTCTAGGGTAATAACTGAATGTCAGTATCCAACAATAGCAAAAATCAAAGTGTGTAGGGGCACCTATGTGACTCAGTTGGTCGAGTGTCCTTACTCCTGATCTCAACTCGGGTCATGATCTCAGGGTCATGGCATCAAGCTCCACCTAGGGCTCCGTGCTCAGTGGGGAGTCTGCTTGAGATTCTCTCTCTCCCTCTCCCTGTGCCCCACCCCCACAGTCTCTCTCTCAAATAAATAAATATTTTTTTTTAAAGATTTTATTTATTCATTTGAGACAGACAGAGACAGTGAGGGGAGAGGCAGAAGGAGAGAGGGAAGCAGATGCCCCGCTGAGGTGGGAGCCCAGCCAGATCCCAGGACCCGAGCCAAAGGCACATGCTTAATCATCTGAGCCACCCAGGCGCCCCTAAAATAAATAAATAAATAAATATGTGTAGAGGTGTGGTATTATGTAAACTAAACAGCTTCGTTTTCATTCTCCCCTTTAAAGAAAAAGGAAGGGGCGCCTGGGTGGCTCAGTGGGTTAAGCCTCTGCCTTTGGCTCAGGTCATGATCTCAGGGTGCTGGGATCAAGTCCCGCATTGGGCTCTCTGCTTGGCAGGGAGCCTGCTTCCCTCTCTCTCTCTCTGCCTGCCTCCCTGCCTACTTGTGATCTCTCTCTGCCAAATAAACAAATAAAATCTTAAAAAAAGAAAAAGAAAAAGCAAGGCCGAGCCTTTAAAAGTCTGTACCATGTTCTAGAAGAAGTATGGACAGAGGGACTTGTTTGGGACTTGATAGAACTCTCTGGAGAATGGATGACATCAAGTTAAAGTGGAAGGTGTGAGTTCTCTACAACCCAAATTCCTAGGTCTACTTATATTCTTTCTTCATTTTTTTAAAAGAGATTTCATTCGGTTAAGTAATCTCTTCAACCAACGTAGAACTTAGAACCCCAAGATCAAGAGTCACGTGTTCTACAGATTTAGTCAGCCAGGTGCCTCTCTAGGTAGACTCTTTAGATAAGCCCCTAAATGTATCTCCTCTTAGGTGGAAGTAAGGGAAGGTTGTTTTGAATTCTAATGTTGAACCAAAAGACAAAATTAATTAACTCAACAAATATTTAGAGAATATGTATATGTCCCAGGCACTGTTCAAGGCTCTAAGAAACTTGTGGTGAAGGAAATCTTCAAAGACTGTGCCCAATGGGAAAGACACGCACTGTACCCTTGAAATATACACAGTCTGTGATCCTGGTTTTATGCAAGAGGGAACGGAGTCTCAAAGAAATTGTCATTTGCACCCAGTAAGCTAGCTTGAAAGACGGAGAACATACTAGCCCAAGACCTTGTCCCTGCGCTCCACTTGAGTCAGTGTCTACCTTCGCCACTGGAGGCTATGAGGAAGACAGGTGCGAATGTGCCTTTCCCAGGTGGGGCACCCACGGTCTGGCTCATGAAGAGTTGCACAGTTTGAGGATAAGGGCAGGTAGCATACTGGATTACAGAACTATCCATAACAAAGCCTGCATAACAGACTGGGAATGGAGACAGATTTCAGAATTAATGACTCAAGTATGGGAGTCGAATCCAAAGAGATAAGAAATGGGGTGCCTGGCTGGCTCAGTTGGGAGACCATGCAACTCTTGATCTCAAGGTCCTGAGTTCAAGCCCCATACTGGGCGTGGAGGCTACTGATCCAAACAAGAAACAAAAAACAAGCAAACAAACAACAACAAACAAAACAGAGAGATAAGAAGAAGGAAGTTTCCCTTCTCCAAAGCCAGGCACTGCCCGGAGCGTTCCATCTGCCTTCTCCCCTTTCATCCTTGAAGGGAACCCCTAGCTAGTCCCTGGCAGAACAGAGTGTGATCTGATGCTCTCAACCACGGAGATTCTGACAAATGCCTTCCATAAGGGGGCGATAGGAAGAGACGGGCAGTCTGGCAGAGGAGAATCAAAATCAGGTGTCGGTGGTTCATTTTTCTTCTCCACCAACGAGAAGTCCCACCTTGGGATGCAGCAGCGGACAGAATGGACAAGGAGCATTGCCATCATTCTGCTCAGGGGCCCGGCCTCCTCCTGCTTCTAGAATAGAATGGCTTTTCTGAATGTGTCTTTTGACACACTTTTTTCTAGCAGGAAAGTTACAAATACAGTAAAGTAGGAAAAACTCGCACAACGAACATCCCCATGCCCTTCACCCATAATAAACAACTCTTAATGTTGCATATGAACTTGAGGTCATTTCTGTTGGTAAGAACCCCAGAGAGAGTGGTTTCCTTTTACTTCCGCTGTTCTTTGCGTTCATTCTGTTCCTTTTTCTACGGAGTTCCTAAAGTAAATGTGAGCTCATTTATTTTCAATCTCTCTTTCCTCAAGACTACACCCAAGGCTGTGTATTTTCCTTACACCACTTCCAGTGCATCCCACGGTTTTTTTAAAGCAACTTCTGGGGCGCCTGGGTGGCTCAGTGGCTTAAAGCCTCTGCCTTGGGCTCAAGTCATGATCCCAGGGTCTTGGGATCGAGCCCCGCGTCGGGCTCTCTGCTCAGCGGGGAGCCTGCTTCCTCCTCTCTCTCTCTCTGCCTACTTGGGATCTCTGTCTGTCAAATCAATAAATAAACTCCTAAAAAAAAAAAAAGCAACTTCTGTTTATATAATACCTTGGTGCATAATTATGTAATTTTCACAAATACATAAACATCAACATATCATACATGTTTTTTTTTAATACCGCAGTCATTTTTCCTTTTTTTTCTTGATTTCTGCCAACTTTCCCCCACCCAACCCCCATGCATAACCTTTCTTCACAGCTAAATTCATGTGATTGTATGTTTTTATCCAGGTTCAAGTAATCCTAGGCAGGGATCATTTATCACCGATTCCCTTACCAAAGCAGGGTATTATTTTACTTTTTAGTGCATTTTACTCTTATCACTCAACAATACTTAATGGAAATTCCTTCCATCCAATGCTTATGGGTTTATTTTATTTTATTTGATGTCTGTATAATATTCTGTGAATGGGCCAGTAGTGATTCCTTTTGTTTCCATTTTTTGCTACCATTAATAACGCTGTAGCACACATCTTTGAATATATATTAAAAAAAAAAAATCCTCAGGTGTCCTAGAAGCAGAAAGTTGCTGACAGTGGCCTCTGTGGCAAGTGTGCTGAGACCTTGGCCAGCCAAGTCTCTTTCTTGGGGCTGTGTGTCAGCATCTGTACTGTAAGGGGGTCAGATTAGAAAAGGACCAGGGAGCCTGCTATCCACTTCTATCAGTCCAACAGTTCATTCACTCGGACAGCCACCCAGCACAAACCAACACGTACCTCCAAGGTGCAGACATTGACCCAGGCGCTATGACTTGACCTTGAAGAGCGTGGAGAAGGCTCCCGCTGTCGGGGAGCTGACGGTCTAGGGGAGAGAAGCAGACAATAAAGGTGCAAGGAAATGCTATCAGATCCACGCATTGAAGAGGGCTGGGGATGGCCACAGGCTGGGGCTCTCTCAACACGTCTACACTGAGAGGCAACCTGCTCTCAACACGTCCACACTGAGAGGCGACCTGCTCCCCATTCAATGTGATTCTCATGATACTCAGTTCCTACGTGTTTTGATGTGTTCATAGTTCGTTCTGATCTTTGACTCTAGTGAGCACCCTTTTGTAGCCAGTTTAGTTTCTAGATCTTCAGGGTCTGATCCTATAAATCAGAAGCAAAGCCTGAGGCATCACCATGTTTCAAAGACTTACCGGGTGATTCGATGCGCAGTCAGGTTTGGAAATGACTATGTTGGAGGGCTGTCAGGAAGCGCATGGGACCCCCCACATTCAGTGAAAAGACAGAGTGGAGATCTGATTTGGAAAGGTGGGCTTGGAGGACACTCACCACCACCACCCCCGCCCCTGCAGAAAGTTCTGCCTTTCAAACTCTTACACTGCAAAGAGAGAAACCCCACGGGGACCCCTCACCCCCATTCTCAGGAAACATCCTAGGGCCCCTCTTGGGCGCAACCCATTTGATGTGCAGTAGATACGTTTAAAAAAAAAAAAAAAACAACCCAGGCAGTGGGCTGCCGGAAACCCAGCAGAAGGAAAAATCTAGAATTGCAAATGTAAAACTCCCAGCCTCTAACAAAGATTATGCTGATGGAACTAACTGGAAGCTGAAAACAGGGGCAGAAATGACCTGATACTGAAATATCTGCGAAGTAAAACGCTTGGGGAAGGGGGAAGGGTGTACGGCATGGTACCATCCCCCACCTCTGTTATTATTCTGGGACTAATAACACCTACCTCCTAGAGAGGATGACGTGAGGATTAAACATAAGACCGTTGTCCTGTTAAGCAGTCGGCAGCTCTGGGTGCTTAGTTAGGGCGTGACCCACGGGGCCGTCCTGCTCCGGGCTGCTCCCCTCCCCCAAGCGAATTCCTCCAGTGTTTCCAGTGCACACACCGCAGCCCCCCCATCCCTGCGCCTACTGTGTCCCAGTTACCCGGCCCTTAGCTCGTGGGCTTACCCAGGTGGCACATTGTAACTTTACTCTGACAATTTGGAAAAACAAACACAGCAGTTCTACCCTTTTAGATGTCTCTGGCTTCCGCACACCCTCTCAAGCCTGCACACTTGTCAGGATCTTTGTGAAACTGTGCGGAAGCTTTGAGCTGCCCACACGCTAACGTGGCCTGGTTTATGGACAGGCTCTTTTGTTTTATCTTCTTCTGATGCCAACTTAGCAGGCACCGAGGGAAATGCTGCGAGTGTGCTTTCTTTTATAAGCTCTTACCTGATTTTCTCCTGTCGATGAGCTTTAACGCACTCTTTTTTTTTTTTTTAAGATTTTATTTATTTATTTGACAGAAATCACAAGTAGATGGAGAGGCAGGCAGAGAGAGAAAGAGAGGGAAGCAGGCTCCCTGCTGAGCAGAGAGCCCGATGCGGGACTCGATCCCAGGACCCTGAGATCATGACCTGAGCCGAAGGCAGATGCTTTAACCCACTGAGCCACCCAGGCGTCCCATCTTTAACGCACTCTTAACGAAAATTTCAAGTTAGTCCATTTGAGGATGGCGCCAACGAACCTTTACCAGCTGTTTCAAGGCTGTTATAAGCACAACCCAAAATGGTACCTGGTTCTGTTTACACGGCTGTGGGAGGGGCTGGGGAGCAAGATGTTGAAAAGTCGCTTCATTTGAATGTCCTCATTAAAATATATACATATGCATTTCAGTAGGCATGTATATCAAATGTGTGTTATCATGAATTAAAATACATATATGCATGCATGTATAAAATATGCACATATACATTTATAAGAACAAAAGATTTGCTTTAATGAGATGTTTGGGTAACAGGGACTGTTTCTGAGTATCAGCCCCGAGTAGCCTCATTGGAAACACACGGGTATTTTTACAGGTTCTGAGCGATACAGGCACTTAATTAAAAACTGTGGACAAGGGTGGCAGAAAGTTCCAGCTTTAGCATTGAGGTGCCCTCGCTCCCAGCCTTTTCCTCACCGACCTGCTGGAACCACGTCAAAGCTTTAGCAAAGGCACCTGTGTTTACCCTTCCCGCCTCTGTCCTGGCTCCTCCTGTCCACGAGTTCTCCCAAGGCGGCTGTCTTAGAAAATTCCAAAATGTCTGCGGTGGGAGAGAGAAGGCGGGAGGAAAGAGCAATGACTCGTTTAAAAAGTAAATGGGGTATTTTTACTTTATAATTTATAATCTGTCCGCAGCCCCCTCTCCCCCCCACCCCGCCCCCGCCCCTCCAGAGGACCCTTCCCCCTCCCCCGCGGTCCACCTTCTCAAGGCCTTTCACACTTTGTACCTGGGATGAAACGGAAGGGGAATTTACAGCCTTCAGTGAAAATGTTCAGGGTCCAATTATATAGTCTTCTGGTAAAGAGCGGGCAGAGGCAGTGGGGGAGTATGGTTTTCACAATTCGAGGCAGGCTTTAGTCCCGGCCGTGAAGCTTGCGTCATGATAATACAATTTTGTATGTTAAACAACAGATGTCAAACAGAAGAAAGAGATGGGGTCTTTGCTTTTCTTCTCCTGTGGACCTTGCTCCCCCAAAGCAGCCATTTTTTTCAGTTGCCATGACAGTGGTAATAGGAGTTTATCATTTTCCCATGCTTGCTGCATGCTAATGTGGAAACAATTCAAGAACGTTCTCTGCTTAGGCTAAGAATGGGTCCCCACCACAGTCTTCAGCTGAGCCGAAGAGGCAGAGGCTACCTTTGCCCGATCCCCTCCGCATGGCCCCCAACTCCCAGCTTATGGAGCAATTTCTGTAAAGCGGGAGTGTTTATTTGCCTGTTAACGAATAGGTTACAGTTAGCCATGGGACAGATGCAAGGGGCGTGAACGGACAAAGCCAGTAAACCATCCTTTGCAAAATAAGTCAAACGAATATCACCTAGACTGTAACTATATATAATACTGATAAATCATACATGTTTACTGAATACATCACAACCCTGCTCTTTCTTCCTGAACACTAACCTAACTTCCAAAATATCAAGCCCATTTACACCCGGAGGACAGGAGGAAGGTTTCTTGGAGAATTACCGAGGAAATCATATTTTAATTAAAAAAAAAAAAAAACCCGTCTTGAAATGAACACAGATGATGTCAAAATTAAGAAAAATCACCCTTGGAAGAGTTTCTTCTTAAAATGAAGGAACTGTGTTCTTAAAAATAGACAAGAAGGAAACGTGGAGAAGTACGTAAAGCCAGATGGTGGGTACATGGATGCTCTTTCCATTATTCTTACTACTTTTCTATATGTTTGAAATATTTTATAATTCTTTTTAAGAAAAATCTGTGAATCAAAATCTTTCTATTTGGCCTTTAATTAATATAACCAAATGAGGAAAAGAGGGGGAGAAAAAAACGACATCGCGGGGCAGAAGCATGATTAAACTCCTAAGTGATTTATAGCGTAGGTAGGTTTATTTCCCTCTTAATTTCTAAATGAATGTGGCGGTGGTTGTCAGTTGATATTTGCTTTTTTTTTTTTTTTTCCTTCCTAATCCCTTAAAAAAATTTCTTGCATTAGTTGACCACTAAAATGATTACTTCAATTGTTGATCGAGTTTATTCTCCGGAATTGAAAAACCAGTTGCTTTTCTATGCATTGTCCTCCTTATTTTTTAGGCATCTGGCACATTTTATTCCTTTTTTGTTATTTTGAGTTGTTCTTTTATCATTATCTGCAGGAAGCAGCATTAGCATGCCGCAGATAAGACAGATCCAGATGTGCATATCAAAGGATGAACAGCTACTTATTAAGAAAAACTTTTCTTTTTAAGCCCAGCTTCTGTTCAAAGGAATAATAAAGCCTGTGGCATTAGTGACAAACTGGTAATTCAATGCCTTGTCACCGCCATGCATTGGAATGGGGGAAAGAAAAAGGCAGGTCAAAGAAATTGGTAAGGTCCACACTTGAGAAAGCTGCAAAGACAGAACTAGTGTAAAAGTTCATCTTCTCCAGACGTAAGCATTTACATCCTGCTGTGTCCATTCACTGTTTTCTGGGAGAAATGAATGAGCTGCAAACGGGCTGGCTGGCTGTTATGATTAAGGATGAATTTTGAATCGCCCCACGATTTTTTTTTTTTGAAGAGTGAAATATATTTGCATCAAGGGTATTGGATTTCGGTGCTTCCTCTGCATGTGAAAATGGGCTTAGGAACACACGAGACGCACATACATGTAGAAGAAGCCAGTGCTGTAATCCTTTGTAAAATAAATCTAAAAGTCCCTTCCGTTTTCCTCTGCCTCTAATGTTAGGTGGCTCCCTCCTCCCTCCGGTATGTGTCCCTGTATCTCTGATAGGAATTTACATGCGTAGAGACTCAAAGCTGCTGAAATATATGCGTAAATGCACAGATATAATTAGTGTGGTTGTTTCTATTCCATTCCATTCCATTTTAAAGTAATCGTACACCCAACCTGGGGCTCGAACTCTCAACCCTAAGGTCACAAGTCGCATGCTCCACTGACTGAGCCAGCCAGGTTCCCCTCCTGTGGTTGTTTTTAAAATTAATACTCCTGGGCGCCTGGGTGGCTCAGTGGGTTAAGCCTCTGCCTTGGGCTCAGGTCATGATCTCAGGGTCCTGGGATGGAGCCCCGCATCCGGCTCTCTGCTCAGCAGGGAGTTGCTCACCGCCCCCCACTTCCCGCCTGCCTCTCTGCCTACTTGTGATCTCTCTCTCTCTCTCAAATAAATAAAGTAAAATTAATATTCCCATGCCATACAGGGGTTTCTTTCCTTGCACTTAGCAGTTCGATTTGCTGATCTTTCCCACTTGGCATACATAAATCAGCCGCGTTCTTTTCCATTTATACATAGTAGCCCAAGGATCCATGGTACACACTGTGATGTACATTTTACATCAAAAAGCCACTTTCCTTTTGGTGGCTTTTTAAGTCTCTTCCAGTTTTTCCTTATTGCAAACAATGATGCAGTAAACAATCTCCCACGTCTGTCTCCGTGTGCGCATCCTTTCTGTTCCTTCCCCACATCGCTTTTGTTTCATTTTCTCTGTTCCCCGGAATATTTCTTCTAATAGCTGAGAGAAGTTACACATCTATGTGCTTACGTCTGAAATAAATGAGAAGTCAATGAGTCTCTTACTTGCTCTTTAGATTTAACACGGCAGAGAACTGTAATACGTGTACCCATTCTGAGGGCATTTGGCTTCGCTTTGGTGCTTCGGTTCCTAAGCTTTGTTCTATAGTTGACTGAAAAATTACCTGGACTGAAGTCATTTTTGGATTTGCTTGTTTGTTTGTTTTGTTTTAGGTTTTATTTATTTGAGCGGGCAAGCGAGCACAAGCAGGCAGAACTCAGAGAAGGGGAAGCAGGCTCCCCACTGAGTAGGGAGCCCAACTTGGGGCTCAATCCCAGGACCCCGAGCTCATGACCTGAGCCGAAAGCAGATATTCAACCAACTGAGCCATCCAGGCTCAGTTTTTGCACACTGATCTTTGTAAAAGTTAGCTGCGTCTTCCCTCTGTCTGTGAGATTCTCATTAGAGTTCTAAAAAGGTATTACTAGCCCTCCTGTTTAGTAAAGAAACTTTGCCCAAGTCTGCTAAATCAATTTCATCATAAAAATGAGAGTGGTCTAGGGGTTCTTGGGGGACTCAGTGGCCTCAGCATCGACTCTTTTTTTTTTTTTCTTAAGACTTTATTTATTTATTTGACGGAGATCACAAGTAGGCAGAGAGGCAGGCAGAGAGAGAGAAGAGGAAGCAGGTTCCCTGCTGAGCAGAGAGCCCAATGCGGGGCTCAATCCCTGGACCCTGGGATCATGAACCAAGCTGAAGGCAGAGGCTTTAACCCACTGAGCCACCCAGATCAAGCTCTGCACTCAGCCGAGAGTCTGCTTGACATTCTCTTTCTCCCTCTGCCCCTCCCGCTGCTTGCACTCTCTAAGTAAATAAATAAACTTTTTTAAAAAATGAGAGTGGTCTAAATCCTACCTCCATGTACTAGAGATCAACGCTGAGGCATCATTTGTAGTGGAAAAGACAAGATGTGTCTAAATATGCATTAAAATTTTCTTTAAAAAATTATGGTTTGGCAAACAATGAAATACCACAATATGAATAAGATGCTTTTGCAACAGGAAAGGCAAATTGTAAATCTGTGTGTGCTGTGTAAACCATGCATGCATGATTAGCAGCTGGGCAGACCGATGGATCATTAGTAAGCATTATCTCCAAGGTATGGAAGGGGTGAGGAAAGCGGGGAGAGGTTAGGTATTTACATTGTTTCATGCTAGTTAAACTGTTTGCGGTGGGCAAGTAAATATTTTCTCCTTAAAAAAAAAATCATGATTGCCAGTTATAGGCTGGTGATAACATTTCACTCGCTGATTTTTTAAAAAGAATATTCCTAATAATTTAAAATAATTATAATAATATAATATAATATAATATAATATAATATAATATAATATATATATAATATAATAATATTCCTAAATAATTTAAAAAATTATTTCACATCCTTGTCATTTAACTTTTCATGGGTACATATCCACATAAAAGTCCAAGCCTGGAAATGACTCAAAAAAAAAAAAAAATTCCCAGGGCATCTGGGCGACTTGGCTGGTTAGTCTGCCTTCAGCTCTGGTTATGGTCTCAGGGTCCTAGGACCAAGCCCCACCTCAGGCTTCCTGCTCAGAGGGGAGTCTGCTTCTGCCTCTCCCTCTGCTCCTTCTCTCTTCCTGTCTCCACTCATGCACTCTCCCTCTCAAATAAATAAAGTCTTAAAACAAACAAACAAAAAACAAAAAACAAAATTCCCTTCTAAACCCTGCCTTCCAAAATTGAGTTTCCCTCCCCAGGGTTAATCACTGTTACTATTTTTATATGGGTCTTCCTATATACACTTTTGTTCCAAGATTGATTCATTTATTTTAGAGAAAGATCAAGTGCATGGTTGAGAGGGCGGGGCAGAGGGGCAGAGAGGGAAAGAGAATCCTTAACCAGACTTGCTGCTGAGCAGGGAGCCCAGCATGGTGTCAATCCCAAGACCCTGAGATCAAGACCTGAGCTGAAACCAAGAGTCCACAGTATAACCAACTGAGCCACTCAAGCACCCCTCTTCCTAGATATATTTTGAACATATTCAAGGAAAAGTATTTAAGTACTATATATATGTATACATACATATATAATAAAGTATATATAAAATAAGTATAAGTATAAAAGAAAGTAAAATAAGTATATATACACAAAAAAAATTTTTTTTCCTCCCACAAATGGTAGCCTACTGTTCAAAATGATCTATATTTTGTTTTCTATGTTTATTTTTTTTCACTTGACTATGTGTAAAGAGAATTATTTTTAAACAGCTAGAAGACTGACTAACCACCAACCCCAAAAGCATACTTGGACTTGAGGGTCTATTTCCAAGTCAAGAAATATTTGGTGGATGGTTGGCTCATTGGCTTGTATGCGAATTCAGAATGAGCTTGGAGTTGACTCCAAGAGTCCTATTAGTCTCTGACTCTACTTACCAGCTGGATGACTTCAAGCATGTTTACCTTGTTAAGTCTCAGTGTCCCTGTCTGTTAACTGGGGATACTAACAGTCCCAACCCCGTAGGGCTGTAGATGAGAACATGATGGGAAATGTCTGCCTCCCACGAGTTACAGACGCACTGAGTGACGTTCTCCTCCCTGCAATGACTACCATCAAGCAGAGTCGAAAGTGTCCTTTCTCCCAGGAGGGTAGCCTGGGACCAACGTATTTTGAAAGTAGCCTCATTGACCTGAAGGGAGAGAGGTACATGGGGGAGGGGCAGGTCCTATCATCCCAGGTTCTCCCATGTGCTTCTCACCTTCTCACCCGACCCCTCCCCCGCAGCTACCCTGCTGGAGGGCTGGCTCGTGGCCTCCGTGAGCTGTGTTTAGCCTGCCTAGTATCTAAGCCAGTAGTTGGTCTCAAGCTGGAAGACATCTTAGATTCAAAATCAATGCCCTCCGGAAGGACTACGGCAGTGATTCCCAACTTGAGCATCAGAATTACGCAGAGAGAATTTTAAGCCCCAGATTCCTGAAATCCACCCACATTGCTTCAGATTTTGTAAATCTAGGGTGTGACCCAAGAAATTGCATTTATAACGAGTTCCAAGGTGATGCCCTACTTATCGGAGGAACCACTTGAGAACCTTGGTTTGGCGCCGGTGCACCAGAGACAGGCCACCTGGCTTCTCGTGCTGGCTTCACCAACTCGCTGGTTACGTGATCCTCGGACAGGCTGTGGAACCTCTCCCCGCCTCGGTTTTCCCATCCATGCAATGGGAACAGCCGTACATACAGGCTGAGATGAGGGTTTGGTGGGTTCGGATACATTTAAGCATCCACAGAAGTAGGTGGAGCCTCTTGCTTGTCCCTGTAATGCCTCTGTATCCAGGCCTACAAGTGTTTAATCAAATGCTCTTCTGTACTATCCATCTAGGAATAGTAATAACGGCGAGCAGTTTATAGAATGCTTACTTGGTGGTGGAGCTGTGCTTTTTTTCACAGTAGGCAAGTTAGATTCCTGTCTTACATAGCAGAATCTTTTGCTTCGAAAAAGCACTGGAACTCTCTTGGGGAAGAGGAATATACACATTACATGTAATATGTTACATGTGTCACATTACGTCTGTGTGTATATGTGTATACATACACAAGTATACTAGTGCAACACATACTTTTTTTTTAAAGATTTATTTATTTGACAGGCAGAGATCACAAGAAGGCAGAGAGGCAGACAGAGAAGAGGAAGCAGGCTCCCTGCCGAGCAGAGAGCCCGATGCGGGGCTTGATCCCAGGATCCGGGGATTATGACCTGAGCCAAAGGCAGAGGCTTTAACCCACTGAGCCACCCAGGCGCCCCAACACATACTTTTTTTAAAGATTTATTTATTTATTTTAGAGAGAGAGAGAGGAAGAGACAGAGAGGAGCAGGGGCAGGGAGGGGCGAGGAAGAAGGAGACTTTTTTTTCTTTTTTTAAGATTTTATTTATTCATTTGAGAGGGAGAGAAAGAGAGAGCACAAGCAGAGGGAGAGGCAGAGGGAAAGGGAGAAGCAGACTCTCCACCGAGCTGGGAGCCCAACACAGGACTTCATCCCAGACCTGGAGATCATAACCTGAGCCAAAGGCAGATGCCCAACCATCTGAGCCACCCAGGCACCCCAAGGGAGAAAGAGCTTTAAGCAGACTCTACATTGAGTGCAGAGCTCAATGCGGGGCTTGATCTCACAACCCTGAGATCATGGCCTGAGTTGAAACTAAGAATGGAAGACTTAACTGACTGTACCACCTGGGTATCCCCCCCGCCACACACACACAACGTTCTATCACTGATCTGACAGTCCAGTATTGTCTCAGTCATAGAGGCACATCTTATCTTTAACGGGTGACAGGAGCCTTCCAGGTTTTGCTCTAATGATTCCACTCTAAAGTAAAAGAGATGATGTTGGCCAGCAAGAGGGGCATTGAAGAAACTGTGTTAGAGAGTGACTCAGGGGAAGGGGACCACTTTTACCAACGTGGTCAGGGAAGACTTCCTGGAGGAGGTGTCATTTGAGCTGGAACTGAGTAATGAAGGCCCTGTGAACATCTTGAGGAAGACAAATGGCAAGAACTACCAGTGTAGACGCCCCGGGGAGGAAACACACCGGAGGTCGGGCTCCACAAGGAAGCCCAGGGTGGTCAGAGCCAGATTGGAGAAGGCCTCATTGGTGCCAAGAGAAAGGGAAGCCAATGGGGGCGGGGGGTTGTTGTTTAGATGTTTGTTTGTTTTTAATTTAAGTAATCTCTATACCCGATGTGGGGCCTGAAATCACAACCCCAAGATCAAGAGTTTCATGTTCCACTGACTGAGCCAACCAGGCACTTCCAGGTTAGATGTGTTTCTGTGGAGTTTTTTCTTATGCATTTTTTTCTTTTCTTTTCTTTCTTTCTTCCTTTCTTCTTCTTTTTTTTTTTTTTTAAGATCTCATGTATTTATTTGACAGAGAGAGAGACAGTGAGAGAGGGAACACAAGCAGGGCTGAAGAGGGAACTCACTCTGAGAGCGGGAGAGGGAGAAGCAGGCTTCCCGCTGAGCAGGGAGCCCGATGTGGACTCGATCCCAGGATGCAGGGATCACGACCTGAGCCTGAGCCGAAGTGGCAGGCAGAGGCAGAGGGAGAAGCAGGCTCCCCACTGAGCAAGGAGCCTGATTCTGGGCTCAATCCCAGGACCCTGGGATCATGACCTGAGCCCAAGGCAGAAGCTTAACCAGTGAGCCACCCAGGCATCCCTCTCTTACGCATTTCTTAATAAAACAATTAAACTTTAGGAAATCACCTTTACCAATTTCTAACATCTCATAGCAACACAGAAGTCACCTTTATTGTTTCAAAGTATCTGTCCAGGATAAACTTCAATGATGCTTTAAGTAAAAGAGGACTTTTTACTGAAATTAAAACACAATACTTGTACCATTTAATTTTAGAGGAGCCAATGATGTGACAATAATGTATTCATAAAAATTATAGGGAGCGAATCCGTATTTGAAAAATACCCCCTAGGCATTACAAGGCTATAGAACTTGGATATGAGCCATGATAGCACCATTTCAGTATCAGTACTGAGACTGGCAAGAGAAAAATCAAAATTACTTTCCTAGAGGGAAGACACAGGCATGTATCTTGTCGTGGCTGTAGGTGTCCCGGCCCCCAGTCCTTCCAGGTCCATGTGGGCTGTTCGTGGACCAGCAGGACCCAAAGCTCTGCTGGGGGAGTGCCGAACTTGAACTGGACATTGGCCAGCCGCCATCTGGTCCTTCTCCTGTGTAATCTCCCTAGGCTTTCTCGCTATTGGCAGAACTGCCCTCCACCTCTCCTGAGTCTTCTCAGAGAAGATCTCCCTCTGAGAGCAGAAGGTGGTTCTGTGCAACTCCTCATCCGTGGTTCCGGCCACCGACTTGCAGACGTTGCACATCTGATGCGGAGAGTTCACGCGTCTACACGCTTTGGGCCGTTTCTTCTCCGTTTCCAGGCAGCGTGCTTCCTGCCCGGGTGGTTTTCTCAGAAGCCGCGTCACCTGCCCTTGATGTCATCTGTCCCTGCAGGGTGAAGTTTCAGGCTTCTGCGTCTCAGGTTCTCGAGCTGTGAATTTGCAGACCGCAAAGATGCTCGCTCCGTTTGGAAACGGGGTATGGGTCCTGTGAGCGCTTCATTCATTTGATCTGCTTCACAAGACTTCCTGGAGATCTCTTCTTTGTCTTCGTCGTGACTTCTAAGGGATGCTTTTAAGATAGCGGCAAAAATGAGGCTCTTCTGATGAACGTGTGACGGGGGACCGGGCTCCTGCTTCCCTCGTGTCCTCCCCTTCCAGGTGACCAGCCTCCGGGTGATCTTCCTCGCAGAGACTGGACCGGGCCACAGTCTTCCGTATGGTTCCCTCTGGAGAATTTAAATCAACTCCCTTTATGGTTCAGGATCTGGAAGATTCTCATAGTGGAGTGGCCCGCACGCCCCCTTATTCCTTCTGTTTCTGTCCCTGTGCATCCGTCCCTCTGTTTCTCGGGAGAGGAGTTCTAACCTTGCCAAGGATGAGTGTTTTCATTCAAACCATCCATTATTCCAAGACATTTTCAAGATGCTTTCTGCATCGGCCGCTTGGGACTGGTGGGCTTCTGATGTTTGTCCGGGGGACCGTATCTGTCGTTGGAGAAGAGTCATCATCAGCCCTGACATGAAAGTTGAGGGGCCTCAACTTTTTGTCCTCTTCCAAGAAAGCCTACCAGGTTCTCCAGTGACCACCTGTTCAGATGTGTCCTAAGCGCCCCCAAGCACAGGGCTCCTAGCCTGGGAGCCCTGGTCTCCGCCGCAGGGATGCTGAGGCCCCACGGGCTGTGCCGTTGGGGTCGTTTTCTCCCAACTCCTGCATAGACCTCAGCCGGGGCTGAACAGCCTTGAACTAGCCCTTTCTCACTCAAAGAATGTCAGCTCTTTACTGTAAGCCTCCATAGCAGTAAGCAGGATGCCCCAGGCACACCCAAGAGACGTGGGACTCATGTCTTCAGACATCAGCAGAACATCCCACAGCTGTTCCAGGATCAACCGTGAGGACGTTTTGGGGGCAGGTCGCAGACCCTCCCTGGTCCCACAGGCACCGCCGCTCTGCCTCCGGTGGCCAGTGTCTGCCAGTGTCTTCCAGGACATACCTGTCTACACAGAACCCCATGGGGTGCCCTGTCTCTCTCACTAACACTTGCCTGGCAACCAGGGGAGGCCATCAGAAGCACTGGGGAGAAAGGGTGGCCAGCCAGGTTCTAGGAAACAGGGCTTTGTAACTGCTTTCTCACAGCACAGATAGCAAGTGATGTTACCAGTACAGGGTATTTGGACAGCGGAAGTGTTGCTTGAAGCCTGGAGCTATAAACCTGGAGGGTCAAAGCAGAATCACACACCCCTCTCTGCACACGAGTGTGTTGGAGCAGAACAGTTAGTTTGGAGTTTCTGCTCGAAATTCTCTGCCCCGAGGAAGACCGTCCTGCCTGCCAGCATCCTGTGAATCTCTTTCGAAGACTCCCTCTCTCTTCTGTGTTTGGTCAATATTTGGGCAAGGGCACAGGACCAAATGCCCTAAAGGGCACCTTTATACCAAAGAACCCCGGGTCCTGGATTACAATCAGGAGTGCTCAGGAGAACTCAGTCCCAATGAGGGACTTACCAGTTCATGGATTTTCTGTGAAGTCAGTTTGCCCCCGTTCCATCCCAGTGTTCCTAGATGGGGTTGACTCAGAGACCCAGACTCCTTCCCGAATGTGGACTGACTGTCCTCAGCTCATGGCCTCCGGGGTTGTCCTGGGATCATCTCCAATCCACCAGGCACCCGCGGCGTGTCTCGGCATCAGGTGTGGCTCTGTGTTTGGCTTAGCTTGGCCCCATTTTATTCCTC